>NC_092342.1:85735000-86066250 GCF_046630445.1 Rutidosis leptorrhynchoides | reverse complement strand
TGTCGCAGTTCACCAAACTTCGGAACCTAAAGACGTCCTACAAAGTACCTAGTACCATCTGCTCGAATCTTAAATTTCTTAGCCATACCTCTTACGTTCTCTTTCACAAAATTCTCTTCCTTTAAGGCTTCTTGTTGTGCCTCAAGAATCTGCCTTGCGAGGTTTGTTCTAATTGTCATATTCAAGGCCCTAAACCTGCGAGGTTCAGCCCTTTCTTTACGACTCAACGCATCCGCCACCACATTGGCCTTACCCGGATGATACAAAAGTTCACAATCGTAATCATTCAACGTCTCAATCCATCTTCGTTGTCTCATGTTCAACTGTTTCTGATCGAGGATATGTTGAAGACTTTTGTGATCTGTGTACACAGTACTCTTGACCCCATACAAATAATGTCTCCAAATCTTAAGTGCAAAAACAACGGCCCCCAACTCTAAATCATGAGTTGTATAGTTCTGCTCGTGAATCTTCAACTGACGTGATGCGTACGCAATAACTTTCTTTCGTTGCATCAAAACACAACCAAAGCCTTGACGCGAAGCGTCACAATAAACAACAAAATCATCATTACCCTCAGGTAGTGACAATATCGGAGCGGTAGTCAACTTCTTCTTTAAAATCTGAAAAGCAGTCTCTTGTTCATCCTTCCACTCGTACTTCTTCCCTTTATGCATTAAAGCAGTCAGAGGTTTCGCGATATGAGAGAAATCTTGTATGAACCTTCTATAGTAACCTGCTAATCCTAGGAACTGACGAATCTGAGTAGGAGTTTTCGGGGTTTCCCACTTTTCAATCGCCTCAATTTTAGCAGGATCAACTTGTATTCCCTGTTTACTAACAATATGACCAAGGAACTGAACTTCTCTTAACCAAAAAGCACACTTAGAGAACTTAGCGTACAACTCTTCTTTCTTTAACAAATCAAGCACTAACCTCAAGTGTTCTTCGTGCTCTTCATCACTCTTAGAATAGATAAGGATGTCGTCGATGAAAACAATAACGAACTTGTCCAGATAGGGTCTACACACACGGTTCATGAGGTCCATGAACACAGCAGGTGCATTTGTCAATCCGAACGGCATAACAAGAAATTCAAAGTGACCGTAACGGGTGCGAAAAGCAGTTTTTGAAACATCAGATTCTTTAACACGCAACTGATGATAGCCAGAACGAAGATCAATTTTTGAATAAACAGAAGAACCCTGAAGCTGATCGAACAGATCATCAATTCTCGGAAGAGGATAACGATTTTTAACAGTGAGCTTATTCAGTTCACGATAATCAATGCATAAACAAAAAGAACCATCCTTCTTCTTAACAAACAGAACAGGAGCTCCCCAAGGGGACGAACTAGGACGAATAAAACCTTTGTCTAACAACTCACGGAGTTGACTTGACAATTCTTGAAGTTCAGAAGGCGCAAGACGATAAGGAGCACGTGCTACAGGAGCAGCGCCGGGAACTAGATCAATCTGAAATTCTACCGCGCGTTGCGGCGGAAGGCCAGGTAAGTCATCGGGAAACACCTCGGGAAAATCCCTAACAATATGAACGTCATCAACGTTCTTTACTTCCTTACTAGGATCAACAACATGAGCAAGGATAGCATGACAGCCTTTGCGGAGATGTTTACGAACTTTCATACAGCTAATAAGGTTTAACTGTGTGCATTTCTTATCTCCAAAGACCATCAGTGGCTCTCCAATCACATCAGTAATACGAATAGCCTTATCATAACACACGATCTCAGCATGGTTCGCAGACAGCCAATCCATACCAATAACAATATCAAAACTACCAAGTTCAATCGGTATCAAATCTATCTCGAAATCCCTACCACCCAGATTAATGTTACACTTACGATGTACAGTCTTAGCAGTAAGTTCCTTACCATTAGCTACTTCAACAACATAAGTATTGTCTAAGAGAGTTAACGGCGTTTTGATTCTCGGACTTAATTTACTCGATACGAAACTTAAATCAGCCCCTGAATCAAATAACACATAAACTGATAAATCGTTGACTGAGAACGTACCAGTAACAAGCTTAGGATCTTCCTCCGCATCCTTAGCATTAATGTTGAATGCTCGGCCGCGTGCAGTCTCTGCAGTCTTCTTGTTGGGACAAGCATCTCGGAAATGCCCCGGCTTCCCACACTCATAACAAACCCTTGGATTACCTCCATTATTCGATTTCCCATTACCGTTACCGTTACCACCTCTATTACCAACATTATTATTATTATTACCACCAGTCGCGGGAGTAGCAGACCCCGGCAAAAGCACTGTACAATCTTTAGCAATGTGCCCTTGCTTAGAGCACCTCTTACAAGTAACTGTGCAGTAACCATCATGAGCTTTATAGCAACGAGGACACACACGCTGATTTCTGTTATTAGCACCTGAGGTATCCTGTTTCTTCTGCTGACCCTGGTTTTGATTGCGGTTGTTATCCCACTTTCGTTTCCCATTATCAGCCTTCTTGACAACCTCCTCACTACTTTCAACAACTGTAGTCTTGCTTCTTCTCAACACATTGTCATTAAGTTTGTGGGCCATAGACATAGCTGCCTCAATAGTCTGGGGTTCACTGGACTCAACCCCGTGTTCAATCTTCTCGGACAAACCATCAATGTAAGCCTAAATTTTGCGGTCCTCATCCGCATAAACCCTAGGACACAGCAAAGTTAACTCGAAAAACCTTCGTTCATAGGCATCTAACTCGGTGCCATGCATTTTCAAATTCTTGAGCTCAACCTCTAGCTTCTTAAGCTCACCCCGAGGTCTATAGCGGGTGATCAATCTTTCCTTAAAATCATTCCAGGCCAAACCATAAGCTACATCGCTTCCCAAACTACTAACCAGATTGTTCCACCATGTCAAGGCACTATCCTTGAGAGTGCAACTAGCGAAACTAACTTTGTCCTCTTCACGGACCCGACTGACCCTGAAAATAGATTCGATTTTCTCGAACCAACGAGTAAGCCCTATTGGTCCTTCCGTACCACTGAATTCTTGGGGTCGACCAGCCATAAAAGTTTTGTGGGAGCATCCCACGTTGTTGTTCACATTGGCGTTAACATTAGCATTTGCTGCCATAGCAGCAGCAATTCCTTCATTGATCAGGCGTTGCATACGCGCTTCAGTGGACTCCCTTGGAGGCATGATCTTCAAAATAGAATAACACATCCGTTAGTACCAAGAATAATACTAGTGTCATAAAGGAATAGATCAAAACATGAAAAGACTAACCATTAAGATATTAGTCAACTAACACTATGAGTAATAACATGACAGTTATGATTGTTATAGAAATAACCATCACATGCATACATATTTTATGATAACATCATACAACATACATAGCACCTAACATACATGAACATATATTATGCATAATATAACATGCCAAGAGCCATAATATCAGAAATAAAACATGATAATAGACGTCATAAAAATAACCATCCATACATAATGAAAAAATATCCCATAACAGAATCTTAATAAAATCCTCGGCAAAACGCCGTACATAACCCAAAATGTATGTATAAAAAGGACATTAAGTCTGATGAAATAGATAATCAATATGAATAATCACATCACATTCGCTTAGAGCGGGAGTGATAAGCTGGCCCAGCATGAGTCTCGGCAGGAGCCTCATACTTACGCAACTTTCCTTTCACAACATCCAACTCTTCCTTCAACACACGAACGGTGCTCTCGAGAGCCTCGAACTTAGCATTAACTTCTCGATCATGCTTACGGTTCGCATCCTCAACCCTATGCTTGAAAGTGATAAAGTTACCCATGTCGGCACGGATCTCGTCCATAACTTCATTATGTGGCAAGGTGCGCAAACAATCACTAAGGGCGTTAATACGTGTCACCTCATTATAAGCCCGGTTCATATGAGTAATGGTAGAAAAATAGTAATGAACAGGATCATCGATCTCTGGTTGATTAGCACGACGTCTAGCAGGAGACGGTGGAGCAGGAGCAGCAACAGAGTTATCGCTCGAAGTCGACATCTGCAAACAGCAAAACCGCAAACCACATACCAAAAAGATATAAAAGCTAATAATATAACTTATACGAAATGAAATGCAGAATAATGCTATAGCAAAAAGGTCGGGCTGTAGACTTGACTCTAATGCACCCTAATAACCACGGGTTGACCACATTAAGACCGCCTAGTTCCCTACAACCTGGCTCTGATACCACATGTGACGACCCCGTCAAAACACTTAACGGATCCGTCAGTTGGTCCCATAGCTTGATCGGACTTAAATGAATTAAATAAACAAAGTTGCATTCTTTCATTTCAAAATGTTGCCCAAAAAGGAAACAAACCCAATTAAGTAGTTTAAAATCAACCAACCATAGTAATGAACCAAAAGTTGACACAAAACATTGCCAACAAACCCACAATTTAAATTATCCAAAATAGAATGCAAACTTAAGTTTCATAAATAGTTTCATAAAATCTGCCCAAATGCATGCAGACTCTTCTAACGACAGCGGAAGCATCAAATAACTCAAGTACCTGTGAAAACATGCAAGTAAACTGTCAACACAAAGGTTGAGTGAATTATAGGTTTAAATAAATAAGTAAACTTTAGACCACAAGATTTAAAAATGTTAGAAAACATTAAACATTATTCCATTATCAATGACCCACCTGGTAACCACTTAACCCTTTATTTACCCTTGCCAAACACAATAAAAATATACACTTGGACAGTGTATCTACAACAAATTACGAAGTACTAAACATTCTGATTATAAATTGCTAGCGCGACTAGCTCGAAATGGGGTTGTCAAACCCGATAGATCTATCCGTAGGATTCGCATTCACCGGTAGAAACCAATGATTACAGTTACCAGACTAGGGAATATTTTTGTCCAACTCACAATGAATAATTAAATTTAACTATTACTTGTGTCTAACCGTAAATAAAAATATGCATGTAATCACATCCCAAAAAGTATACTTTGAAAAGTATATAAAAACGGGACTATAACTCACCTTAAATAGCAACTGAAGAAATCTCACAAACAAGCAAACAGCAAGTAAAGTAAAGTGATCAAGAAAGATCACAACGCCGACCTAAAAATAAAGCAGGTCGAAATAAATAACTAACTTAGGCCAAGTCTTAGTATGATAGCTATTGTACATGTTGCAAGTAGGCATAGAACATTACACAGCAAGCATCGGTTTGATTGGAACAGCATAAGGACACACACTTTCTATTTTTAGAAAGTTTTTATTTTTAGCAGGTTTCCATTTTTGGAAAGTTTTCTATTTTAGGAAAGTTTCTATTTTTGGAAAGGTTCTATTTTTGGAAAGTTTCCAAATTTAGAAACTTCTATTTTAGAAAGTTTTGAAGTTAGGAAAGTTTCCTTATTTAGAAAGTCAACAGAAGTCAACTGAAAGTCAAAGTCAACTGAAAGTCAACTCAAAAGTCAACCTTGGTCAAACATAGTCAACATAAATTTTAAAAGTGTAAGTTATAATAACAACATAGGTTATAATGTTATTTAAAGTCAAAAGTGTATAATAATGTCTTAACATAAGTTTAATTAAATAAAATGAATTATTAAAGTTAATATAAGTTGAAATGTTATAATTAGTACGACATAAGTATTTAAATAAATTAATTAAATACTAATCATAATATAAGTATTATCAATAATAATAATTTTTAAATTATATCATAAGTATTTTTAATTAATAATGAATTATTAATCATATCATAAGTTTCTAATTAAAATTATTAAATCATAAGTATTTAATAATTAACTCATAATTAAATAATAATTAAGTCTTATAATAATTAAATAATTATTTAATCTTTATTATAAGTCTTTTAATAATTTCTCAAAAACAAATTTAATACTTATCATAAGTATTTTCCTTTAATAATAAAAGTATTATTAATCATAAGCTTAATTAAAATGTTAATTAAATCATAATTAATAATTAAATGATATAATAAATATTTATATCATAAGTTTTAAATAATAATAATTACTTCTTTTATCTAAAGTAATTTATTAATAATGAAATCCATAATTTTTATCATAAGTTTAATCATTAACCACAAGTTTTAAGTTTAAAAGTTCATCGGGTCGTATCTTGAGCCCCGGGTGTCGGTTTCGGGCGAGCCACATATGCATTTCCGCCTACTCAAACCACCCAACACAATTATGAACTCAAGAACACTCCAAGAACAGTCCCTAGGTCGTGGATATCAGCCATGACCACACTTGGGAAAATCAATTTACTCAAAACAGTAATTTAGGCACAACGGGTGAACCGTGGCTCGGATTTAGGTGACCCGAACATGAAAATTCGTCCCACCATCAGTCCTAACCAAATGACACACCCTAAAGACACCAAGGATGGTCACAAAGTCGGACCCAACCTTGTTCATGCCAAGAACACCTTTCAATCTTTAACAAAAATCAAATTAAGCATATCTAGGGCTCCGGGAATCGAAACGACATGAATCCGGAGTCTAAAATTAATGTCTTGATGAGAGGAACTCATTTATATACTTTATTTTAACATTCATATCAGTTACAAAGTCAAAAAACACGAATCAAACTGCTGTCCAAAATTTACAAACCGAAAACATATGCAAACGAGTAATTCTACGCATCCAAACAACATTACAACAACTAATAAACATCATACTAATAATATAAACACAAAATACAGAAATATAAATAAAAATGAAAAGTTCTAGGGTTAGGGTTTATACCCTAATCGAGAATCAAAGAATATAGATGTGTAGAGGAGATTGTGTAGAACGCGTTGGTGTTAATTGTTTCTTGATCCAAGCAATTGTTGAAGCAAAATGATGATGATGATGGGTGTGAAGGGCGACGGCCACAAGAGGGAGAGGAGAGGAGAAAAAGTGCAAGTTAGGTTTAGGGAATTTTTGTGAATTAAAATTATGTGAAACAAAAATGAGAAGCAAAGGGATACACCCCCCTCCCATATTCGGCCGATTTTGAATGGGGGTGGGCCCCTTAGTGGGCCAACTTTTCCATTATTGAAAAACGTGCAATTCCTGATGGCCCGAAAGCCCGAACGAATCCCGAAACGCGAAAACACGCTTACGCGATTAAAATTTCGGAAAGATAACAAACGAGCGACGAAAAATAAAAATAAATACACCTATTAATAATATGATCATAAAATATCATATTTAAAATATTTAGGATTTAAAAATCCCGAAAGCTCGACCGTTGGTTTAAAAACCGAAAAGATTCGCCGGATGGAAATCCGCGAGACGTAGAAACGTATAAATTAAAATATGAATACATATATTCACATAACACATAATAATTATTATATATATATTATTACAAAAATAATAATATAGGTCATAGAAATGACGTGGCACACTAACAGTTAACGGTCGTTAAATAATTAACGGAAAAAGATAACGGAAAAAGTAGGGTCGTGACACTAGGGGTCGCAACTATTTGATGACCAATGACGAAGCCAAACAATCAAACGAAGTAGTCTCAGGTACTTTCATGGTTAATTCTAATCCGGCGAGAATTCTATTTGATAGCGGTGCAAATTTGTCGTTTGTGTCTCCTAAATTTGTGCCTAAACTTGATAGACCGTTAGCTAAGTTAAGTCGTCCGGTAGAAGTCGAAATAGCGGACGGCAAGACGGTGCTAGTGGTTGATGTGTGTGAAAATTGTGATGTTGTTTTTGGTGCCGAAACCTTTAAAATTGATCTTATTCCAATGACCTTGGGCGACTTTGATATTGTCGTTGGTATGGATTGGCTAGATGGTTATAGAGCCGATATTTCATGCCATGATAAGTTTATTCGTGTGAAGACCCTAAGTGGGGGAGAGTTAATTATTCATGGTGATAAGCGAAGGAGACCGGTACCGATATGCACTTTTGCACGGGCACGTCGTTTTGTTGTTACCGGTGGCATGGCTTTCCTTGCTCACGTTGTTGATACTCGCAATGAGCCACCACCTTTTCGTGAAATTCCGGTTGTTAGTGAATTCGAAGACGTTTTTCCGGAAGAATTACCGGGTGTTCCGGCGGAAAGACAAGTTGAGTTTCGTATTGAGTTGGTTCCGGGAGCTACTCCCATTGTTAAAACTCCTTATCGTTTAGCACCAACAGAAATGCAAGAGTTGTTAAATCAAACCCAAGAGTTGCTCGAGAAGGGTTTTATTCGACCGAGTGCTTAGCCATGGGGCGCTCCGGTGTTATTTGTGAAGAAGAAAGATGGTAGTATGCGTATGTGCATTGATTACCGTGAGTTGAATAAAGTGACGATCAAGAATCGATATCCATTACCTAGGATTGACGATTTATTTGATCAACTTCAAGGTGCAACGTATTTCTCTAAGATCGACCTACGGTCCGGCTATCACCAAATGCGGGTCCGTGAGGAAGACATAGAGAAAACGGCTTTTCGAACGCGTTACGGGCATTATGAGTTTGTAGTTATGCCCTTTGGTCTTACGAATGCACCGGCGGCATTCATGGATCTTATGAACCGAGTGTGCCAACCTATGTTGGACAAGTCGATAATAGTGTTCATTGACGACATACTAGTCTACTCGAAAAGTATGAACGAACATGAACATCATTTGCGTGAAGTATTGAAGACGCTACGAAAGGAGAAGTTGTATGCAAAGTTCTCCAAATGTGAATTTTGGCTAAGGGAAGTTCAATTCCTTGGTCATATTGTGAACAAAAACGGTATTCAAGTAGATCCGGGGAAGATCGAAACGGTGAAGAGTTGGGGACGAACGACTACGCCTACGGAAATCCGAAGTTTTCTCGGATTGGCCGGTTATTATCGTCGGTTTATCCAAGATTTTTCTAAGATCGCTTCTTCGTTGACGAAACTGACAAGGAAGAATGAGAGGTTTGGTTGGGAGAACGAGCAAGAAATTGCTTTTCAATTGTTAAAAGAGAAGTTGTGTCAAGCTCCGGTGTTAGTGTTACCGGAAGGTGTTGAAGACATGGTGGTTTATTGTGATGCTTCCTTAAATGGTCTCGGGTGTGTTCTAATGCAAAGAGGTAAAGTCATCGCTTATACCTCTCGACAATTAAAGGAACATGAAACGAGGTATCCGACTCATGATCTTGAGTTGGCGGCGGTAGTGCATGCGTTGAAAATTTGGCGCCATTACTTGTATGGTGTCAAGTGTACGATTTATTCGGATCATAAGAGTTTGAAACATCTCTTTAATCAACGAGATTTGAATTATCGCCAACGTAGGTGGATGGATGTGGTGAAAGACTACGATTGTGAAATACTTTATCATCCGGGTAAGGCGAATGTGGTCGCGGATGCGTTGAGTCGAAAGAGTTAACATCCGGCGATAAAAGTGGGGTCGTTACGTTTGATTATTACCAACGATTTTCTTGAAAAACTTGGTGAGATTCAAATAGAGGCTTATGTTCATAATAAGCATGTGGAACGAATCGTGGGCCAATCGGAATTCATTACTATGGGCCCGCGTGATTTGTTGTCCTTTCAAGGAAGGGTGTGGGTGCCTAAGATGGGTGATTACCGACGTGTGCTACTTGATGAAGCACATAAGTCAAAATACTCCATTCATCCGGGCGCGACGAAAATGTATCTTGACTTGAAGAAAGATTATTGGTGGCCGGGCATGAAACGTGATGTTGTGAAGTATGTTGAGCAATGTGTCACGTGTTTACAAGTAAAAGCCGAACACCAAAAGCCGTATGGTAAGTTGCAACCGTTAGAAATCCCGAAATGGAAATGGGAGCACGTTACCATGGATTTCATTACAAAGTTACCTAAAACGGCGAGAACCCAATTCGATTCGATTTGGGTTATAGTTGACCGATTGACAAAAAGCGCTTTGTTTCTTCCCATTAAAGAAGCGATATCGTTAGAGACCTTGGTTAAGTTGTTTATCAAGGAAGTGGTCTCGCGACATGGGGTTCCTATATCTATTATATCGGATCGAGATACCCGTTTTACATCTCGGTTTTGGGAAAAGTTTCATGAAGATATGGGCACGCAATTGAAGTTGAGCACGGCGTATCATCCTCAAACGGACGGTCAAACCGAACGTACGAATCAAACTTTGGAGGATATGTTACGGGCGTGTATTATTGATTTTGGTGGTAGTTGGGACGAGCACTTACCTTTGGTGGAATTCTCGTACAATAATAGTTATCATACTAGTATCGGGATGCCGCCATATGAGATGCTTTATGGGCGTAGGTGTCGAACCCCAATTTGTTGGGGTGAAGTGGGACAAAAGGAAATCGGGAGTACCGATTTGGTTTTGGAGACGAACAACAAGATTGATATTATTCGGGATCACTTGAAGAAGGCTCAAGATAGACAAAAGTCGTATGCCGATAAACGTAGACGAATGATCGAATTTCAAGAAGGTGACATGGTGATGCTTAAGGTTTCGCCATGGAAAGGTATTATTCGATTTCGAAAACGGGGAAAGTTAGCTCCTCGGTTTATTGGGCCATTCAAAGTTTTAGCTCGTGTTGGCGAAGTTGCTTATCGTTAGGAATTACCCGAAGAACTTGCGGGGATTCATAATACATTTCATGTTTCCCATCTCCGTAAGTGTCTTGCGGATGATTCTTCGTGGGTGTCGTTAGACGAGATTGAGCTAAATAATAAGTTAGAGTATGTTGAGGAGCCGGTTGCTATACTTGATGAGAAGGTGAAAATATTGAGAAATAGGGAGGTGAGGACTTTTAAAGTCCAATGGCATCGAAGTATAGGCTCCGAGTTTACTTGGGAGCCCGAAGAGTTTGTCTTGGTTTATATTCCTGCTTGTCATGCAGCGTGGATTGCGAGGTCGCAATCCGGTTCAAGTGGGGGAGAGTTGTAAGATCCTGTTTTCTCTTTTTGGGTTTGGACGCCGTCCAAACATTTGGGACGCCGTCCCAGTTTGAAGACCTGGACGCCGTCCAACAATTTGGGACGCCGTCCAGAATGGCTGGCAGGCATGTCTTTTTGCTATTAATTATTTTAGATGGGTATTTTGGTAATTTCACTTCTTGGACGAGTTCTAAAGCCCTAGATCAGTTTTGGGAGTCTCATTACTCCATTCACAATCACCAAACATCATCTACTTTAATTCTAGAGAGAGAGTGCCCTTAAGTGTGAGAAAGCTCAAATAGGAGAGGAAGAAGCTTGTTTCGGGTTCTAGCTCGAGCATTGAAGTTGTTCATCTCCTCGTTAGCTTCGTTTTGATTGTGGTGGTAAGCCCTAAAATTGATTTCTCTAGTAAATAATGTTTAAGGGTTAGGGTTTGGGTTAATGTTGTACATAAAACCCATGTATGATTGATTTGGGAGTTTTGGGTAAGTTTGGGTCATGAAGACCCAAATGGTGACTAACCTAGGGTTTTGAAAGGGTAAATGGTGTAAATGGGTCTTAAAGACCTAAGTAAATACTAATACACTTATAGTTAATGTTAGTGGGTGTGATTTGGGTTGTGGGTGACCCAAATGGGTGTGTTGACCTAGAAATGGGTCAAATGGGTCTTTGATGACCTAGGTTGTCTTGCATGTATGAAAACAAGTTAACTTTGTGGTTAAAAGTGTGTTAATACCTTAAATGGCTAGAATTAGGGTTTTTGGTGAAGTTAACTCATTATTAGGGTTAAGGGTGCAAAATGGGTCGGGATTGCGCTTTGGGTCAAAAGACTCTAGATTTTTGAGTGAGTTGCTTGACCGACTTGAGTTGTGAATTGATTATGTGCTAAAATGTAATAGGTACGTTACATTGAAGTGGCAAGTTCGGTTATCTTTCACGAAGACTCTAAGGTGAGTGGAGTAATTATACGTATGTGTATATGACGTATTTATTTGTGGGTGTTATGGTATGAACCATCGAGCCGGTAGTGCCATAACATGTGTGTGATCGAGTGTGAACCACGAGCCGGTAGCACTATAAACTAAGATGTGAACCACGAGCCGGTAGCATCGAGTGTGAACCACGAGCCGGTAGCACTATAAACTAAGATGTGAACCACGAGCCGGTAGCATCGAGTGTGAACCACGAGCCGGTAGCATTATAAACTAAGATGTGAACCACGAGCCGGTAGCATCGAGTGTGAACCACGAGCCGGTAGCACTATAAAAGAGTATGACTCAATTGCGTATGGTGTGAACCACGAGCCGGTAGCACCATAGCGTTATGGTTAACCATATTGAGATTGTAGATTGTTTGGCATATTGTTTAAGTATATTGTGTTGAGTATATGCTAATGCGGTTTTGTGATAATGTGCGACTTGTTAAGTATTTCGGGTATGATGTTATGCTAATTTGAGTTTCAAGTTCGTACAAGGTATTCGGTAATTGTGATTGCAAGTAGATGGGTTATATATATGTATGTATAATTATTGCATTCACTAAGCTTTGCTTACCCTCTCGTTGTTTACTTTTTTTATAGGCTCGGGCGTTGACAAGGGTAAGAGCGTTCAATTGGATTAGTGATCTCCCGCTTGTTTTGTTAGGGGATGCTTTTGGGTGTTAGCTTTTGGAGTTCGACCGAGATTGGGTAGTTTAACCCCAAACACCATGCTTTAGTGTCGTTTGGAACTTAAACTTATATTTGGTCGAAACTTTTATTTTTGAACGAAACTCGTAAAATGGGCGATGTGGGCCCGATGATGTAAAACTTGATTTGATGATGAAAATCTCTTAGTTTCACTTATATTGACTTGTGGTAAAAAGGTTTTCGTTTGAAAGTGTCGGGAAGCGGGTTTTCCGCTCGTGTGAGTTGGACCCGTGATCAGTAGCTGGAAGACCATTGGGACGACGTCCCAATTGCTTGGACGCCGTTCCAGTTGTTTGAGCTGGACACCGTCCCAAATGTTTGGACGCCGTCCCACATTTCTGAGCTTGACGCCGTCCAGGATTCTGGACGCCGTCCAGATGCACTGACATACAATTTTTTTTTTTTGGTACGCGTTTTGAGTTTATGAAGTCGGGTTGTTACACTATCACTAATCGTTGATTATGTACATAAAATGTTTATTTTGATGGAGTGACTGTGTTGATTTTTTTTTATTTTTTTGTATTGCGTAAACATCCTTTATCTTGAAATTCCGGCTTCGCCTTTGTTAGTAATAACAATATTTTTTTATGAATTTTTTAACAAACCCGTAAATTCACGGATCTTTTAACTAGTAAGATACAAAAACTCTATTACATCCTGATACAAAGAGTATCACATGCTGTCACGCCACACATAATGGTCTAAACATATCAATCGTTATTTCTTGAAACCGTACTTTATGTATTTTTATTTCTTGAAATAGAAAAAGTGAATAGACATTGGGAAATATAGTTATCCGCGTAGGCTAAATAAAATCACGCGCAAAATGCGGAGAAACAGAACACGGGTATTCAGGTTAGAGCTTTTACACGTAAACGGCCCATTTTCCCACTACTGGGTTACAGGAATCTAAAATATAAGATTACTAGTTTTATGAGCCTGTCCGTTGGACGAAAATTGTAAATATAGGTTTTCGTTAATGTCAAATATACAATAAAATCTATTTCAAGTTTCTTTAAAAAAAATTAATTTTGATAAGGTTTTATTAACTCGTCCGGTGAACGTAAGTTGTAAATATACGTTTTCGCTATTGTAATAATAATAGTATTATTTTCATGTTTTTTTAAAAGTTTTTATTTCTGATAGTGTTTTATGAGCCCATCTGTTAAATTGAAGTTGTAAATATACGTTTTCGTTAATGTTAAATTATTAATGATAGTAAGTATTACTTTCATCTTTTTAAAGAAGTTTTCTAATTCTAATAGTGTTTTATGAGCGGCTATTGAATAAAAGTTTTTAATATATGTTTTAACTAATGTCTACGTGACTACTTATTTTTATATTTTCCTAAAAAGTTAAGTTAATATTTTGTTTCGAAAAATATATCAATAACTAAAAAATTAAGAATTATAGAGAAAGTGATATGTGGCAACATTATATACGAATTATCTTTATAGTTATACTTGTGCAAATAATGTATGTCATAAAAATTCTAACATTTTATTTCTTTATTGTTTGAAGATCAAGTAGTGAACATATCTTATTAGGAGGTTTTATGAACCTTAAACCAAATCACAAAGAGATCGATACAATAGGTTTGGGTTTATATATGAATAAAACATTTTGATTAGTTTATAATTATAAAGTTTAATTAAATAATTTAATTTTATTTAAAAATAATTGTTAAGTTTATCACGTGTGGCTTTTATCTAGACTCTCAAGTTAATCCCACGACAAATTAATATAATCAGTTAGTTAAATTATACGGCGTATTTCATATTTTATGTGTTAAAATATTATTTTTTATAAATCAATAAAATTAATTAATGATTTTGATCGGTCAAGTAAATCTCAATTTTAAAATTGAAGGCATAGATTACCGTGAAAATTACATACCTTAATTTAGGACCTCAATTTAGGGGAATTATTTTAGGAAGTTATTATTATTTGATTTAGTTTAATTGAAAAAATGACATGTATGATTATTTAATTCAGTTTAATTGAAGAATTGACACGTGTGCAAATTTAATTCAGATTAATTGATAAATTGACACGTATGATTATTGGCACGCGCTTTATAATAATGTATAGATTAATAAAATTAATATGAATAATAAATAAATAATACTCGTAATATTAAACATTGAATTTAATTACAGTAATATTAAATATTAATAATGGTTTTGTATTTATTGTGGAGTATTATTATTACTTGATTAAAAGGTGAGAGAGAATTTATATATTGTGCACATGCACATTATTATGCACACACATACCATATGCACC
This sequence comes from Rutidosis leptorrhynchoides, assembly GCF_046630445.1. Taxonomy (NCBI): domain Eukaryota; kingdom Viridiplantae; phylum Streptophyta; class Magnoliopsida; order Asterales; family Asteraceae; genus Rutidosis; species Rutidosis leptorrhynchoides. The sequence goes on along the minus strand of NC_092342.1, from coordinate 86,051,395 downwards.
AATGGTTCACTCTCTAATCACAGTTTTAAAAAAATATTAAAAGATTTTACAAATTTTTTTATTAAAAAAAATTCCACGTATAACAAATTGACTGCCACGCAGACAAATTGACTTGCCACGTGGGTTAGATTTACTGTCACATATGACAGACTAACCTGCCACGTAGGATAGATTGCAGTCAGTCTGTGTCACGTAGACTATCACGTAGGCACAGACCGCCGACACGTGGTTCAGTCTGTGCCACATAGACTGACACGTGGCAGATTGAAAAAAATATTTTTTTTTCGAGTCTGTGATCAGAGAGTGAAGAATAATTGCATATGGTAGGTGCATGTGGATTCAATCTGGAAGTAATTTATTTTCAATTTTTTTTTCTTAAATTTCTTTCTTCAAACATTAAGATCACATGAAAACATTTAAAAAAGACACTATGTGATAAATGGTTATTATTTTGACAGGAAAACGCTTAAAAAAATAAATAATAACATGCATTATATGTAATGTTTTAATTAAAGTTTTTTTAAGGGGTTGGAAATTAGAGTTTAAAAATTAGGGTTCAAAAATTAGGGTTTAAAAAGTAGGGTTTATGGTTTAGAAATTAGGGTTTAAGGTTTAGAAATAAGGGTTTAGATTAAATTTTTAACATGAACGGTTTAGAGTTTAGGGACTAAACCCAAAACACTTATGAAAAGATCCGTTCATATTCATTATAAACGATTCACGATAGTTGATTACATCGCGAGGTATTTGACCTCTATATGATACATTTTACAAACATTGCATTCGTTTTTAAAAGACAATCTTTCATTTCATCGACAGTTGACGATATGCATACCATTTCATAATATATCCAACTATAATTAACTTAATAATAATCTTGATGAACTCAACGACTCGAATACAACATCTTTTGAATTAGATCATGAATGACTCCAAGTAATATCTCTAAAATGAGCAAATGCACAGCGGAAGATTTCTTTCATACCTGAGAATAAACATGCTTTAAAGTGTCAACCAAAAGGTTGGTGAGTTCATTAGTTTATCATAACAATCATTTCAATATTTTAATAGACCACAAGATTTCATTTCCAATTCTCATAAATATACGTCCCATGCATAGAGACAAAAATAATCATTCATATGGATTGAACACCTGGTAACCGACATTAACAAGATGTATATAGAATATCCCCATCATTCCGGGACACCCATCGGACATGATAAAATTGAAGTACTAAAGCATTCCAAATTTCAGAATGGGGCTTGTTGGGCCCGATAGATCTATCTTTAGGATTCGCGTCAATTAGGGGGTCTGTTCCCTAATTCTTAGGCTACCAAGCTAAAAGGGGCATATTCGGCTTCGATCCATTCAACCATATAATGTAGTTTCGATTACTTGTGTCTATTACGTAAATCATTTATAAAAGCAGCGCATGTATTCTCAGTCCCAAAAATATATATTGCAAAAGCATTTAAAAAGGGAGCAAATGAAACTCACTATACTGTATTTTGTAGTAAAAATACATATGACGTCATTGCACAAGTGTAGGGTTGGCCTCGGATTCACGAACCTATATCAGTATTATATATCAAAAAATATCATAAACGTATTAAATATTAATTATATAATATTTATAAAAGTTTTATGTTAAATTCCAATATGTACTTTATTTACTTATTACATACTTAATTCATATATTATATATGTATATTAAATATATTTATTTTATATACTATAATATTAAGTTATCATAATATTCAATTATTAATACTAAGATAGAAATTCTTTGTTAAAATATTTTAATAATTTTATTTATAACTTATTGTAGTGTATTTATGTTTATGTTATTGATATTGTATTATATTTTAATGTCTATATAGGTTATATAATGTTTTAATTTATGTTTATAAAATTTTATAATAATGTCTAATTAATATCATAACACTGTTTTATAATATATATTACAATTTATCTTTTATGAATATATTTAGTTAATATATAAAAATTATATACATGTTATTAATAATATTATATGAAAATTTAAATAATATTAACGTATTAAATATAATAATTTGTAATGTATTTTGAAATCTTTACATGAAAATTTTAATAATAATAATAATAACTATCATAATGATACAAATTTTAGTGATAATTCTATTAGTAATGTTTATAATAATAATAATAATAATAATAATAATAATAATAATAATAATAATAATAATAATAATAATAATAATAATAATAATAATAATAATAATAATAATAATAAAGATCCATACACGTTTTATATATCTGTTCCCAAATCAGGTCGAGAAAGCAGAAATAAAAAAAATGCAGAGAAGAACGTATCACGATTTAGGGTTTTTTGATTCTTCAACAGATCAATTAATCCAAGATCATAAATGTTTAATAGGGTATCGATTCATTATCATCATCGTTCAGTCGTCGTCATCATCAATCCCTAATCATCTTCGTTATCGAACAACAACGGAGGAATCGAAACAGAAATCGGGTCTGTCCAATTAGGAAGGAATCAACAATCACCACATCATATAATTACAGGTATTGCATCACTTTTCATCATCCTCGTTCAATCATCATCGATTTTCTTTATTACTGGTATCGACAGAGATCATTGTTAGGTGTTCTTTTTTTTTTTACTTAATTATTTATGTAGATATATTTTTATTAATCATCTTGTTGACCATAAATTGTAAATTTATTTCATTCGTATTTACAGTAATGTATTCTCTATGTATATAAAAGATTGGAGTATTTGATTTCTTTTCTTTTGTTAATTTGAAAATTGGTTCGATATGATTAGTGAAAAAAAATAATTTTTGAATGGTGTTTTGTGGAAAAATGGTTTGATGGAATAAAATGAATAAGTCACAACAGTTTTTAGTGAGGTTCTTGTGTTAGGGTTTCGAATAATTACAGGAACAGGATTTGGTCTCAGGAATGATCTTAAAAGATTATTGCAGGTTTGTTATCGTGTTGTTTTTGGATAGAAACAGGTTAACGAAAGTAAATAGGAAGAAAAAGGGTAGCAGCAAAACTCACAGCAGGTGTAAATTTATGGGTTCCTCGTGACAGGAAAAGGGAAGTTACAATTATCAATACCGTGGACTTCAAATTAACTCAGATAAGTGTTTGTTTGCTCTTGATGATTGCAGAGTATTTTATCATGTGTTTTAACAGATTTCCAGGGTGCTGTGGCTGGTTTTTGTTACTTATATCTAACTGTAGCTGCAGAACAGAATAACAAAAGTGATGGGGCTTCGATTATTGTCTTACCAGAATTGCAGCAGTAGCAATTGAAGATAATGGTTATTGTGATGGTAATTGAACTGTAGAAATAGTTCGAACAGGTGGGGTTTTTGTTGGTGCTTTCAGCGGTAACAGGTTGCAAGTATTGGCAGCAGGAAGTGTCGAGCAATGATAGATGTGCAGGTGATTTAATGATGACTGTTTTAGAAATAATTGTAGAGTGGTAGCAGGTGTTTTAAAGTGAGTATTCATGCCTTGGTTGCCAGAACCAAAGAAGAGTAAGTAAGGAGGTGATTGTGGCTAGTTAGTGAAGTTTTTGAAGTATGCAGATATCTATATGTCTTGTATACATATAATTAAGACAGCTGATTATTGGTAATTTAGATAAATAGGAATATGTAAAGATTGTCAATGATAGAATGTGTTTGATAATGATTGATAACAAAATTTTTAGAAAGTGGATGTAAATGGTCGATGTTTTCAATTGTGGGGTTAGTTTAAAGTGATGACTTGAATCATGAATTCATATTCTGTGTGATTTGTATACTTCTATCAATAGATAAAATATAATACCGATAGTGGGTGTGGAAATAATTTGAAAAGGAAAAGTGTTAATCATTCAATCAATAATATTATGGGTTCACGGATACATTATTAGGGACAAGAAATCAAATGAGAATGAGGTATAACAAACCCCTAACTATTCATTTTTATAGATTATATTTAATATTAATAATTACTAAAATGTATAATAATGTTTAATATCAATAATAATATTTATCATATAAATAATAAATATTAATAACAATGATAATAATAATAATTATTATTAATACTAGTACTAGTGTTAATAATAATATTAATATAACAAATTAATATTAATACATAATTATTTACATAAAATGAAGTATTATATATTTATATATTTTGGTCCATTCCTTGTAAAACTAATTATAAAAAAATTGTCAGTTACTTGTTTTATATCAATCGGAACATCAAACGAGTATTACTATTATTTTTATATATATTTTTAATATACATTATTTATATATATAAATATATTTTAAATAAAAATTATTATAATATTTTATTTTTATTTTATTAATTTTTAATAACAACAAAATATAATACTTCAAATTATATTTCGAATTATTATTTATATATATACATACACACATATTTAATTACAATTAATTGTTCGTGAATCATCGGGAATGGTCGAAGTCAAATGATTTCATGAAAACAGTTCAAAAATTTCTAGACACTACATTATAGACTTTGCTCCTCGTGTCGGAACATATAAAGATTAAAGTTTAAATTTGGTCGGAAATTTCCGGGTCGTCACAGTACCTACCCGTTAAAGAAATTTCGTCCCGAAATTTGAGTGAGGTGGTCATGGCTAACAATAAAAATGTTTTCATGACGAATATGAGTTGATAATTAGAGTTTTATCATCATTGAATAATAATGATAAAATAATTCGATTATTCTAAGAATACGAATGAAGCTAACGCAAAAGAGTGAATTGAAGAAAATAAGATTTTCCTTAGTTTTTGACGTAAACAGGGTTGAATTCCGAAATTCAAGGGATTTAAAGAAAATCTTGGAAATCTATAAGATCAGATTCTTCGAAATTTATGGAAATTAAGATCTCTTTAATTAAATGCGATTATCTGTCTCGATTGCTTTGTCTAGTATTTCCATTATAAAATAAGCTCTTCCGTTCCATTATTCTCACCATTCCTATACTTTCTTTCTTAGTTCATACATCCAAAAGATTGTGAAAATGCTTATTCCAGTTCTAATCCCTAATATTTTCCTAATTATCATTTCTGTCATCCTTCTTTTCAATCTTCCACCAGAAAAATCTGTTTACTTTTAATATAATCTTGGGGTGACACTATTCTTAATTATGCCGTGTCTTTATATTGCTATTCCTATTAATATCCACGGTTTGTAATTTATGTGTTGTTATCGGGCTTTATATTCTCCCTTATATTTTGAAGCTCTATGCTTTTGTTTTCTCTTCCCGACTTCAAGTCAAGCGAATAATGGTCCAGAATTTGTAGATATAGAGTTTCGAATGATTATAATGTTCTAAGCAGGAAGGAATGTGATAGCACGATTTGATTTTCAAATTTATCAACATCACGGAAGATAAAACCACCAAGAATACATTTTCTTGATATGTTCAGAAGTTAAGTAGAATGAAAGAGTTATGTAACATGACTCATGATGGTGGTATGATCTACTATAAACCATCATCATGTTTCATTAGAAACTCAGCATGATTTACCGTAATATAATCACGTTGATCAAGTGTCATTATATTATATTAACTCATGCATCAGTTCCCAACACTACTTCAAATTCATTCATATTTTAAACTCGAAGGTTTTAGAATTTAGAAACTAAAATAGTTCCTTTTATGATGCAACACAGATAGCACGAAGAGATAACTAATTTCGAATAAGAAGAGTTATGAAAATATCCTCAGAAATATCGAAGATATTTATGATGATATTTTCAGAATTTCTAAGATCGAAGGTTGATGAAGAAATATTTTCCACAAGATTTAATATGAGTATAGAGCAAGGTTTTCTCTAAAGATTTCATTGGAAACAGAATTATCCGGATTCTTTGAATATAGGGTATGGTCCTTGTATTTGTCCTTGGTCTCCTTCGTGGTTAGCTCAATCTGTTTTCCAATTCCAACTTTTCTGAGCTTTTCCAACATACTATTTTTTATCATCAAATTTCTGACAATTAAGGTCGTTTACGGTTGCCTATAGTTTCTGCTGCTTCATTCAGCTTTTCAAAATTCAGAGCATTAATTCGCAGACTGGGTGCTTTTCAGAATTTCAGAATGGAAGATCATAGTTCTAAGAGATAAATGTTATATGGTTACATATAACTGTTATTGTGGAAACGTTGCGAGACTCAAAATACAGATTTGCTGATTCCCGTAATTGATATGCCAATTCTTGTTACAAGATGCGGATGAGTACATGATGAGACTTCAATAGATAAATATAGTGATTTGTTGGAGAGATTTAAGCCAAAGAGCAACGAGGTTGCTGGTACGTCTGCTGGTAATATGATGGAATATAAAAGGTTCCCTGGTAACAATAAAAGAGCACGTATATATATCAAGGTTATAATAAGGTTGTTTCGAAAGAAAAGTCGAAGTTGACTTGTTGGAGCTGTGAGAAAATTGACTAATTTGGAAAGAGATTGCAAAGTTATTTTCGGTAATAATAATGCTAAAGGAATTAGCACAGCTACGCGTTAAACGTTTAATCAGTTTCCGAGAGTTTTCAGGTGCATAACTATACGCATCAATCTTTCTTTCTGTAGATGAAGTGTGGTTGGTTCATCCTCTCGATTGAGGTGTTTTCAAGAATCATGAAAGGTTTGAACGCAGATTGTAACCGTCAAAATACCAATGAGGTTTAAGATGAAATCAAGTGGCAAACTTGAAGAAATGTTTAGTTTCATATGTTATAATCAATATTTTAATTCATTTTAATTGTCTAATGTTATTAGTCCACAGTCGATAGTCCACAGTTAACAGTCCAATAATTCATATATAGTTTAATATATAATATTCGAATTAATTAATACGTATCGTGACCCATGTACATGTCTCAGACTCGATCACAACTCAAAGTATATATATTATTTGAGAATCAACCTCAACCCTGTATAGCGAACTCTAGAATTACAGCATATAGAGTGTCTATGGTGATTCTAAATAATATATATAGATGCGTCGATATGATATGTCAAAACCTTGTATACGTGTCCCGATATTTAAAGTGCGTAAAATAAATACAAAAATTAAATGACGATAAATAAAATTGCGATAATTAAATTGCGATAAATAAAATATAATCAGTTAGCTAGGAACAGTTAGCTAGGAACAGTTAGCGTGGATTCTTAACAAAATTCCTCATAGTTAATTTGTTTGTTTCTAACAAATTTTATTTTGTCAAATGTTTTCTTCGTTACACCACTTGTTGGATTCTGATAAATCAAAATCCAAATATGAAATTGGATGAATATGGTTATTCTGTGGTGAACGGATTTGTATATCGGTGGATGTAAGTAGGATAGTATATGACTATTGAAACAGATTCGAAGAACGTACAATGTAACTTATTAATGTGAAATTTAAATATTCCTCGGGTATTACCTACCCGTTAAAATATTTTCACCATTAACAGTTTGTACAAAAAAATTTTTAATTACAATCTTTATGAAAACATATATACATATATATTTTCTTCAGATGTAATCATGGATTTAATGAGCTAATATGATATTAAACTCATTTGCTTTTCGGTTGGAACTAGAATAAATAATCTCTAAAACTTTAGAGATTACGTATTCTCCATGTCGAACGAAGATAAGTGAGGTAGAACGATACGTAGAATGAAGATCATACTCAAAGTACATATGGTGATATTGAAGCATGGATTGTTGATGGTACTGGTGCTGTTATTGATGGTACTGTTGGTGCCAGTGACGTTGCTGAAGCTGGTACATTTTGCACCATATTCTCCGAATTGATTATTCGAGCGCAAAGTTCGTTGACTTATTACTCCAGGATGATTGTCGGTCGGAACGAGCGGATGAATAAGGTTCAGAATTGTGGATAGAATATAATCTTGTCGAGTTACCCTGGAAATGAGACTGAAAATGGTGTCTCGAACAGGTTCGCCGGTAAACGCTTCAGGTTCATTGTCAAGAGGTGAATTCGGTTGGTGGAAGGGATTTCCTTCTGCGCGTTTCCATTAATTAAGTCGACTACAAACCCATCAGATGAATTGATAATGGCTGATTGGTTGATTCATGCCGGTGACACTGTTTTCGGAGCTTAGGTGAACATCTATGTCGGAATAGCTGTCGGAATAACTATCGGAATAGCTATCGGAATCTGAGGGACTCGAATGGGTTGCAGGATTCATCTCGTACGATCAGATGAAGGATTTTCGATAAGAAATAGATTATAGGATGTAGATTAGTACCCTGCAATACATAATTTACATATGCATATATAATACTAAAATCCCATAAGTTACGGAGGAATCTACAGAAGTTTTCAGGCAAAGTTACAGTAATAGATATGCTAAGATATGAAGTAGCAGATACGCTAAGTTATGAATTTTGTCTATACACTATTCATGCAGTCAATGCAGTAAAACGTGTCTAGACTAAGAATGATAAGCAAGTGATTCTCTAAGAATGATAAGCAGGTAATTTTTGACACGAAATGATAAGCAAAACTTTTGACATGCAGACACGGTCGAAGTCCAGACTCACTAATGCATCCTAACGACTTATCAGTTAGACACACTAATGCAGACATGGTTCGCTAAGACCACCGCTCTGATACCAACTGAAATGACCCGTTCATATACATTATAAATGATTCACAATAGTTGATTTCATTGTGAAGTACTTGACCTCTATATGATACATTTTACAAACATTGCATTTGTTTTTAAAAGACAAACTATCATTTACATCGAAAGTTGACGGCATGCATACCCTTTCATAATATATCCATCTATAATTGACTTAATAATAATGTTGATGAACTCGACGACTAGAATGCAATGTCTTTTGAAATATGTCATGAATGACTCCAAGTAATGTCTCTAATATGAGCTAATGCACAGCGGAAGATTTCTTTCGTACCTGAGAATAAACATGCTATCAAGTGTCAACTAAAAGGTTGGTGAGTTTATTAGTTTAACATAAATAATCATTTCCATTATTTTAATTGACCACAAGATTTTCATTTCTCATAAATATACGTCCCACACATGGAGACAAAAATCATTCATATGGATTGAACACCTGGTAACCGACCTTAACAAGATGCATATAGAATATCCCCTATCATTCCGGGACTTCCTTCGGACATGATAAATTTGAAGTACTAAAGCATCCGGTACTTTGGATGGGGCTTGTTGGGCCCAATAGATCTATCTTTAGGATTCGCGTCAATTAGAGTGGCTGTTCCCTAATTCTTAGATTACCAGACTAAAAAGGGGCATATTCGGTTTAATAATCCAGCCATAGAATGTGGTTTTAAGTACTTGTGTCTATTTCGTCAAACATTTATAAAGCAGCGCATGTATTCTCAGTCCCAAAAATATATATTGCAAAAGCATTTAAAAAGGGAGCAAATGAAACTCACCATACTGTATTTTGTAGTAAAAATACATATGACGTCATTTATTAAGTGTAGGGTTGGCTTCGGATTCACGAACCTATATCATTCATATATGTATTAAAACATATTCTTGTAATCGAATAAATCTATATATTTTTATTAGTGATGTAATTGTTATATTTAATAAATTATAAGTTTTATTAGTTATTTATACATTTTTATTTTGTACATAATAATATTAATATAATTTAGTTAAGTATATTAAATATATTTTTATATATAATCTGTAATTTTTATAATTATCATCTTAACCAAGTCTTTTAAACTTCTATTTTTTATAATAATTATTATTATTTTAATAATAATAGTATAGATATTACGGATAATAATAATGATTGTTTGTAAGGATTACAAAAAGATAATTTTTGTAAAAATGACATTAATGATAATAACTTTTAATAATAGTAATACTAATAATTGAAAATTCATATTAATGATAATATTTATAATAATAATGTTAATACTTATTTTAGTAATAAAACGATAAAGATCATAATTTAAATGATGATAATATTAATTATAAGTAAGTTTATAATACTAAAGTTTATGAACGTTACTAATACTAATATTTATGAAAATAATAATAAATTGTATTATTTTAAGAATAACTATAATAATCATAATCATAATCATAAAAATGATAATAATACTTAAAATGATAAAATTAATAATAATAATAGTTATATAAATAATATTTATAGTAATACTAATACTAATGATAATAATTCCTATAATACTTGTAGGTATAATAATAATAATAATAATAATTATTATTATTATAATACAAATAATAACAATAATATTCATAATACTAACAATAATAATTTTTATCATAATAATTAAGAGTAATAATAATAATGGAAATAAATATAAAAGTGTATACCCTTAAAAGCTTTGTCTAAAAAAAATGCTCCAGACGTGACTCGAAACCCGCGACCTTCCGCTAACCCATTAATATCCGTAACCATTACTCTGCCTTGTATCTTTCTGATTTAACTAACACTTAAATTCTTTTAACCCGTTTTGTCTGTTTCATTTTTCTTCTTCATCAAAATCAATCGAAATTTCCATAATCTTACATGTACCATTCATCTTACCATCACCATTATAACCGTACCCCTTCATCATCATAATCATAATTATTATTATAGTATCACGTTTTATCATTTTTCATAATCATCATTATTTCCCCTCATCGACACCATCAAGTATCATCATCATTCGTTTATGAATTAGAAAATAAATATAGCAGAAGTACAACTGGGTTATGGTGATCGGAACAGTGGCCATCATCTTCAACGAATTATTATCACTCGGTTATTAGAATGAATAAAAGATCAAGAAGAAGAAAAAAATTTGTGTTTGGTCTCGGATTCAATAGCAGCAACAAGCTTGCTTCGGTTGGTTGTGTTTTGGAACGGCTCGAGTGATAGCAACATTTACAGCCCAAGCCCAATCAGTCGTTAATCCATTTCATGAGCCCAAGAAAACAAATCCACTTGTACTAGATTAAAAGTGTCACGTTATTTTTTTTATATATATAAAAGTCCAGGCTGCTGGGGGTCTTCATGAATCGACACAATCAAATTACATATTCCCATTAATGTCCCATATAAGAGAACCCTTTACAGAATCAATAATAATAGATTGTTTTGGGTCAATCGTGGGTTCCATTTGAATAAAAGTAGAATCATAAAGCTGCGATAGTAATTGTTAATTAATGATGGTTCGTGGGATTTGAATAGATCAGAAAAAAATAATAGAAAGTAGGCAGCAGTCTTGTTCATGTGCTCGATCAAAACAGGAAACGGATATAGCAGCAGTGAATCGAATGAGGTGTTTGTCACGCTGAACCAGAAACAGAAGGAAAGATCAATAGCAATCTCATTAGGTTTTGTGGGTGGTTTTTGGACAAACAAGGAGAAAACAGATAGATTATTGCAATAGCGAACAACAGTCGTGTAGCTGTAATAGGTGCAGTTTTCTTGAGGGTATTCGAGCTTTAATTCAGGAAGAGGTAGCAGTAGGGAGTCGAAGGTGGTTTGAGGGTGGTTGTTGACGTTTTGATCAATTTGATGGTGGTGGTTATGGCTTTCGGGTGTACACAAGAAATAGAAACGAGAACATTATCCGAGTGTTGTTTGGCTTGATTGGAAATAGAAATAGTGAAGAAGAAGAATAAATAGTAATGGGTGTAAGGTGTTGGGTTGAAGTGGGTGTGGTTTCTTTGAATATGAAGGTTGCAGAGAAAACACAAGTATGATTGTAGTGGGTGGATATTTTCATATGTATATATGTTAAATAAATATGAGATTAGATGTCAGTGGAGAAAATCATAGATAATTTAGCACAGTGAATACATAGTAAACTTCAATGAATTCTCGGATGCAAACAAGAGAGTTTGTTATTTGATGTTTTCAATTATCTACAGCTAATTATAATATAATATAATTTAATAATAAGAACATGGAATTGAGTACAACAATCGTCATTTTTTCTACCGACAGTTTATTAGGGATAGTAGTTCGTGCTCCGTTGTTAATCAGTGGCGGCTAAAAGTCTTCGGAAAAATTCAAAAATTTACAGTAATTATCTGTATTTATTTTAGTCATTATGGTATAAACTTTCAGTCCTTAACTATTAAATAAAAATTAAATTACTGTCCGCGCTCGATTATAGGTAAAATATAAAAAGTGTTCAAATTTAACAAATAGCTCCTAAATATATTTTTAATGAATCTAAAATTCATATCACTCATTTTCGGATCACCGATTATTTTAAAATCACATAAGTTCATTTTTAACTTGATTAATAACTATCAAGATGACAAACGAGCGCTACGAGCATTTATTAAATAACTTCTAAATCATATAAATATATTCCATATACTGTTCATAAATATATATTTATAGTAATATCATATATTATTTTATTTACACAAATGAATTAAATCATATAAGTTTCTATTTCAAATTAATATATATATTTATATATATATATATATATATATATATATATATATATATATATATATATATATATATATATATATATATATATATATATATATATATATATATATATATATATATATATATATATATATATGTATTTATTTTCAGATAGTGGTTCGTGAATCGTCGAGAGCAGTCGAAGGTCAATTGAATATATGAACATCGTTTCAAAATTTTAAGACTCGACATAACAGACTTTGCTTATCGTGTCGGAATTATATAAAGATTAAGTTTAAATTTGATCGAAAATTCCTGGGTCATCACAATGTTTGTACCTTTGACCGCCTTTGCACAAAAAATGTAGTGATCAACCGTCTCAATATCGTCGTCGCAAATTGGGCACCGAGTGGAATAAAGATCTATTCCCAGTTTGTCAAGTTCCATCAACACGGGCAATATCCTCCGTTTAGCCCGCCATACAAACACCTCCACTTTTTTTAGAACCAACTCATTTCTCATTGTTTCAAAAGTGTTGGTTCCATAGATAAAAGTTTTGGTGTAATATAATCACAAAGCATTTTAGTATTAAATTTATCATTACTACCTAGCCTCAATTTCCATGCATCAATACGATCAGGACACAACTTCACCAAGTTCAGCCGCTCCGTCAATTCCAACAGCTCATCCAGAGTTCTTCTACTCGGCATCATCGAGCAACTCCACGAACCGTTACACTTTGTTCCGTCCCAACCCGCACGATCATGAACCGAAGCAGTTGGAATGGTCTTTAATCTGAACAATCTGTTGAATCTGATTTTAAGGGGTTCTCGAACAACCAAGTGTCAGTCCAAAACGGTGTTGATTTACCGTCTCCAATATCCTTCGCAAACGAGTTCCTAAATTAGACACCAACGAACTCTATATACATCCCTGTTTTAATAATGTTAAACCATGAAGAATTAGTAGCACAAGTTTGATGATGTTCCTACGATTCAATGTAACAACCCAAACCAATAACCAACCGAACACGCGGAATAATTTTTTTTTAGGCAGAAGGGTGCGCTACGCGCACCACCCTAGGGTGCGCGGCGCGCACAGGCCCAAACAGCTTCTGTCCGGTTTTGTCAATTTTCAAATAAAGATCTTCCACTTCCCGACATATTTAGATGAAACGCTTTTCACAATATGATAAAATAGTTAAAACTCACACGATTCAATAATAAAATAAGTTTTACGAAACCGGGCCCACATATGCCGTAATACGAGTTTCGTACAAAAGTATAAGTTTCAACCGAATTAGTTTGAATTCCAAACGACACTAGAGCATGATGTTTGTGGGTTAAACTACCCAACTCTCGGTCAAACTTCAAAAGCTAATACTTCCAAAAGCGTCCCCTATCAAACAAGCGAGAATCTCTAATCCAACCGTATGCCCTTACCCTTGTCAACGCCCGATCCTATAAAAAGGTAAACAACGAGAGGGTAAGCAAAACGCTTAGTGAATGCAATAATTATACATACACATATATAACCTACTTACTTGCAATCACTTACATAATACCGCATACTAGCTAGCAATTCGACAACTATGCAAACATTATGCATATACCAACATCCGCAATCATAATAAGCTAGCGATTCCAAAAGCATATAATTCACAATTAAATATGCTAGTACAAAATTTACACAACCATGGTTAACCAATAGTACAAAGGAATGGTACTCGAATTTCTCATCGGTGTTCATAACAACCGTTAGCGTACTATACATATATCACTAACCCTTGGCAGAACGACAACACATATCCGTTCATAAAACCGTTAGTGTACAACGACATATATCACTAACTAGGACAACACATATCCGTTCAGAAAAGTCGTTAGTGTACAACAACATATATCACTAACTCGAACAACACATATCCGTTCTTAGAAACCGTTAGTGTACAACAACATATATCACTAACTAGGACAACACATATCCGTCCCTACAAATAAATACATTATATACATACATGTATACTTATTCCACTCACCTTAACACCAAGATGATGCTTATGCACTTCCGAAAGCTTCAAAGCAAAGTACCTAATACATTAAGTACACATTCAATACACAACTTGTGGAACTAACCACATTACTTACACTTGAGCATTTAATGACTCAATTGCATTAAATAACTCATTTACGCAAAAACCGCCCTTAAATGGCCAAGACTCATCTTAAATCACTAAAGCTAGTGATTTAAAGTCTACTAACTCTAACTAACACAAACTTAGGGTAATTCATACCCATTTCACCCAATTAGGTCAATTATTACCTATTTAACCACCTTAAGGTCAACACACCCATTTCGGGTCATTCACGAACCCACATACACCCATTTACTAAACATCTAGGTGTGCTAGTAATTAACTAACCCATTTTAGGCTCATAAATCTCAATTAAAACTTTGAAACCCTAGGTTAGTTACTATTGAGTCTTCATGACTCAATCTTACCCAAGAACACCCAAAATCACCAAATATGGGTTTTATGTTCATCACTAACCCAAACCCTAACCCTTATACAAATTAAAATAGGGAAATCAAAGTTAGAACATACCACCACAACCAAAACGTAGCTAGAGAGGAGATGAACAACTTTATAACTCGAGCCAAGACTCAAAACTAGCTCCTTCTTCCTTTGCTTGAGCTTTCTCACACAAGAATCTCACTCACTCTCTCTCTAAAATTGAAGTGGATAGGATAAAGTTATTGGAAATGGAGTGAATGACACCCCAAGATCTGACCTACTGGCCTTAAACTCGTCCATAAGTGAAATTACCAAAAAGCCCTTCAAAATATCTGATTAAAAGAACAGAATCTGGCTACAGTGAAGAGTGCGCCATGCGCACCCCTATGTGTGCGCTGAGCGCACCAAGCTCAGATCACTCTCTGACCTCTGTTTAAATACACAAGGTTTCCCACACTTCATGTACTCTATATACGTCTCTGTTTAATAAATATTAGGGTCTTAAAACTCTCCCCCACTTGAATCGGAGCGCGTCCTCGCGATCCAAGCCGCATGACAAGAGGGAAGGTAAACCAATACGAACTCTTCGGGCTCTCAAGTAAACTCAGAACCTTTACTATGACGCCATTGAACTTTATAAGTTCTCATCTCTTTATTCCTCAACCGTTTGACCTTCTCATCGAGTATAGCAATTGACTCCTCAACATACTCTAACTTGTTGTTTAGCTCGATCTCGTCTAACGGCATCCATGAAGAATCATCTGCAAGACACTTACGGAGATGGGAAACATGAAATGTATTATGGATCCCCGTAAGTTCTTCGGGTAATTCCAAACGATACGCAACTTCACCAACACGAGCTAAAATTTTAAAAGGACCAATAAACCGAGGAGCTATCTTTCCCCGTTTTCGAAACCGAATAATACCCTTCCATGGAGAAACCTTAAGCATCACCATGTCACCTTCTTGAAACTCAATCGGTCGTCTTCGTTTATCGGTGTACGCCTTTGTCTATCTTGAGCCTTTTCAAATGAGCCCGAATCATATCAATCTTGCTATTCATCTCCAAAACCAAATCGGTACTCCCGATCTCCCTTTGTCCCACTTCACCCCAACAAATCAGAGTTCGACACCTCCACCCATAAAGCATCTTGTAAGGTGGCATCCCAATACTAGTATGATAACTATTATTGTACGAGAATTCCACCAAAGGTAAGTGCTCATCCCAACTACCATCGAAATCAATAATACACGCCCGTAACATATCCTCCAAAGTTTGATTCGTACGTTCGGTTTGACCGTCCGTTTGAGGATGATACGCCGTGCTCAATTTCAATTGTGTACCCATATCTTCATGAAACTTCTCCCAAAACCGAGATGTGAAACGGGTATCTCGATCCGAAATAATAGATATAGGAACCCCGTGTCTCGATATCACCTCCTTGATAAATAACTTAGCCAAGGCCTCCGACGATATCGCTTGCCGAATGGGAAGAAACAAAGCACTTTTCGTCAATTGATCAACTATCACCCAAATCGAATCAAATTGGGTTCTCGCCTTCTTTAGTAATTTTGTAGTGAAATTCATGGTAATGTGCTCCCATTTCCACTTCGGAATTTCTAACGGTTGTAACGTAACATACGGCTTTTGGTGTTCGGCTTTTACTTGCAAACACGTGACGCATTGTTCAACATACTTAACAACATCACGTTTCATGCCCGGCCACCAATACTCCTTCCTCAAATCAAGATACATTTTCGTCGCGCCCGGATGAATATAATACTTTGGCTTATGTGCTTCATCAAGTAGCACTCATCGATGATCACCCATTTTAGGCACCCACACCCTTCCTTGAAAAGATAACAAACCATGCGTACCTAAGGTAATAAACTCCGTTTGTCCCACGATTCGTTCCTCATGCTTATTGTTAACAAAAGCTTCGATTTGAGTCTCGCCAAGCTTTACAAGAAAATCATTAGTAATAATCATACGTAACAATCCCAATCGTAATGCCGGGTGATGACTCTTTCGACTTAACGCATCCGCGACCACATTCGCCTTACCCGGATGGTAAAGTATTTCACAATCATAGTCTTTCACTACATCCATCCATCTACGTTGACGATAATTCAAATATCGTTGATCGAAAAGGTGTTTCAAACTCTTGAGATCCGAATAAATCGTACACTTGACACCATACAAGTAGTGGCGCCAAATTTTTAACGCATGCACAACCGCCGCAACTCAAGATCATGAGTCGGATATCTCGTTTCGTGTTCCTTTAATTGTCGAGAGGCATAAGCGATGAATTTACTCCTTTGCATTAGAACACACCCGAGCCCATTTAAAGAAGCATCACAATAAACCGTCATGTCTTCCACCCCTTCCGACAATACTAACACCGGAGCTCGACACAACTTTTCTTTTAACAATTGAAAAGAAATTTCTTGCTCGTTCTCCCAATTAAATCTCGTGTTCTTTCTCGTCAACTTCGTCAATGGGGAAGCAATCTTAGAAAAGTCTTGGATAAACCGATGATAATAACCGGCCAATCCGAGAAAACTTCGGATTTTCGTAGGCGTAGTCGGTCGTCCCCAACTCTTCGCCGTCTCTATCTTCCCCGGATCTACTTGAATACCGTCTTTGTTCACAATATGACCAAGGAATTGAACTTCCCTTAGCCAAAATTCACATTTGGAGAATTTTTCATACAACTTCTCCTTCCGTAACGTCTTCAACACACCAAGCAAATGATGTTCGTGTTCCTTCATACTCTTCGAATAAACAAGTATGTCGTCAATGAACACAATTACCGACTTGTCCAACATAGGTTGGCACACGCGGTTCATAAGATCCATGAATGCCACCGGTGCATTCCTAAGACCAAAAGGAATAACTACAAACTCGAAATGCCCATAACGCGTTCGAAAAGCCGTTTTCTCGATATCCTCCTCACGCCCCATTGAGAAGCACTCGGTCGAATAAAACCCTTTTCAAGCAACTCTTGGGTTTGATTTAACAACTCTTGTATTTCCGTCGGCGATAAACAATAAGGAGTTTTAGCAATGGGAGTAGCACCCGGAACTAACTCAATGCGAAATTCCACTTGTCTTTCCGCCGGAACACCCGGTAACTCATCCGAAAAAACGTCTTCAAATTCATTTACCACCGGAATTTCACGAATGGGTGGTGGCTCTTCACGAGTATCAACAACATGGGCAAGAAAAGCCATACCACCACTAACAAGGAAATGACGTGCCCGTGCAAAAGTGCATATCGGCACAAGTCTTCTTCGCTTATTGCTATGAATAATTAATTCTCCCCCACTTGGGGTCTTCACACGAATAGATTTTTCATGGCATGCAATATCGGCTCTATAATGATCGAGCCAATCCATACCAACGACAATATCAAAATCACCCAAAGTCATCGGAATGAGATCGATTTCAAAAGTTTCGGTACCAAACACAACATTACAATTTTTATAAACATCGACCCCTAGCACCGTTTTACCGCCCGCTATTTCAACTTCTACCGGATGACTTAACTTAACTAGCGGTTTATTTAACTTATGCACAAATCGAGGCGACACAAAGGACAAATTAGCACCACTATCAAAAAGTATCCATGCCGGATTAGAGTTAACCATGAAAGTACCTGAGACGACTTCATTGGATTGCTTGGCCTCATCATTGGTCATTAAGTAATTGCGACCTCTAGTCGTACCCGCCGCCTTCTCTAACTTCTTTACATGGTCATTATTCAAATCGGGACATTCCGGCCTCTTGTGCCCTTCTTTACCACAATTATAACAAGTGAGTTTGGTTATTGATGATAATTTCGGGCAATCACGAGAGATGTGACCTTTGTTCCCACAATTGTAGCAAGTGACCACGTGACCACCAGAATTTGCCCTCTTCACACTACCAACGCTTTCAGAGCCCTTCTTGCTATTCTTATTTGAAAAGTTCGAATGACTCGAACCCTCAAACTTTCTTTTGCCGAAAGTAAAGCCACTCTTTCTCAAAATGAGCGCCTCAAAACCCTTTACCATGTTGAACAATTCATCAAAACTTTTTACCACACTTACACTAATCTTTTCTTGATAGTTATCGTTCAAGATTCACTAAAAATCTTCCTTCAACATTTTATCATTCCCGACATACTCCGGGCAAAATTGGGTCTTTGACAAGAAAACGGATTTGAGAGTGTTCAAATCCATCGACCCTTGCCTCAAGGAACGCAACTCGTCCTTGAGTCTAGTAAGATCGGCCGAAGTTCGGTATTCGTTGAAAAAATCCTTCTTGAATTCATCCCAAGTGAATTCCATGTATTGTTCTTGGCCATAAAGTTGGATCTTCGCGTCCCACCACAATTTAGCATCACCTCTTAACATGCTACAACCATACCTCATCTTTTTATCGAGAGGGCATTCACATGTACAAAAATCCCCCTCCATATCGGAGATCCAACGGGCACTCTTAAGTGGGTACCGTTCACCATTGAAGGTGGGAGGTTGAGAGTCCGTGAAATTCTTATAAAAGAAGTCCCGTCTCCCCACATTATCCTCTTGTAGAACAAGCTTAACTTGTTCCCTAACCACATTAACTAGTTGCTCGTCGATCGTATCTAGAAACATCTTCTTAACGTCTTCGAGAAACTCTGCTTTTTGATGTTTAAATATGGCCTCAACTTTGGCCGTGAACTCAAAGTCCTCACTCGTACTTCCGTCATTGGTGTCGTGTCCATTTCTCATCTTCATTCTATAAAACGGAAAAGATTAAACAACGAAACGAAAGGACTTAACACATTTGTATATACATATACACCACACTACCCCATCTTGCTCAACAATCATCGTACATCGCTTGTTTGACACGATTTGAACCCGTAACAATGGTAGCTAATCATTGTTACGCGAGCACGTCGCATTAACTTGCTAGTACAACGTCTATCTCACTTGATGATTGCTAATACAACACAAAACAATTAGCGCAAGGTTAGTTCACATAAACCTAAGCACTAATCAACTCCCGGTCCGACCCGTCTCCTACAAATCCCGCATTAAATGCATACACATTTAAGTCTAAGTCTAGGCACCTATCTCAAGTCGCCTAAATCCCTTAGACCATGCTCTAATACCACTTGTAACAATCCAAACCAATAACCAACCGAACACGCGGAATAAATTTTTTTTTTTAGTCAGAAGGGTGCGCCACGCGCACCACCCTAGGGTGCGCGGCGCGCACAGGCCCAAACAACTTCTGTCCGGTTTTATCAATTTTCAAATAAAGATCTTCCACTTCCCGACATATTTAGACGAAACGCTTTTCACAACATGATAAAATAGTTAAAACTCATACGATTCAATAATAAAATAAGTTCTACGAAACCGGGCCCACATATGTCGTAATACGAGTTTCGTATAAAAGTATAAGCTTCAACCGAATTAGTTTATGTAACAGACTGAAACCGGGGTTAGAAGTAAGATTACTTAATTGCCCTTAGGTTTATATTTGTGGTTAAAATATGCTTTTATTTTAATATGTTTATTATTAATTGATTAGTTGGTTAAGACCAGTTTGTGACAAGGGTCACAGAAATGGTTCGTTTGTTGAATTTGGACTCCGTTAGGATTGCCAAATTAAGTACGAAAGATATCAGATAACTGATAAATACCCGTGTGTTATGGGGTGTGGGTTTATAACCCACTTAAGTAACTAATATCTGGATACTTCCATTCATTTCCCAATTTGTGCAAGAACAAGACCCGTACCTAACTCTTTCACTCTCAAAACCCTAATTGAATCCAAGTCACAAATTGAATTAAGAAGCTTTCGGATCTGAATCTTATCATTCTTATAAGCATTTATCCAGGTTAGCTTGCTTGAATTCTTGCTTTAATTTATAGAAATTGGGTTTTGGGTGTAAAATGGGTTTTTGATGAAATTAAGCTTGAATCTTCATGATTTGTGTTTGTTATGTTTAATTGATGTTAGAAATAGTTGCTATATAGTTTATATGATCTAATTATGCTGTAAATTGAGCAAGAACTTGTTAAAAATGATGAATTGTGTGTTAAAACTTGAGTTTATGATAAAGTGAGTATTTTGGGATGAATTAATCCCAAATCTTGATTGTAAATGCTAGATTTTGATGTTTATAGTTGGGAAAGTGTTTATGTATGATTGGTATGTTTCTTTATGCTTGAATTTAGACTATAAACCTTGAAATCGAGTTTTCTTGGCTTAAAATCACCAAATCAGCGAAGCTGATGGTGAAGATGAAGCTGCTCGAAAAAACTCGCTCGAAAACAGTGCTCGAGACTCGCTCGAAAACAGTGCTCGAGACTCGCTCGAAAATAGTGCTCGAGAACCTTTTGCTCGAAAACATATTATTGCTCGAAAAACTCGAGTTGCTCGAGAACCTTCTGCTCGAAAAACTCGATTGCTCGAAAAACTCAAGTTGCTCGAGAACCTTCTGCTCGAAAAACTCGAATATGTTCGAAAACTCGAATTCGCTCAAAAAACTCGAATTTACTCGAGAACCCCATGTTGCTCGAAAACCTTGCCTGTTATGTGAATATTTTCAATTGAATGTAAAGTTGTGTATTAATACTTGGATATAATACTAACTTGAGATATTATGTGATGATTCACATGTGATAAATAAAAAGGTGAAGGCTCAGAAAAATTAGACCTCTGAGAACCTTCAGTTGCGGGTAATCGGTGAGTGGGTCTATCTCCGGATAGAGTATTAAGTAGCTGACACACTACTTGTTCAGACTCTTTATTACTATGATTATGTTCATTACGATTACCATGCGTAGTTAGATATTGCCATGCTAGTTAGGACGATTGCATGACTTTTTATCTGTGATCTTATGTGCACACTATTAGTTGGACACCAATCGAGGCGGCAAGGTTGGGAACCCACTGAGGCGGCAAGGTAGGGTTGATGTGAGGTCGACTGTGGTAGTCTGGTCGGGTCATGAGTTACTGATTGTTCAGTATAGCATAGATGGACGCATATGTTGCGTCTGGACGGTTATGCAGTGAAATCAGTAAAGCGGACTATCGGTAGACTGTAGCTTGATCAACTACGTCGTGTGCTCGTACAAGCCGTCGATCCTTATATTGTCAGTTATTATATGCTAGTTCAGGACGTTAGCATATCTGTGATCCCTTTCATGTTCAGTTGCTTATGCTTGGTTTGTTAGATAGTATCTATTCACTTAGCTATGTGCTAATTCCCCCCACATTTCCACCCCTTGCAGGTTTAGGTACTGCTGGTTAGGAAGGGTGTTGCTGTTGGGTTGAAGACATGTTTGACTACGTGCTTAACTCTGATGTTTTCTGGTTTTATAATATTTTCACGTAACACCAACGTTTTGGAATATTGTAAAAACGTTAACTAAGCTAAACTGATAACTATGGTTTGTAAATGTTATCTAAGGGTATTTATGTAATTCAGTCTTCCGATGTGATATATAAAAAAAAAATCAGGGTGTTACAAGTTGGTATCAGAGCTGGTTTAACCTGACTGGCAGGTTAATCGTAGAGGGGGTTCTCACAGTGGCGACCTGTGACGAAGCATTGGCTCTTACCTCTTGCGATCCCTTTATGTGTAAAGGGTTGGCCGGCTGTGCGGAGACGCGGGCTGTAAAACCAGGCTTTGAGGTACACTCAGTGGTCACCCTGTGCGCAGGAACGGCACTGAGTGGGATGCGTCCCCAACTTGTTTTACAAGTTGGTATCAGAGCGTGGTTTAGCAGCAAGTACGTGCGCGTATTTGTTCCTAAACCTTGAATTAAGTCAAACATGTCCGTAGGGTGGGGCTAAGTGAATATAGGATGTTGTGCATGTTAGTGTTTAGTAAGCTAACAGTTATCCACTAAACTTTTGTGCGAGTGTTTTGTAGCACAGATGGCAGACAACAGGGATGCGAACGCTACAAACCCGATGAAATGTCCCGTTCTTATTGATTAAAAACGTTCCATATTAATTGATTTCGTTGCGAGGTTTTGACCTCTATATGAGACGTTTTTCAAAGACTGCATTCATTTTTAAAACAAACCATAACCTTTATTTCATAAATAAAGGTTTAAAAAGCTTTACGTAGATTATCAAATAATGATAATCTAAAATATCCTGTTTACACACGACCATTACATAATGGTTTATAATACAAATATGTTACATCGAAATCAGTTTCTTGAATGCAGTTTTTACACAATATCATACAAACATGGACTCTAATTCTTGTCCTTATTTTAGTATGCAACAGCGGAAGCTCTTAGTATTCACCTGAGAATAAACATGCTTTAAATGTCAACAAAAATGTTGGTGAGTTATAGGTTTAACCTATATATATCAAATCGTAACAATAGACCACAAGATTTCATATTTCAATACACATCCCATACATAGAGATAAAAATCATTCATATGGTGAACACCTGGTAACCGACATTAACAAGATGCATATATAAGAATATCCCCATCATTCCGGGACACCCTTCGGATATGATATAAATTTCGAAGTACTAAAGCATCCGGTACTTTGGATGGGGTTTGTTAGGCGCAATAGATCTATCTTTAGGATTCGCGTCAATTAGGGTGTCTGTTCCCTAATTCTTAGATTACCAGACTTAATAAAAAGGAGCATATTCGATTTCGATAATTCAACCATAGAATGTAGTTTCACGTACTTGTGTCTATTTTGTAAATCATTTATAAAACCTGCATGTATTCTCATCCCAAAAATATTAGATTTTAAAAGTGGGACTATAACTCACTTTCACAGATTTTTACTTCGTCGGGAAGTAAGACTTGGCCACTGGTTGATTCACGAACCTATAACAATATATACATATATATCAAAGTATGTTTAAAATATACTTACAACACTTTTAATATATTTTGATGTTTTAAGTTTATTAAGTCAGCTGTCCTCGTTAATAACCTACAACTAGTTGTCCACAGTTAGATGTACAGAAATAAATCGATAAATATTATCTTGAATCAATCCACGACCCAGTGTATACGTATCTCAGTATTGATCACAACTCAAACTATATATATTTTGGAATCAACCTCAACCCTGTATAGCTAACTCCAACATTCACATATAGAGTGTCTATGGTTGTTCCGAAATATATATAGATCTGTCGACATGATAGGTCAAAACATTGTATACGTGTCTATGGTATCTCAAGATTACATAATATAAAATACAAGTTGATTAAGTTATGGTTGGAATAGATTTGTTACCAATTTTCACGTAGCTAAAATGAGAAAAATTATCCAATCTTGTTTTACCCATAACTTCTTCATTTTAAATCCGTTTTGAGTGAATCAAATTGCTATGGTTTCATATTGAACTCTATTTTATGAATCTAAACAGAAAAAGTATAGGTTTATAGTCAGAAAAATAAGTTACAAGTCATTTTTGTAAAGGTAGTCATTTCAGTCGAAAGAACGACGTCTAGATGACCATTTTAGAAAACATACTTCCACTTTGAGTTTAACCATAATTTTTGGATATAGTTTCATATTCATAATAAAAATCATTTTCTCAGAATAACAACTTTTAAATCAAAGTTTATCATAGTTTTTAATTAACTAACCCAAAACAGCCCGCGGTGTTACTACGACGGCGTAAATCCGGTTTTACGGTGTTTTTCATGTTTCCAGGTTTTAAATCATTAAGTTAGCATATCATATAGATATAGAACATGTGTGTAGTTAATTTTAAAAGTCAAGTTAGAAGGATTAACTTTTGTTTGCGAACAAGTTTAGAATTAACTAAACTATGTTCTAGTGATTACGAGTTTAAACCTTCGAATAAGATAGTTTTATATATATGAATCGAATGATGTTATGAACATCATTACTACCTCAAGTTTAGTAGGTAAACCTACTGGAAGTGACAAGAAATGATCTAGCTTCAAAGGATCTTGGATGGCATGAAAGTTCTTGAAGTAGGATCATGACACAAAAACAAGTTCAAGTAAGATTTTTACTCGAATTAAGATAGTTTATAGTTATAGAAATTGAATCAAAGTTTGAATATGAATATTACCTTGAATAAGAAAGATAACCTACTGTATATAACAAAGGTTTCTTGATCTTAGATGATTACTTGGAATGGATTAGAAAGCTTGGAAGTAAATTAGTAAACTTGAAGGGATTTTTGAAGTGTTCTTGAAGTGTTCTTCCTATGATGATTATAGCTTGATTCTTGAAGTGATTTTTGATGAAGATGATGATTAACTACTGGAAAAATACGTTCATAATAGTGTGTGTGTGTGTTGAGAGAGAATTAGAAAGAGAATTGGAAGTGAAATGGAGTGAATGATGAGTGGTAATTGGTGAGTGGTGAGTGGGGTTAAAAGGAGTTCTAGTTAGTTGACTAGCTCATGGTAGAAGTTAAAATTGATTAGTCATACATGACATAATCAAGAGTGGAATCCCATGCTAGTTCCTATTGGTATATACTCATAGTAAGTACATTTTGAAGCTGTGTATAATACGGGTAAGAATACGACTAGAATTCTTGATGAAAGAAAAGAATGGAAAAGTAACTGTAACCATTTTCGTTAAGTATGAGTGTTTTGATATATGTCTTGAAGTCTTCCAAAAGTATTTTAATACATCTAAATACACTACATGTATATACATTTTAACTGAGTCGTTAAGTCATCGTTAGTCGTTACATGTAAATGTTGTTTTGAAACCTTTAAGTTAACGATCTCAATTAATGTTGTTAACCCATTATTTATTATATCTAATGAGATGTTAAATTATTATATTATCATGATATTATGATATATTAATATATCTTAATATGATATATATACATTTAAATGTCGTTACAACGATAATCGTTACATATATGTCTCGTTTCGAAATCCTTAAGTTAGTAGTCTTGTTTATATGTATATAACTCATTGTTAATATACTTATGGAGATACTTACTTATCATAATCTCATGTTAACCATATGTATATCCATATATATCCTCATGTCGTTTTTACAAGTTTTAACGTTCGTGAATCGCCGGTCAACTTGGGTGGTCAATTGTCTATATGAAACATATTTCAATTAATCAAGTCTTAACAAGTTTGATTGCTTAACATGTTGGAAACATTTAATCATGTAAATATCAATCTCAATTAATATATATAAACATGGAAAAGTTCGAGTCACTACAGTACCTACCCGTTAAATAAATTTCGTCCCGAAATTTTAAGCTGTTGAAGGTGTTGACGAATCTTCTGGAAATAGATGCGGGTATTTCTTCTTCATATGATCTTCACGCTCCCAAGTGAACTCGGGTCCTCTACGAGCATTCCATCGAACCTTAACAATTGGTATCTTGTTTTGCTTAAGTCTTTTAACCTCACGATCCATTATTTCGACGGGTTCTTCGATGAATTGGAGTTTTTCGTTGATTTGGATTTCATCTAACGGAATAGTGAGATCTTCTTTAGGAAAACATTTCTTCAAATTCGAGACGTGGAAAGTGTTATGTACAGCCGTGAGTTGTTGAGGTAACTCAAGTCGGTAAGCTACTGGTCCGACACGATCAATAATCTTGAATGGTCCAATATACCTTGGATTTAATTTCCCTCATTTACCAAATCGAACAACGCCTTTCCAAGGTGCAACTTTAAGCATGAACATCTCTCCAATTTCAAATTCTATATCTTTTCTTTTAATGTCAGCGTAGCTCTTTTGTCGACTTTGGGCGGTTTTCAACCGTTGTTGAATTTGGATGATCTTCTATGTAGTTTCTTGTATAATCTCCGGACTCGTAATCTGTCTATCCCCCACTTCACTCCAACAAATCGGAGACCTGCACTTTCTACCATAAAGTGCTTCAAACGGCGCCATCTCAATGCTTGAATGGTAGCTGTTGTTGTAGGAAAATTCTGCTAATGGTAGATGTCGATCCCAACTGTTTCCGAAATCAATAACACATGCTCGTAGCATGTCTTCAAGTGTTTGTATCGTCCTTTCGCTCTGCCCATCAGTTTGTGGATGATAGGCAGTACTCATGTCTAGACGAGTTCCTAATGCTTGCTGTAATGTCTGCCAGAATCTTGAAATAAATCTGCCATCCCTATCAGAGATAATAGAGATTGGTATTCCATGTCTGGAGATGACTTCCTTCAAATACAGTCGTGCTAACTTCTCCATCTTGTCATCTTCTCTTATTGGCAGGAAATGTGCTGATTTGGTGAGACGATCAACTATTACCCAAATAGTATCAAAACCACTTGCAGTCCTTGGCAATTTAGTGATGAAATCCATGGTAATGTTTTCCCATTTCCATTCCGGGATTTCGGGTTGTTGAAGTAGACCTGATAGTTTCTGATGCTCAGCTTTGACCTTAGAACACGTCAAACATTCTCCTACGTATTTAGCAACATCGGCTTTCATACCCGGCCACCAAAAATATTTCCTGAGTTCCTTGTACATCTTCCCCGTTCCAGGATGTATTGAGTATCTGGTTTTATGAGCTTCTCTAAGTACCATTTCTCTCATATCTCCAAATTTTGGTACCCAAATCCTTTCAGCCCTATACCGGGTTCCGTCTTCCTGAATATTAAGATGTTTCTCCGATCCTTTGGGTATTTCATCCTTTAAATTTCCCTCTTTTAAAACTCCTTGTTGCGCCTCCTTTATTTGAGTAATAAGGTTATTATGAATCATTATATTCATAGATTTTACTCGAATGGGTTCTCTGTCCTTCCTGCTCAAGGCATCGGCTACCACATTTGCCTTCTCCGGGTGGTAACGAATCTCAAAGTCGTAATCATTCAATAATTCAATCCACCTACGCTGCCTCATATTCAGTTGTCTCTGATTAAATATGTGTTGAAGACTTTTGTGGTCGGTATATATAATACTTTTGACCCCATATAAGTAGTGCCTCCAAGTCTTTAATGCAAAAACAACTGCCCCTAATTCCAAATCATGCATCGTATAATTTTGTTCGTGAATCTTCAATTGTCTAGACGCATAAGCAATCACCTTCGTTCGTTGCATTAATACACAACCGAGACCTTGCTTTGATGCGTCACAATAAATCACAAAATCATCATTCTCTTCAGGCAATGACAATATAGGTGCCGTAGTTAGCTTTTTCTTCAATAACTGAAACGCTTTCTCTTGTTCATCATTCCATTCAAATTTCTTCCCTTTATGCGTTAATGCAGTCAAGGGTTTTGCTATTCTGGAAAAGTCTTGGATGAACCTTCTGTAGTAACCAGCTAGTCCTAAAAACTGGCGTATGTGTTTCGGAGTTTTCGGGGTTTCCCACTTTTCAACAGTTTCTATCTTTGCCGGATCCACCTTAATACCTTCTTTGTTCACTATGTGACCGAGGAATTGAACTTCTTCCAACCAAAATGCACACTTTGAAAACTTAGCGTACAATTCTTCCTTCCTCAATACTTCTAACACCTTTCTCAAATGTTCACCGTGTTCTTGGTCATTCTTTGAGTAAATAAGTATGTCATCAATGAAAACAATGACAAACTTATCAAGGTATGGTCCACACACTCGGTTCATAAGGTCCATGAACACAGCTGGTGCATTAGTTAAACCAAACGGCATGACCATAAACTCGTAATGACCGTAACGTGTTCTGAAAGCAGTCTTTGGAATATCATCTTCTTTCACCCGCATTTGATGATACCCGGAACGTAAGTCAATCTTTGAATAAACAGACGAGCCTTGTAGTTGATCAAATAAGTCATCGATTCTCGGTAGTGGGTAGCGGTTCTTGATGGTAAGTTTGTTCAACTCTCGGTAGTCGATACACAACCTGAATGTACCATCTTTCTTCTTGACAAACAAAACAGGAGCTCCCCACGGTGATGTACTTGGTCGAATGAAACCACGCTCTAAAAGTTCTTGTAATTGGCTTTGCAGTTCTTTCATCCCGCTGGGTGCGATTCTGTAAGGAGCACGAGCTATTGGTGCAGCTCCTGGTACAAGATCTATTTGAAATTCAACGGATCGCTGTGGGGGTAATCCCGGTAATTCTTTCGGAAATACATCGGGAAATTCTTTTGTAATGGGAACATCATTGATGCTCTTTTCTTCAGTTTGTACTTTCTCGACGTGTGCTAGAACAGCATAGCAACCTTTTCTTATTAGTTTTTGTGCCTTCAAATTACTAATAATATGTAGCTTCGTGTTGCCCTTTTCTCCGTACACCATTAAGGGTTTTCCTTTTTCTCGTATAATGCGAATTGCATTTTTGTAACAAATGATCTCTGCTTTCACTTCTTTCAACCAGTCCATACCGATTATCACATCAAAACTCCCTAACTCTACTGGTATCAAATCAATCTTAAATGTTTCGCTAACTAGTTTAATTTCTCGATTTCGACATATATTATCTGCTGAAATTAATTTACCATTTGCTAATTCGAGTAAAAATTTACTATCCAAAGGCGTCAATGGACAACTTAATTTAGCACAAAAATCTCTACTCATATAGCTTCTATCTGCACCCGAATCAAATAAAACGTAAGCAGATTTATTATAAATAAGAAACGTACCCGTAACAAGCTCTGGGTCTTCCTGTGCCTCTGCTGCATTAATATTGAAAACTCTTCCGCGGCCTTGTCCATTCGTGTTCTCCTGGTTCGGGCAATTTCTAATAATGTGGCCCGGTTTTCCACATTTATAACAAACTACATTGGCATAACTTGCTCCGACACTACTTGCTCCGCCATTACTCGTTCCGACACCATTTGTTCCTTTCGTTCTATTAACCCCTGGTCCGTAGACCTCACACTTCGCCGCGCTATGACCATTTCTTTTACACTTGTTGCAAATTTTGGTGCAGAACCCCGAGTGATACTTTTCACACCTTTGGCATAGCTGCTTCTGATTGTTGTTGTTGTTGTTGTTGCAGTTATTATTGTTGTTGGGATGATTGTTGTAGTTGCTGCTGTTGTTGTTATTGTTGTTGTTGTTGGGCAGTTTGTTGTAGTTGCGATTGATGTTGCGATTGTTGGGATAATTGTTGCGATTATTGTTGTAATTGCTGTTGTTGTTGTATTGGTGATTCTTATCACCGTTTTCCTCCTACTTTCTTTTGACTTGCTTCACATTGGCCTCTTCAGCAGTCTGTTCTTTAATTCTTTCTTCAATCTGGTTCACTAGTTTGTGAGTCATTCTACATGCCTGTTGTATGGAGGCGGGCTCGTGTGAACTTATATCTTCTTGGATTCTTTCCGGTAATCCTTTCACAAACGCGTCGATCTTCTCTTCCTCATCTTTGAATGCTCCCGGACACAATAGGCACAATTCTGTGAATCGTCTTTCGTACGTGGTAATATCAAATCCTTGGGTTCGTAACCCTCTAAGTTCTGTCTTGAGCTTATTGACCTCGGTTCTGGGACGGTACTTCTCGTTCATCAAGTGCTTGAATGCTGACCACGGTAGTGCGTACGCATCATCTTGTCCCACTTGCTCTAGATAGGTATTCCACCATGTTAACGCAGAACCTGTGAAGGTATGCGTAGCGTACTACACTTTGTCCTCTTCAGTACACTTACTTATGGCAAACACCGATTCGACCTTCTCGATCCACCGTTTCAATCCGATCGGTCCTTCGGTTCCATCAAATTCCAAAGGTTTGCAGGCAGTGAATTCTTTGTAGGTGCATCCTACACAATTTCCTGTACTGCCAGATCCAAGGTTATTGTTGGTATGTAGCGCAGCCTGTACTGCGGCTATGTTTGAAGCTAGAAAAGTATGGAATTCCTCTTCATTCATATTCACGGTGTGTCGAGTAGTCGGTGCCATTTCCTTCAAAATAGTCAAATGGAACAAGTTAATCATACAGAATATTAAGAGTAGTTAATAGTATTTCGTAGCATAATATGAACTCATTTATAAAAGCTTTTTCTTCATATTAGCGTTTTATAAGTTTAAATTCGGGTAGTACCTACCCGTTAAGTTCATACTTAGTAGCTAATATACAATTCAACTACTACAATTCTATATGAAAAACTGATTGTAATAATATTTCGCGTTCAAACTTTTATACAATATTTTACAAACTTACAATACCGCTTATTTTACATAAAGCATGAAATATAGCACACAATAACTTTGATACAAGATAGTTGTGAAGATAATTCTAGCTAGTACACAAGTCGTTCAGCAAAGGCAATAAAGACACGTAATTCATACGTCCAGAAACAAGTCATGCATTCTGGTTTTACTAGGACTACTTCCCATCCTTGGTCTTGTGGAACATAACCATTATGGCCGTTGATAAGACAGCGTGTTGTAACGTCGTCAAAGGTACGAGGGTTACGTAATGACCAACAGTCTCGTAATAACCTAAAAACCTCATTTCTTATCCCAATTACCGACTCTGTCACTTGTGGGAACGTTTTGTTTAATAGTTGTAGCCCGATGTTCTTGTTCTCACTTTGGTGAGAAGCGAACATTACTAACCCGTAAGCATAACATGCTTCTTTATGTTGCATGTTAGCCGCTTTTTCTAAATCATGAAGTCCTATATTCGGATATACTGAGTCAAAATAATTTCTTAACCCGTTGCGTAAAATAGCATTTGGGTTCCCCGCAATATATGCGTCAAAGTAAACACATCGTAACTTATGGATTTCCCAATGTGATATCCCCCATCTTTCGAACGAAAGCCTTTTATAAACCAAGGCATTCTTGGAACGTTCTTCGAATGTCTTACAAACTGATCTCACCTTAAATAGTTGTGCCGAGGAATTCTGACCGACTCTAGACAAGATTTCATCAATCATGTCTCCGGGTAGGTCTCTTAAAATATTGGGTTGTCTATCCATTTTGTGTTTTTATACTGTAAAATAGACAAGAGTTAGATTCATAAAAAAAATACTTATTAATACAAGCAATTTTTTTTACATATATCATAAAGCATAAGCACACTATATTACATATATTACACCACACGAATACAACTATCTTATTCCGACTCGCTCGTTTCTTCTTGTTCGGTTTTGGTTCATTTTGCCAAGTTTCTAGGGATATATGATGTTCCCCTAATACGAGCCGTCGTTGTCCACATTGGTTTAGAAAAACCTGGTGGTTTAGAGGTTCCCGGGTCATTGTTACAACTTAAGGACTTCGGGGGTTGACGATACATATAAAGTTCATCGGGGTTGGAATTAGATTTCTCTATTTTTATGCCCTTTCCCTTATTATTTTCTTTTGCCTTTTTAAATTCAGTTGGGGTAATTTCTATAACATCATCGGAATTCTCGTCGGAATCCAATTCATCGGAGAATTGGTAATCCTCCTAATATTTTGCTTCCTTGGCGGAAACACCATTGACCATAATTAACCTTGGTCGGTTGGTTAAGGATTCTCTTTTACTTAACCGTTTTATTATTTCCCCCACCGGTTCTATTTCTTCTTCCGGTTCCGATTCTTCTTCCGGTTTCGATTCTTCTTCCGGTTCCGACTCTTCTTCCGGTTCCTCTTCGGGAACTTGTGAATCAGTCCACGAATCATTCCAATTTACATTTGACTCTTAGTCAATGGGACTTGTTCTAGAAGTAGACATCTATCACATAATATCAAACACATTAAGAGATTAATATATCACATAATATTCATATGTTAAAAATATATAGTTTCCAACAAAAATGTTAAGCAATCATTTTTAAAGAAAACACGGTCGAAGTCCAGACTCACTAATGCATCCTAACAAACTCGATAAGACACACTAATGCGAATTTTCTGGTTCTCTAAGACCAACGCTCGGATACCAACTGAAATGTCCCGTTCTTATTGATTAAAAACGTTCCATATTAATTGATTTCGTTGCGAGGTTTTGACCTCTATATGAGACGTTTTTCAAAGACCGCATTCATTTTTAAAACAAACCATAACCTTTATTTCATAAATAAAGGTTTAAAAAGCTTTACGTAGATTATCAAATAATGATAATCTAAAATATCCTGTTTACACATGACCATTACATAATGGTTTACAATACAAATATGTTACATCGAAATCAGTTTCTTGAATGCAGTTTTTACACAATATCATACAAACATGGACTCCAATTCTTGTCCTTATTTTAGTATGCAACAGCGGAAGCTTTTAGTATTCACCTGAGAATAAACATACTTTAAACGTCAACAAAAATGTTGGTGAGTTATAGGTTTAACCTATATATATCAAATCGTAACAATAGACCACAAGATTTCATATTTCAATACACATCCCATACATAGAGATAAAAATCATTCATATGGTGAACACCTGGTAACCGACATTAACAAGATGCATATATAAGAATATCCCCATCATTCCGGGACACCCTTCGGATATGATATAAATTTCGAAGTACTAAAGCATCCGGTACTTTGGATGGGGTTTGTTAGGCCCAATAGATCTATCTTTAGGATTCGCGTCAATTAGGGTGTCTGTTCCCTAATTCTTAGATTACCAGACTTAATAAAAAGGGGCATATTCGATTTCGATAATTCAACCATAGAATGTAGTTTCACGTACTTGTGTCTATTTTGTAAATCATTTATAAAACCAGCATGTATTCTCATCCCAAAAATATTAGATTTTAAAAGTGAGACTATAACTCACTTTCACAGATTTTTACTTCGTCGGGAAGTAAGACTTGGCCACTGGTTGATTCACGAACCTATAACAATATATACATATATATCAAAGTATGTTTAAAATATATTTACAACACTTTTAATATATTTTGATGTTTTAAGTTTATTAAGTCAGCTGTCCTCGTTAGTAACCTACAACTAGTTATCCACAGTTAGATGTACAGAAATAAATCGATAAATATTATCTTGAATCAATCCACGACCCAGTGTATACGTATCTCAGTATTGATCACAACTCAAACTATATATATTTTGGAATCAACCTCAACCCTGTATAGCTAACTCCAACATTCACATATAGAGTGTCTATGGTTGTTCCGAAATATATATAGATGTGTCGACATGATAGGTCGAAACATTGTATACGTGTCTATGGTATCTCAAGATTACATAATATAAAATACAAGTTGATTAAGTTATGGTTGGAATAGATTTGTTACCAATTTTCACGTAGCTAAAATGAAAAAAATTATCCAATCTTGTTTTACCCATAACTTCTTCATTTTAAATCCGTTTTGAGTGAATCAAATTGCTATGGTTTCATATTGAACTCTATTTTATGAATCTAAACAGAAAAAGTATAGGTTTATAGTCGGAAAAATAAGTTACAAGTCATTTTTGTAAAGGTAGTCATTTCAGTCGAAAGAACGACGTCTAGATGACCATTTTAGAAAACATACTTCCACTTTGAGTTTAACCATAATATTTGGATATAGTTTCATGTTCATAATAAAAATTATTTTCTCAGAATAACAACTTTTAAATCAAAGTTTATCATAGTTTTTAATTAACTAACCCAAAACAGCCCGCGGTGTTACTACGACGGCGTAAATCCGGTTTTACGGTGTTTTTCGTGTTTCCAGGTTTTAAATCATTAAGTTAGTATATCATATAGATATAGAACATGTGTGTAGTTAATTTTAAAAGTCAAGTTAGAAGGATTAACTTTTATTTGCGAACAAGTTTAGAATTAACTAAACTATGTTCTAGTGATTACGAGTTTAAACCTTCGAATAAGATAGTTTTATATATATGAATTGAATGATGTTATGAACATCATTACTACCTCAAGTTTAGTAGGTAAACCTACTGGAAGTGACAAGAAATGATCTAGCTTCAAAGGATCTTGGATGGCTTGAAAGTTCTTGAAGTAGGATCATGACACAAAAACAAGTTCAAGTAAGATTTTTACTCGAATTAAGATAGTTTATAGTTATAGAAATTGAATCAAAGTTTGAATATGAATATTACCTTGAATAAGAAAGATAACCTACTGTATATAACAAAGGTTTCTTGATCTTAGATGATTACTTGGAATGGATTAGAAAGCTTGGAAGTAAATTAGTAAACTTGAAGGGATTTTTGAAGTGTTCTTGAAGTGTTCTTCCTATGATGATTATAGCTTGATTCTTGAAGTGATTTTTGATGAAGATGATGATTAACTACTGGAAAAATACGTTCATAATAGTGTGTGTGTGTGTTGAGAGAGAATTAGAAAGAGAATTGGAAGTGAAATGGAGTGAATAATGAGTGGTAATTGGTGAGTGGTGAGTGGGGTTAAAAGGAATTCTAGTTAGTTGACTAGCTCATGGTAGAAGTTAAAATTGATTAGTCATACATGACATAATCAAGAGTGGAATCCCATGCTAGTTCTTATTGGTATATACTCATAGTAAGTACGTTTTGAAGCTGTGTATAATACGGGTAAGAATACGACTAGAATTCTTGATGAAAGAAAAGAATGGAAAAGTAACTGTAACCATTTTCGTTAAGTATGAGTGTTTTGATATATGTGTTGAAGTCTTC
The DNA here is from genome assembly GCF_046630445.1 of Rutidosis leptorrhynchoides. Taxonomy (NCBI): domain Eukaryota; kingdom Viridiplantae; phylum Streptophyta; class Magnoliopsida; order Asterales; family Asteraceae; genus Rutidosis; species Rutidosis leptorrhynchoides. Next base: position 86,015,929 of record NC_092342.1, on the reverse strand, counting down.
CAAAAGTATTTTAATACATCTAAATACACTACATGTATATACATTTTAACTGAGTCGTTAAGTCATCGTTAGTCGTTACATGTAAATGTTGTTTTGAAACCTTTAAGTTAACGATCTCAATTAATGTTGTTAACCCATTGTTTATTATATCTAATGAGATGTTAAATTATTATATTATCATGATATTATGATATATTAATATATCTTAATATGATATATATACATTTAAATGTCGTTACAACGATAATCGTTACATATATGTCTCGTTTCGAAATCCTTAAGTTAGTAGTCTTGTTTATATGTATATAACTCATTGTTAATATACTTATGGAGATACTTACTTATCATAATCTCATGTTAATCATATGTATATCCATATATATATCGTCATGTCATTTTTACAAGTTTTAACGTTCGTGAATCGCCGATCAACTTGGGTGGTCAATTGTCTATATGAAACATATTTCAATTAATCAAGTCTTAACAAGTTTGATTGCTTAACATGTTGGAAATATTTAATCATGTAAATATCAATCTCAATTAATATATATAAACATGGAAAAGTTCGGGTCACTACACCTGATCCACCCCGGAACCTTCAGTGCTCCTGATGTGGAGGATGAGGTTGAAGTATATGATGCTGATTATGTACATGAGCTTGAAAGTAAGTTTAAGGAAGCTCAGGAAAAGATTGCTGAGCTTGAGTTAGCTAGACAGTCGGGTAATGAGGATACACCGCCAGGTTTTGCCACTGCACAGTCGCATGCCGTACCACAGATAAACCAGAACCAATACCAATACCCGTTACAGAACCAATTCCCTCAGCATATCATGCCACCACAGAACTATTACCAATACCAACATCCCATGATGATGAACAAAGTTCAGCCACCTACATACCAACAACCATTCCCACAACAGCAATTCCAACAACAATATCAGCCACTAAAAAGATGTACCTTTAAACAGTTCAGGGATTGTGGACCATCTCCTTTCTCAGGAAGTAATGACCTAGCCGTGACTCTCAATTGGTTACGGGAGGTTGAAAAGGCATTTGATGCATGTCAGTGTGAGCCTGAGTTAAAGGTGATTTATGCAAGCAGGTTGTTGAAAGATAGAGCAATGGTGTGGTGGGATTCTGTGATAGCTAGTGTCCCTCCAGAGCAAGTTAAGATGATTACTTGGGAACAGTTTTATGCGAAGGTATGTGAACAGTATTGTAATGTGTTTGACATGAATAGAATTAAGATGGAGTTCCTAGAAATGCGGATGACACCGCAGATGTCAATTGATGGGTGCCGGATGAACAATCCTGAATTCAGCACTTTGTAAACATGATCTTGCCAGAGTATAGGACCTTTGTGAGGTCAGCACCGACATTGTCTCAAGCTTTTGTGATGGCAAAGATGGTGGAAAGTGATGTAAGAGCAGCTAGGGGTATGAATTGGGGAAATGTGGTACCACAGGGTAGTCAGGCTACCAGTCAATCAGGTTCGAAGTCTAAGAAATCATTTGGGTTTAGACAAAAGGGTAAGGGTAACCAAGGTGGATCAGGTTCAGGTTCTGGAAAGAAAGATTGGTGTAAAGGTTGTAAGTCTTCACATAGTGGTCAGTGTTCTGAGGCAACGAGAAGATGTTTAAGATGTGGTATGGTAGGTCATGAATCTCAGGGGTGTTCCTTCAGAGAAAATGTTTGTTGGAGTTGTCATCAGCCGGGTCATCGTTCAGCAAGTTGTCAGGCGTCAAAGGGCGCAAGTTCCGGGGCAGGGTTAGGGGCGCGTTCGGCATCTGTCGGGGGTTCCACAGCCTCAAGTGGACATAAGAGAAAGAACCCATCGACTGTGGAAGCCAGGGCCTTTCAGATGACAGTTGAGGCTGCTACTAATAATGATGACGTCATAACCGGTATGTTCATGATCAACTCAATACCTGCTAGAATATTGTTTGATTCGGGTGCAAATAGGACATTTATGTCTATAGATTTCTGTACCAAATTAGGGTTACCTGCTACTGTGCTGCCTGAGCCTGTTAGAGTAGAGGTAGCTGATGGTAAGATTGTTCTAGTCACAACGTATGTGTCTGGAGCTAGTATAGAAATTGATGGTAGACCGGTTGCTATGTCCTGTTTAGTGTTGCCTATCCCTAGTTTTGATGTAGTATTAGGGATGAACTGGATGAGCCTACATAAGGCCCACATTAAGTGTGATAAGAAGATTGTGACTTTCCGTTTGACTGATGGAAACCGTATTGTGGCCCGAGGGGAACGAAGTGGGTTCAGTTTTCCATTGATTTCTATGATGAAGGCGAGGAAGTCACTTTCTAAGGGATGTGAGTCTTTTATGGCTTATGTTATTGATGCTAAGATAGAGAAGAAATCTGTTATTGATATTCCTGTGGTTTTGGAATTTCTTGAGGTGTTTCCTGACTAATTACCTGGGTTGTCGCCGGTAAGAGAAGTAGAATATAAGATTGAGTTAGTTCCGGGAACAACTCCAGTAGCTAAGGCTCCTTATAGGTTAGCACCTTCTGAAATCAGAGAGATGATGTCTCAGATACAAGAACTGTTAGACAGAGGGTTTATAAGACCAAGTTCTTCACCGTGGGGTACACCAGTGTTGTTTGTAAAGAAGAAAGATGGTTCGCTGAGAATGTGTATAGATTATCGAGAATTGAACAAGAGAACAGTTAAGAACAAGTATCCTCTGCCTAGAATCGATGATCTGTTCGATCAGCTGCAGGGTGCATCATATTTCTCGAAAATAGATCTTAGATCCGGTTATCATCAGGTTCAGGTTGCAGAATCAGATATACTGAAGACAGTGTTCAGAACTAGATATGGGCATTACGAGTTCTTGGTTATGCCATTCGGGTTGACGAATGCTCCAGCAGTCTTCATGGATCTGATGAACAGGGTTTGTAAACCATATTTAGATCAGTTTGTTATTGTGTTTATCGACGATATATTGGTATATTCAAAGACAGAAGCTGATCATGTGACACATCTTCGATTAGTGTTAGAGTTGTTAAAGAAAGAGCAGTTATACGCTAAGTTCTCGAAGTGTGAGTTTTGGCTTCGAGAGGTGCAATTTCTGGGTCATGTTATCTGTGAGGCAGGTATTAAAGTGGATCTGTCAAAAATAGAAGCGGTAATGGGTTGGAATTTGCTGAAGACGCCGACAGAAGTTAAGAGTTTCTTGGGTCTTGCGGGTTATTATCGCCGATTTATAAAAGATTTTTCTAAAATAGCGGGTCCGATGACCAAATTGACTAGAAAGGATGTAAGTTTCTGATGGGGAGATCAACAGGAACAGGCTTTTCAGACTCTGAAACAGTTTTTGTGTCAGGCTCCAGTGTTAGCATTGCCAGAGGGTTCAGATGACTTTATGGTTTATTGTGATGCGTCATTTGCCGGGTTGGGATGTGTACTGATGCAGAGAGATAAAGTTATCGCGTACGCTTCTTGTCAGTTAAAGACACATGAACGTAACTATCCGGTTCATGATTTAGAAATGGCTGCAGTGGTATTTGCGTTGAAGCTTTGGAGACATTACTTATATGGTACAAAGTGTGTAATATGTACAGATCATAAGAGCCTACAGCATATTTTCACGCAGAAAGAACTGAATATGCGACAGAGACGGTGGATAAAACTTATCAAAGACTATGATTGTGAAATAAAGTACCATCCGGGTAAAGCAAATGTCGTAGCAGATGCGTTAAGTCGTAAAAAGTCTGATGAGAATGTGAAATTTCTGCGTTTGAGTATAACTTCAGATTTGATTGATCAACTACGAACAGTTCAAGCCTGTGCTTTGAAGGATGAACATATTAAATCTGAACTTATGACTAAACGAAAATTTGACCTAATTGATGATTCTTGTGGACTTAAGACTTTAAATAACCGTATTTGGGTGCCTATGCTTGGAGACTTGAGGAATTTGATCATAACTGAAGCTCATAAATCTAGATTGACAGTACATCCAGGCAGTAATAAGATGTATCATGACCTTAAATCTATGTATTGGTGGCCGACCATGAAATCAGACATCGCTCGTTTTGTTGAAAAGTGTCATATTTGCACGCAAGTGAAGGCAGAACAACAGAAACCGTATGGTTCGTTGCGTCAGTTACATATTCCAGAGTGGAAATGGGAGCATATCACGATGGATTTTGTGACAAAATTACCTAGAACTCAGAGAAAACACGATATGATTTGGGTAGTAGTTGATCGTTTGACCAAGAGTGCTCATTTTCTTGCTACTCGTGAGACAGTATCATTAAGCGAACTTGCTGATTTATATGTGAAAGAGATAATTAGTCGGCATGGTGTGCCATTATCGATTGTGTCAGACAGAGATTCTAGATTTGTGTCGAACTTCTGGAATAGTCTACAACAGAATCTAGGTACACGTGTGAATCTAAGTACTGCTTATCATCCTCTGACAGATGGTCAGAGTGGACGAACGATACAGACGCTAGAGGATATGTTGAGAGCATGTGTATTAGAATATGGTGGTTCGTGGGATACACATTTTCCGTTGGTTGAATTCGCGTATAATAATTCTTATCATTCGAGCATAGGGATGCCACCTTACGAAATGTTGTACGACCGTCATTGCAGAACTCCGACTTGTTGGTTAGAAGCTGGAGAGAAACAGTTTGCTGGTCTCGAGATTGTTCAAATGACAGCCGAAAAAGTTGCTATCGCGCGAGAAAAGTTAAAAGCTGCCAGGGATAGACAAAAGATGTATGCTGATCCAAGTAGACGTCCAGTAAACTTTGAGGTAGGTGATCGTGTTTACTTGAAAGTTTCGCCATGGAAGGGTGTTATCAGGTTTGGTAAGCGAGGAAAGTTAGCTCCGAGATTTATTGGACCGTTCAAGATTATTCAGAGAGTTAATGACTAGACAGTTGTGTTAGATCTTCCTTCTGAGCTAGCTGGTATTCATAATACCTTCAATGTGTGTTATTTGCGTAAGTGTAAAGTCGATGACGAGACACAAATCGTACCGCTAGTAGATTTAAAAGTTGATTTGAGTAACAAGTTGGTTGAGGAACCTATCCGAGTGGTCGACAGAAAGGTTACTAAGTTAAGAAGGAAAGAAATCCCAATGGTTTTGATAGAATGGAAGCACAGTTTAGGGGCTAACTTGACGTGGGAGACATAAGAGTTGATAAAGACCCGTTACCCTCATCTGATTGACCAAGACCAGATTCCGAGGACGGAATCTCTTTAAGGGGGGTGGATTTGTAACAGACTGAAACCGGGGTTAGAAGTAAGATTACTTAATTACCCTTAGGTTTATATTTGTGGTTAAAATATGCTTTTATTTTAATAATATGTTTATTATTAATTGATTAGTTGGTTAAGACCAGTTTGTGACAAGGGTCACAGAAATGGTTCGTTTGTTGAATTTGGACTCCGTTAGGATTGCCAAATTAAGTACGAAAGATATCAGATAACTGATAAATACCCGTGTGTTATGGGGTGTGGGTTTATAACCCACTTAAGTAACTAATATCTGGATACTTCCATTCATTTCCCAATTTGTGCAAGAACAAGACTCGTACGTAACTCTTTCACTCTCAAGACTCTAATTGAATCCAAGTCACAAATTGAATTAAGAAGCTTTAGGATCTGAATCTTATCATTCTTATAAGCATTTATCCAGGTTAGCTTGCTTGAATTCGTGCTTTAATTTATAGAAATTGAGTTTTGGGTGTAAAATGGGTTTTTGATGAAATTAAGCTTGAATCTTCATGATTTGTGTTTGTTATGTTTAATTGATGTTAGATATAGTTGCTATATAGTTTATATGATCTAATTATGCTGTGAATTGAGCAAGAATTTGTTAAAAATGATGAATTGTGTGTTAGAACTTGAGTTTATGATAAAGTGAGTATTTTGGGATGAATTAATCCCAAATCTTGATTGTAAATGCTAGATTTTGATGTTTATAGTTGGGAAAAGTGTTTATGTATGATTGGTATGTTTCTTTATGCTTGAATTTGGACTATAAACCTTGAAATCGAGTTTTTTTGGCTTAAAATCACCAAATCAGCGAAGCTGATGGTGAAGATGAAGCTGCTCGAAAAAACTCGCTCGAAAACAGTGCTCGAGACTCGCTCGAAAGCAGTGCTCGAGAACCTTTTGCTCGAAAACATATTATTGCTCGAAAAACTCGAGTTGCTCGAGAACCTTCTGCTCGAAAAACTCTATTGCTCGAAAAACTCAAGTTGCTCGAGAACCTTCTACTAAAAAAACTCGAATATGTTCGAAAACTCGAATTCGCTCGAAAAACTCGAATTTGCTCGAGAACCCCATGTTGCTCAAAAACCTTGCCTGTTATGTGAATATTTTCAATTGAATGTAAAGTTGTGTATTAATACTTGGATATAATACTAACTTGAGATATTATGTGATGATTCACAGGTGATAAACAAAAAGATGAAGGCTCAGAAAAATTAGACCTCTGAGAACCTTCAGTTGCGGGTAATCGGTGAGTGGGTCTATCTCCGGATAGAGTATTAAGTAGCTGACACGCTACTTGTTCAGACTCTTTATTACTATGATTATGTTCATTACGATTACCATGCGTAGTTAGATATTGCCATGCTAGTTAGGACGATTGCATGACTTTTTATCTGTGATCTTATGTGCACACTATTAGTTGGACACCAATCGAGGCGGCAAGGTTGGGTACCCACCGAGGCGGCAAGGTAGGGTTGATGTGAGGTCGACTATGGTAGCCTGGTTGGGTCATGAGTTACTGATTGTTCAGTATAGCATAGATGGACGCATGTGTTGAGTCTGGACGGTTATGCAGTGAAATCAGTAAAGCGGACTATCGGTAGACTGTAGCTTGATCAACTACGTCGTGTGCTCGTACAAGCCGCCGATCCTCATATTGTTAGTTATTATATGCTAGTTCAGGACATTAGCATATCTGTGATCCCTTGCATGTTCAGTTGCTTATGCTTGGTCTGTTAGATAGTATCTATTCACTTAGCTATGTGCTAATTCCCCCCACATTTCCACCCCTTGCAGGTTTAGGTACTGCTGGTTAGGAAGGGTGTTGCTGTTGGGTTGAAGGCATGTTTGACTACGTGCTTAACTCTGATGTTTTCTGGTTTTATAATATTTTCACGTAACACCAACGTTTTGGAATATTGTAATAATGTTAACTAAGCTAAACTGATAACTATTGTTTGTAAATGTTATCTAAGGGTATTTATGTAATTCAGTATTCCGCTGTGATATATATATAAAAAAAAAAATCAGGGTGTTACAGTTTAAATTCCAAACGACACTAGAGCATGATGTTTGGGGGTTAAACTACCCAACTCTCGGTCAAACTTCAAAAGCTAATACATCCAAAAGCGTCCCCTATCAAACAAGCGGGAATCTCTAATTCAACCGTACGCCCTTACCCTTGTCAACGTCCGATCCTATAAAAAGGTAAACAACGAGAGGGTAAGCAAAACCCTTAGTGAATGCAATAATTATACATACACATATATAACCTACTTACTTGCAATCACTTACATAATACCTCATACTAGCTAGCAATTCGACAACTATGCAAACATTATGCATATACCAACATCCGCAATCATAATAAGCTAGCGATTCCAAAAGCATATAGTTCACAATTAAATATGCTAGTACAAAATTTACACAACCATGGTTAACCAATAGTACAAAGGAATGGTACTCGAATTTCTCATCGGTGTTCATAACAACCGTTAGCGTACAACAACATATATCACTAACACTTGGCGGAACGACAACACATATCCGTTTATAAAACCGTTAGTGTACAACGACATATATCACTAACTAGGACAACACATATCCGTTCATAAAAGCCGTTAGTGTACAACAACATATATCACTAACTCGGACAACACATATCCGTTCTTAGAAACCGTTAGTGTACAACAACATATATCACTAACTAGGACAACACATATCCGTCCCTACAAATAAATACATTATATACATACATGTATACTTATTCCACTCACCTTAACACCAAGATGATGCTTATGCACTTCCGAAAGCTTCAAAGCAAAGTACCTAATACATTAAGTACACATTCAATACACAACTTGTGGAACTAACCACATTACTTACACTTGAACATTTAATGACCCAATTGCATTAAATAACTCAATTACGCCAAAACCGCCCTTAAATGGCCAAGACTCATCTTAAATCACTAAAGCTAGTGATTTAAAGTTTACTAACTCTAACTAACACAAACTTAGAGTAATTCATACCCATTTCACCCAATTAGGTCAATTATTACCTATTTGACCACCTTAAGGTCAACACACCCATTTCGGGTCATTCACAAACCCACATACACCCATTTACTAAACATCTAGGTGTGCTAGTAATTAACTAACCCATTTTTGTCTCATAAATCTCAATTAATACTTTGAAACCCTAGGTTAGTTATATTCAGTCTTCATGACTCAATCTTACCCAAGAACACCCAAAATCACCAAATATGGGTTTTATGTTCATCACTAACCCAAACCCTAACCCTTATACAAATTAAAATAGGGAAATCAAAGTTAGAACATACCACCACAACCAAAACGTAGCTAGAGAGGAGATGAACAACTTTATAACTTGAGCCAAGACTCAAAACTAGCTCCTTCTTCCTTTACTTGAGCTTTCTCACACAAGAATCTCACACACTCTCTCTCTCTAAAATTGAAGTGGATAGGATAAGGTTGTTGGAAATGAAGTGAATGACACCCCAAGATCTGATCTACTGGCCTTAAACTCGTCTACAAGTGAAATTACCAAAAAGCCCTTCAAAATATCTGATTAAAAGAACAGAATCCGGCTACAGTGAAGAGTGCGCCACGCGCACCCCTATGTGTGCGCTGAGTGCACCAAGCTCATATCACTCTCTGACCTCTGTTTAAATACACAAGGTCACCCACACTTCATGTACTCTATATACGTCTCTGTTTAATAAATATTAGGGTCTTACATTCAAGCAACCCCGAAACACCATAGATACTTTTGATGATTTTAACCCACAAGAAGGTGGATTCGGTTTTGAACCTCCACTACCACTTGCCGAGTAAAGCCATGTTTTTAGAGTTTAAGGAACTCAAGTTTAACCCACCCTCCCCAAAAGGCCGAATAACCCTATCCCATTTGACCCATGAAATTTTCGACTAATTTCCCGACCCGCCCAAAAAAAAATTACGTCTTACACACTTAAGTTTTTTTTGCACGCATGGCGGGGCACGAAAGAGCGAAAAGTAATACAACGGTAAACTATTTAACACCGACTTAATGAGAGTCAAAAGTCCACCATGTGACGTCGATTCCAATCCGATAACCTTTTCTCAAATTTATTTATCACCGGTTTCCAAGACTCCATTTTGTTCATCTTGCCCCCAATAGGCAACCCGAGATAAGTGAACGGAAGGGAATCAACATTGCATCTAAAAATTCTAGCCATAACTTCCACCTCTCAAGGATCCACTCCCACCCCGAACAATTTTTTTTTTACTATAATTAACTTTCAAGCCCGATGTTAATTTGATACACTTTAATAGTTTCAAGAGGTTTTCAACATTATTAGCACTCCAAGACCCAAAGTAAATCGTATCGTCCGCATATTGTAGATATGAAATTTGAATTTTATCCTTAATTCCCTATCTCTACTCCATTGAAAACATTATTTCTTACGCGGCATTGGTTAACCAATGTAAACCTTCGGCCGCTAGGATGAAAAGAAATGGCGAGGGCGGGTCACCTTGTCGCACTCCTTTTTCAAGCTTGAATTGCTTTGTTTGTGAACCATTAACTAAAATAGAAATAGAGGTCAACTTGAGACATGAGTGAATCCATTTCCTCCATTTTTTCCCGAAACTCATAAGCTTCATTATCTCCAATAAAAACTCCAATAAGCTTCATTTTTTCCCGAAATGCTTTCTCAAATTCTACCTTGAAGATTAGACTTTTTAACTTTGTTTGTTTTAAAAACTCAAGTGTTTCGTTTGCAATCAATGCCCCATCGATGATATTCCTACCCTTTATAAACGCGCTTTGTTCGAAACCGACAAGTTTGGGTACAACTTTATTAAAATGGTTGGAGTGTAACTTCGCAATAATCTTATAGAAACTACCTATCAAGCTAATCGGACGATAGTCGTTTAGAGACAATGAGTCCGATAAATGTTACAACCTGGGGATATTTCTCCATCCGTCCAGAATGAGTTTAGTGCCATTGTAAGATCTTTTTGAACAATACCCGAAAATTTCTTGAACAATACCCCAAGATCTTTAGTGCCATTACAAATATTATCATACATTTAAACTCGATAAACACATCACAAATTTTTGTTTATGATATATTTTTTTTAACAGCAATTTGAGATTATTCAGGTAGGATTAAACTACTAACACGATAAATGAATTTCAAGATTAAAGGGATATTATTGTGTGCAAATTGTGAATTAAAATGAATATATTTATTGTTATACATGTAAGCTTACATGATAAACGCTTCAAAAGAATTTCATATTATTAAATATATAATATAATATTATAGATTTCATTTCCATTATGTTACAACAAATTTCATTATTAAAAAGTAATAAATTTCAAGTTAATTAATGCTAAGTATTAAAAAAATAAAAGACAAAAATTGCTAAAATCGTCCCCGTGTTTTGCGTTTTTAACCCAAATCGTCCCTGTATTATCATTTCTGTACAAATCGTCCTTAAATGGCAAAATGTGTCCCAAAATCGTCCATGTTCCAAACTCCATTTAATTCAATCCGTTAGCAATAATGGATATCAACAGCAGATGAATAGTTATCAGCAGAAGAATAGTTATCAGACCAACCAAATGAGCCCAATCAAATGATGGAACGAAGTACAGAGCGTTTACCATTATTCATTCATATTTATTCACGTAGTAACCTTTCCTCTAATTTAAGTTATACACATAACTTCCTAATGTTTACCACGATAAGATCAATTGGCGATTGATTTACCAACAGCAAAACTCCGCTGCCGATTGGTTACGATAACGTTCGGTTCCATCCACGACATGTAATAGAGGACGGATCAGAGTTTAAACCCAGATCTAGGTTGATTAACGCCGGAGTTAAACCACCGACGATTAATTCACTTTTTTCTGATTATGATTGAGTTTAAATTCGTAGAGAAATTAGGTTTTGCTAGTTGCAAATGTGTTGGTAGATCCATTAATGCCGCTTCTATTTTTTTGTTTCGCTTTTAAGAATTTTGTCTAGATTAAAGGTGGGGTCAAACTTAAACGATTGCTACTGCTACTATTCTTTTGTTGTTGATATCCATCATTACTAACGGACTGAATTAAACAGAGTTTGGAACAGGGACGATTTTGGGACACATTTTGCCATTTAAGGACAATTTGTACAGAAATGATAATACACGGACGGTTTGGGCTAAAAACGTAAAACACGAGGACGATTTCAGCAATTTTGTTAAAAAAAATCTTTAAAAACTTTTAACCAGTAGGGCACTACTATAAATAAAAAGTCTATCTATATATAAGGAAAGAGATTAAGAAATGTGTAGCAAAACTAAATAATTTGTTACCGATCGATTAAAATTAAGAATTTGTATAAGTATAACTATGAAGGTTATACATAATATGCATAAATTAGTTTCTTAAGCATAGTCCTTGTGATTATGTTTAGAAAAATTCTTAAATTATATTACCTGAGAATTTATTTTACTAGAGAAACTAAATTATTTGTAAAGTTTTAAATTTTTTTTTTAAATAATTGTGCCGTTGGTCCCTCCATTTTACCCCAAAAAGATAACAGCGTCCCTCAAGATTTTTTTGGCTTTCAGCGTCCCTCTATTATCACTTTTTTGATTACGCGTCCCTCCGCCAACTTTCTGTTAAAAAAGTCAGTTAAGTCATGCCATGTGCCTTGCATGTGAGGGTAAATTCGTCTTTTTACTCTTTTCTTCACTAAAATCGAGGGACCACCGGTGCAAAAATTCTTATAATTTATATATTTTTAATTTATAAATTCTCAAAAATTATATCTCATCTTCTTCATCTAAACAAAGCTTGTTCTTCTTCAAAATTACAAACCCTAATTTTTTTACAAAATAAAACTAAAATCGAGTGTTAGATTTCCAGATTATTAACCTTTACGTTCTCCATCACCCCATGTTAGATTTCTAGATACCGAATGTAAAGACAAACTAATACTGAGTCCTTGATGTGTGCAAGCGGAGGTGTACGAAATACTATTATTGTTTACTACGAAATACGACGAAATATTACACAAGTTTTATTTATTTATATAGATGGGATATACCTAAACCTTGCTACAACACTATAGGCAGTGTACCTAATCGTAGAGTAGTGTAGTTTTTAGTAAGTCCGGTTCGTTCCACAAGGAGCTAGTGATTACGTACTATATTTTTAACAACTATATATATATATATATATATATATATATATATATATATATATATATATATATATATATATATATATATATATATATATATATATATTTATATATTTATATAAGTAGTAATATTATAAAAGGGAGTTTTACCGTTTAATGACCGATTTGTCGATTTTAAATAAAGCGTAAAGATAAATGACAATAAAATAAATTGCAATAATTAAAATGACAGTAAATAAATGTACGATGAAATATGAAATAAAAGTATTATGCTTATTTAAACTTCCGTAATCATAATGTTTGATGTTTTAATTTTAATTTATTACCCTGGGTTAATTGTCCCTTGTCCTGGATTATTTGATACCTATTTGATTTTTGTCCATAATAGTCCATCGGTCATAATTATAAAATGCTCGTCAAATTAACCTTATTCCCGAAGTCAAATATTCAAACTAATTAGGGATTTAAACTGTAACAAGATTTTAATACTTTGTTAATAATTACACCAGGTTATCGACTGCGTGTAATCCCAAGTTTTAATACTTTGTTAACAATTACACCAATTATCCTTGTATGTAATCCACCCCTGTTTTAATTAGTCCATGATACATTAATTTATTCACTTGGCTATAATGAATAATAAATTACCCAATCCAGTTGATTAATTAAATGATTGTAAACGATGTCGTATAAACGTCACTAAATAGGACATTCGTAATCATTTTAATAATTATTAGATTAACTAATTTGAAGATTGGTTCGACAGGTTCCAATGAGTTGTCATTCAATTAGACAATACCCCCTACCTATTAATAGTCAATAGTCCAATGTTCACAAGTGTCGGACTTTTGTCCAAACCCTAATTATGGTAGAAAATCCAATAACCCCATCTTAATATTTAGCCCAACATCACGATTACTTTAGCTCAAATAAGCATAATAATAACTTAGTTACGAGACATTAATTTAATAAGGAAGAACATAGCTTACAGTGATTATTTATCGCGTAGCGTTACACGGACAGAGTTCTGACTTTAAAAGCCGTAAAACATTTCTTACAATAACCCAACTAAACCATAACTTTATTATTAAAATTAACTTAAATTAAAATTATAATATAAATATATATTACATATAGAGAGAAAGAAAGAAATTGAGGTGTGTATAATTCGCAGAAAACTGGCCAATTTATAAGACTTGGCCTGCTACAGGGCACCATGCGATCGCATGGAATTTAGGCATCCTGGCCATGCGATCGCATGGCCAGCTGGATCAGCTCAAAATGCACTAAAACGTGGGTGGCTGTTATTATTTTAATATATAATATAATATATATAATTTTATATAATTATATATATATTATATTATATTCTTGTGCATAGTTGACTCGTAATTTTAGGTCCGTTATCTCGCGCGCTGATGCTCGGTTTATGTCTCGGTTCAGGATTTTCGAACGTCCTTTCGTGCTATTAGATATCTTGTACTTTGCGTTCCGCTACTTGTACTCTTATCAATATTTAGACGATAATCATCAATAAATTGAACTACTTGGAGTTTAACTTGTACATTTGAGCTTTTTGGACGTTTGCGTCTTCAAATCTTCGTTTTCTTCTTTTGTCTTCGCACTTATTTATTTAAACGATTATTACATAAAAATAGAACAATAGTAACTAAAAGCTTTACATATTGGAAGGATATTGATACTAAATATATGTTCATTTAGAGTACTATCAAATATCCCCACCCTTGAGCGTTGCTTGTCCTCAAGCAATACAACACATGAAATAAAATCACACTTCACTCGAATCACTTTTTTATTCTCACATTTTATACATTATTGATTTTGATGCGGCGGTATAAACAATGATAGTAACAATAGAACCATGGTTAAAGGTGGGTGTGCCATCCACAGTTGCCTCGGGTGTGACGACCCGGAAATTTTCGACCAAATTTAAACTTGATCTTTATATGATTTCGACACGATAAGTAAAGTCTATAATGTTGAATCTCAAATTTTTGGAACTATTTTAATGAGATCATTTAACTTTCTACCATTTCTGACGATTCACGAACGTTTATTTGTAAATAGAAATGTATGTATTTATATATATATATATATATATATATATATATATATATATATATATATATATATATATATAATTGTAATTTGTAATATTACAAAATTTAGTTATTTGAATTAATTATGTAAAATAATGTAATATATGATATTATGATTTAAAATGCATCTATATATATAAATAAAGTATATTAAATATATATTTTGTGATTTCGAATCTATTTAGTAAGCAATAGTAACATTCAATTATCATTCGATCGATATTAAATGAGTTAAAAGTGAACTTATGTGATTTTAAAAATAAACGGTGATCCGAAATTAAGTTATATCAATTTTAGCTTTATTAAAAATATATTTAGAATCTATCTGATTAATTTTAAAAATATTTAATTTTGAGTTGGGGTCAAGCTCGAATGACAGGTCAATTTTTATGGTTGATATTAAACAAGTCTAAATACGAATTCATGATGAGATAAATATAAACGTTAATCCATAATTAAGTGATATAAAATTTAGGATTTTTAAGAATATTTTTACTTTGATAAGTTGAGTTTTAATACTCCGTACATATTACTTTGAACTACAAATAAATATTAGACGAACCTTTTTATCAGGTTTCAAACAATTAATGACCAGAATAAATAAATGGACTTAATTTAAAAATTTAGAATTTTTAGGAACACTTTGATATTTTAACTGTTTAGCAATAGACCATGATATAATATTCATTTAAATGTGTCGGTACTAATTTACAAAAATATAGGCAGCTAACTATTCAAATTATTGTATCATGTTACTGTTTCACTAGTTGCTTTTCACTCTTCCACTACTATCTCAATCTCATTCTTTATATATACAATATATACATATTCATATATTATACAATTATATTAGAGATAGATAAATGTAGATGAATATAAATGCTGAATCTAACACCTTGGCACCCTTCACCAGCGCAACTCCGAACCATCTCCCCCTCTTCTTCGATAACCCACCATGGGAACACCATCTTCTTCATTGAACCCTATTCGAATATCACCATCCACCTACAAAGCACCCATCACAACCACACCCGTCTCCAACACTAAAACATCAACCACCACACTCCCCTTTTTCTTTCTATTTCTTCTTCTTCTGCGTGACCACTGCAACCACATCAAACCACCATTAACTCGCTACTATTCTTGTTCTGGTTACTGTTATGATCAATCAAATAACAACCATAATTATCTGCTGCTATTATGTTTTATGAGCAAGAATTAGACACCATTAATTACCTCTTTCATTCTGTTTATGGTCCAGCTCAAAAATAACCCAAACTGCTACAAGCTGCTGCAGGTTTCTGCTTCATTCGACTGCCGCTGTTGACCAGATTATTATCACCATAAACCACCACCTTTTCTAACCTAAAAACCTCTTTTAAAAATGATGGTGAAGATAAATGATAACGATGATGATGACGGAGGAGAAAGACGATGAATAGTATCGAGATTTTAATGATGATAGTTAATGACGACACGATGTTAGTACGAAAAAGATGAATGATGTCTACGATTTTGATGAATGATGTTAGTACGAGATTTTGGGGATGCTACTGTGATGATGATCGATTAGGGTTTTTATTTAAAGAAGAAAATAACATCTGTATACAGGATAAAAAGATTTAAACCTTAAAATAAAACATATAATGAGAAGCTGAGCAGATGGTTTGGTGTGTTTTCGAGTGAGCGAGAGGTCTCGGGTTCGAGCCCGAGCAGAGGCGTTATTTTTGGAAAAGCTTTTAAATACCTTTTAAAGGTAGTTTTTGTTATATATTTTTCTTATTATTATTATTATTATTATTATTATTATTATTATTATTATTATTATTATTATTATTATTATTATTATTATTATTATTATTATTATCATTAACATTAACATTAAAATTAACATTTTAAATAAAATTATTACTATCATTAGAATTATTATTATTTTTATCATTATTAATATTATGATAAGTGTTAACATTTTTCTTATCATTATATTTATTATTATTATTATTAGAATTATTATTATTATTATTATTATTATTATTATTATTATTATTATTATTATTATTATTATTATTATTATTATTATCATCATTATTATTAAAACTATCATTATTATTATCATTATTACTATCATTATTATTATTTTTATTAACATAATTTTTATATATAATTTTATTTACATTATTTTTATTATCATTATTATTATCATTTATATTATTATTAATACAAATATAATAACATTATTTACATAAATATTTACATATAACTAATTTTGATTTAACAATATAATAGTAATTATATAGATATATATGTATTAGTATAACTATATGTATAAATATTAATTATAAAATAAATATATATATAACCTTTGAAATAACAAATACATTACTAAATTAAATAAGTAATATATAAACTAGTTTGATTATTATTACATGTTAATTATATGTGTTAATATATATACAAATGATATAAGTTTGTGAATTCGAGGCCAACCATGCATTGTTCAGTATCGTCGTATGCATATTTTTACTACAAAATATCGTATTGTGAGTTCATTTGATTCCCTTTTACTCTTTACATTTTTGGGACTGAGAATACATGCGCTGTTTTTACAAATGCTTTATTAAATGATTTTGAAATATATTTTTGAACTGCGAATACATGAAATGCTTTTATAAATATTTGACGAGATAGACACAAGCAAAACATTCCTCGAATGAATTATTATGCAGACAGAAGTTCTGTGGATTTTTATTGAATTATGTGGACATGATAATTGCCACCAATTGATGAATATATTTTCCCCTGATTATTATTGCTTGGTAACCTAAGAATTAGAATCGGGTATGGCCCTAATTCACGCGAATCCTAAAGGTAGCTACCGGGTTTAACACCACCACCCAGAATGTTCACTAGACGGAAGAGCTAGTGGGCGTGCTGTTTAGTACTTCGAAGTTTATATATTATACAAACGAGATGTTCTGTTTTGGGGATATTATTGATGCGCATTATATGTTAAGGTCGGTTACCATGTTGAGCAATGAAATCGAAATGAATGTTATGTATCGAGAGAATGATTTTTATACACAGGTTATGTGTATTAGTTTTGTGCACGAGATATGTGCACGATTATTTAAAAATCGTGAGGCAACCAACGGGAGAGAAAAGGATACGAACCTACTCTGCTAAGCATTATAAAAAAATGGTTTTGTATAAGAGATAGGTGTACTGTATTTGAATCTTGTGGTCTATCAAAATGATGAATTTTATTGCTTATGATAAACCTATGAACTCACCAACTTTTTGGTTGACACTTTATAGCATGTTTATTCTCAGGTATGAAAGAAATCTTCCACTGTGCATTTGCTCATTTTAGAGATATTACTTGAAGTCATTCATTGCATATTTCAAAAGACGTTGCATTCGAGTCGTTGAGTTCATCAAGATTATTATTAAGTCAATTATAGTTGGATATATTATGAAATGGTATGCATGTCGTCAACTTTCGATGAAATGAAAGTTTGTCTTTTAAAAACGAATGCAATGTTTGTAAAATGTATCATATAGAGGTTAAATACCTCGCGATATAACCAAATGTAATGTATTCGTCCAGATGGATTAGGACGGGTCATTAAAGTTGGTATCAGAGCGGTGGTCTTAGCAAACCAGGTCTTGCCTTAGTGTGTCTAACTGATAGTTGTTTAGATGCATTAGTGAGTCTGGACTTCGACCGTGTCTGCATGTCAAAAGTTTTGCTTATCATTTCTAATCGGAAATCATCTACTTATCATCCTTAGGAAATTACCTGCTTATCATTCTTAAGTCTAGACATATCTTACTGCATTGATTGCATGAATAGTGTATAGATAAAATTCATATCTTAGCGTATCTGCTAATTCGTATCTTAGCGTATCTGTTACTGTAAACTTTGCCTGACATATTTCGTAAATTCCTCCGTAATCTACAAAACCTTTTACTCTATATATATAGATATTGTATGTAATTAGAATACCATCCGATATAATCCTTTACTCAATCGTACAAAATGGAATTCGCCACTAGTTCAAGTCCCTCGGATTCCGACATGGAGTCCCACTCAAGCTCCGAAAGTAGTGTGACCGGAATGGACCAACCAATCAGCCATCATCTATTCTGGATGAATTGGGGATGGGTTCATAGTCTACTTAATCACTGGAGACAAGAAAAAGGTGATCCCTTCCACCCACCTTATTGCCCTCTCAACGAGGAACCTGAAGCACTTACCGGCGAACCTATCCGAAACACCATTTTTAGCCTCATTTCCAGAGTATCTCATCACGGTTATATACTATACCAAATTCTAGATCTTATTTATCCGTTCGTCCGAACCGACAATCACCCAGGTGTAATAGAAGAAGTCAACGAGCTTCGCGCCCGGGTAGTAGTTTTGGAGAATATGGTGCAAAAGTTACAAGCACCAGCAACAGCACCGGTAGTAACAGTACCACCAGCAACAACACCAACAGTACCATCACCACCACCAACAGCAACATCCGCATATGTGACGACCCGGAAATTTTCGATCAAATTTAAACTTAATCTTTGTATGATTTCGACAAGATAATCAAAGTCTGTAATATTGATTCTCAAAATTTTTGAACTAATGTTATATATTCAGTTAATCTTTGACTATTGACTGACGATTCACGAACATTTATGTATATGTAGATATGTATATATAATATATATAGTTACATTAATTGAAAACGTTAACAAAAGTATTTAATGTATAATATTTTACATTAAACTTATTTGTTTCAATATATGTTTAATATATTTATCTACGGAATTAAAATATAATACCAATGATTGAATTAGAAGATATTTTAACAATTATAAATTCCATAAATAATTATGGTATGGTTACAGGTCTCTGTTGTGAGGTCCACGATTATTTAAGAAATCTTTTCTTTTTAATAATATTCGGAATAAATGGTAAAGTGATCTACAAGTGAGAACAAAGTGTCAAATAACAATAACTTGACAAAAGTTAGTGGAAATTTCTGTTAAATTTTCAATGCATGCTTTACAATAACTTCCTCGTGATTCTTGATAAGTTTAACTTTCATAAAATTAATTGTAAGAACATGAAATATAAATGGATGTCGACAAGGTAAGCAAATGGATATGTTGATTTAAAACGATTTCATACGTTTAATTGTCCATTGGACTTAACCCTACGATTCACGAATAAACTATAAGTAAAAACTGGAAACCATTATGACTTATATATTATATAATTTTACTTTATTAAATGAAAACGTTTTATGATATAACAATTTCTATTATTTAAACCTTTTAATAAAATGATTTTAAATATAAGTAATTTTGGAAAACTAAACCTTATAGTATTATTTGATTTAGTTTCAAACGTACGAAAATATTTTTTCGATATAATAGAATTTGATTATAAAATATTTTTATGGATTTTCAATGATATGAAAATAAAAGTAAAGATAAAATAAAGATTTCTAATGAGCACCAAAAGACTACAACATTTAATCTCAAGATTGCAAGTTAAAATGATGGAAATCACTAAACCTGCGCACTTGTACGAGAAAAATCATAACTAAATCATACTAACTAGAAAAAGGGTGATTCTAGTTTCCAGACGTCCGTAACTCATAAAGCTACAACTTTCATGAAGACATCATACACGGATCGCGTACCTATCTACGCAAAACGCGTAATGTTGTGTCGACATATTATAAGGCGGCTTCACTGTTTTACACGTTTTCTTCATTTTTATTTATTTAATATACATATAAATATATTATAATATTACATTATATATATGTATCTCCCGACTCCAGTTTGTGTAAAACAAAAACATAATTATATCATATCTATACTCCATAAATTTTTATTTGCAAAATACAAATATTAATAATCAATAATAAGTTATATACGCGGGTGTTTTTAATTCGGGTTTCAAACCATTTTAAACTAAGGAAATTATGAGTATTGCTTGGGGGTTATGATCATGAGTCAAAGGTCAACCTAGCGTTTATCAACTCCGTTGCGTCTACATATTTTCATGCAATATTGAATCACAATATTGATACGTGAGCATTCATATCTTATCTTTTATATTAATAGTGTATCAATGTCTAGTGCTCGAGTATATATGTTTATACATGCTTGTATGCTAAATTTCATTGTTAGATAGTTTTATGATGAATCACGAATTTGATACATATGCTACTGATATAAAGTATATGATATGCATGTTTTTGGAAAGCTGACGAAAAATTATTAACTTTTCATTTAGAAATCGCGTGATTTTGATGAACGGATTAAAATATATGGTCAACTGAATTATGTTTGACGTTAATTGAAATTGTGTTTGAAATTGTAAATTAATATTTAAACAACTTGTCTATGAGATTGATAAATTAGATTTTTAGATATTACTAATCGAGTAAATGAATTTCTATATAAGGCATGTCTCGTTTTGGTAAACAATTGTCAAAATTGACTGTCTTATCAGGTTTTAAAGCCTTATAAACATTATAATCTGATTTTATAAGTGTTAGAAAACTATGTGAAATAATAAAATATTTTTGATTGCCATGATAATTCAAATATAATATAGCTCCTGAAATAAATAATATTTTGAGTTTGATAAACTCTAAATTCATTCAATTATCAAGACTTATACTATGATAATAAACATGTATAGATTTAAAGATCATATTGGGTCTGGTTGACTTTTGAGATGACTTTTGTTAACTTTTGCATGTCGGTCTCGAGCATTAGGATTGTGATACACTATGACCCGACCTAGCTTGTTAGACATGTATTGACCAATATATGTTCTCTAGGTTGATATCTACGGTTATTTTGCATTCCGAGTTTCGATCACATTTCGGTGAATGACCTTATGTGCTGCTAAGGTGAGTTTATAGATCCCCTTTTAAATACTTTAAATATTTTGGGCTGAGAATACATGCAATTTATTTTAAACGCAATGGATACAAGTACATACTTAATTCTACACTAAGTTAAACCGAAAATCCCTTAACTTTGGTAACTAGTAGCTGCCATGTAACATCCCGCATTTTTCCGTTAAATTATTTTAACGCCCGTCTTTTTATTTTAATAATATCCTCAGTATCTCGATTCGTATCCTCCATTAGCTAACATTCTTAAAATATTTTCGTTATTGGATTATAACATCTCTCGTACTCTCGTGTAATTCAAAATAATTCGTTTGGTTAATTCACGCACCCGCACCAGAACTGGAGGGACTAAACTTGCAAAGAGGCCAAAGATTTGACTAGGTCAACTAGTCAAACCTTCAACCTCCTCCTCTCATTCTCTCTTTCTCTCTTTTCATACTTCCATTTTCCTCTCAAGAACTCAAACAAGATTCATAATCTAATTTCGGATTTGGAGGCTAACATCAAAACAAATTACATATTTGGAATCCTCTCTTCATCCTCTTCGACTTGATACCAATTTCATCTCATTTGGGTAACTTTCTAAAATCACTAGATTTTGTGTTCTTGATGTTTTTGAATTATAAAAGTGTTAATTAGTGTCTATGGCTCGTGTATAACATGAATATATGTTTTGTTTGTTCGATTTGTTGTTTTGAGTAACTAGTTTGAACATTTGAAAATGGGTTTGCTTAATCTTTGATTTTGGAAGATTAAATGTTGTTAAATTGTTAAAGTTCATGTTTTAATTGTGTTACTAGTATCACTAGCTTCATTTTGATGTGTAGGTTGATTTGTAAAACTTCAAAAACATGATTAATGATTTTGTGATTCTTGATTAGGGTTTGATCGTTCTTGAGATGAACTTTTTGATGCTTGAATGCCATGAAATATTAATTGTTAGTGTTTAGTTGTAATGCATGTTTCATTACCTTCAAAACGGCATATCATATGTGTGAATTGGATTCCCGAAACTTAAAATGCATTTTGTGAACTTGAAACTTGAAAATGGACTTTAAATGATCACATGATGAGAAATCGGTTATTGGAAATGATGTTTTTGTTTGATGAAATATGTTTAGTTATGTTCCTTGTCAAAAGAGCTTTCCAACGATATAAGGTGTGAGTTCTAAATGTTTACGGTTTGCATTTTGTGCTAAAACGAATTTTGGATCAAGACTTGAACATTTGAAACTGGCCAGGTACCAGCTCCCGTGTATTGTCGCGGCGCAACAATTATGGGCCGCGGCACGGCATAAGCCGTGTCCAGGCTCTGACCTCCTTGGTCAAAATACGAAAAATGTTTGGCATGCTATGGTCCTCCGATTCACATGAGACTTGTTCTAACATGCTTATATATGAATAAAAACCTCAGAAAAATAGTTCGGGACCCGACCCGAACGTGTTGACTTTTTCGTTGACTTTGACCGACCAAAGTTTGACCTTTTGTCAAACTTGACCAAATGATTATGTAATCTTTCTAACATGATTCTTTACTTGTATCTTGCATGAAACTTGACAATTTGATTCACATGCTTCATAATCGAGTCGTAACGAGCCATAGGACTAATTGAACATCTTTGACCGTTTGTGTTTACCGTTATTGATACAACCTATATGTTTAGGTCGAGACTAGCTTTGTCTATGCACGCGTTTACTTGTTGAAGTACTTTATTAACTCTTGCACTCAAGGTGAGATCATAGTCCCACTTTTACTCTTTTGAACTTACATTTGGGATGAGAAAACATAAACGTTTATTTTTAACTAAGTGAACACAAGTACAGGAAAACAAACATTCTATATACGAGTTTGAACAAAAATCCTCAATTCGATTATCATTAGTTACACTTGCCGGGTGTAAGCGAGAACTTATGTTATATGGCCATATGGGTTTGACAAACCCTCATTCAAACGGTTCGCTACCGTTTACGAATGAAATATATTTTCGAGAAACAGTGTATGTTCTAACACTATTGTGATGGGGTTCTATGGAAGGAATGTTAAGCCTTGATAATTGGGTGCTCGTGAATATTAACTTTTAGAATGTATTACTATTTTATCAATGTTGCAAATCTTGTGGTTCGACTTACTTTTACTCACTTACTTACTTAAACCTATGATTTCACCAACGTTTTCGTTGACAGATTTCTATGTTTTTCTCAGGTCTTTGAACTCTATGTGAAACATGCTTCCGCTCATTATTTGATACTTGCTTTGGATGTCGAGTATACATGCATTTCATGGAGCGTCTTTTGATTTTCTTTAAAACTGTGTCGCATAGGTTTCACATGTAACTATAACCTTGTAACGTAACTTTTGGATGAACAATTCTTGTAAACTTTGAAACAATCTTTTTTTTTTTTGAAAGGAATGCGACATATCTTTGGTCAAACGTCACGTTAAAGACCTATGACCACGCAACGGGACCTAAGTAGTCGACGCCGTCAATTGACGATTTGTCGGGGTCGCTACAAGTGGTATCAGAGCCTTGGTTGTAGGGATTTAGAGTTCATTGGTGTCAACCCCGAGTCATAGGGTACATTAGTGAATCTAGACTACAACCGGCATATAGACTTGAAGTAGGAATTACTTGACTATTTGTGCATTTATACACGAACGTTTCTACTCATAACTAACTCTCGCTTCATCTAAATCTTTCGTTGTTTAATTTGATTGACGCGCCACCTTGACTTTATAGAATAATGTCGAATGCACAAATGAATCAGGGTAATATAATTGCCGGGATTATATTTCGGTGACTCATATGAACGTTCCGACATTACGACACAAAGAATTTAAGGTGAGTCAAGGAAAATTTTCTCTTCATCATTATTCCATATCACGATTAGTATTGTTAAGAATACTAATCAACGATATTCTTGTGTCTTGAAGGAACAATGGATCACCAAGGTCAACACAATACTCCTCTCAAAACTATAGAACAAGCTCTTCAACGAATGATAACCACCACCGTGGGTGCGGCCGTGGCCGATCACTTTTCCAACAACAACAATCGTGGGGCTAGTAATTCAAACGAAGGTTGCTCCTACAAAAACTTCACGAAGTACAATCCTCCCACTTTCGATGGAACCGGGGGACCGGTTGCTCTCACCCGATGGTTTGATCAAACGGAATCCGTTTTTAGCATAAGTGATTGTCGAGACCGAGATAAGGTCAAATTCTCCACCCTCACTTTCACCGGTGTTGCTCTCTCATGGTGGAACACGCATGTACAATCGGTGGGTATCGATGAAGCCCACACACTCTCTTGGACCGAATTAAGAGAAAGAATGATCACCGAATACTTCCCGTGCGACGAAACTCAAAGGCTCGAACAGGGGCTAAGGAATTTAAAAACGATCGGGAATGACCTCGAAGCTTATAATCAACGGTTTGTCGAACTAGCCTTAAGTTGCCCGAACCTCATGACTCCTGAATCCCTAAGAGTTGAACTTTACATGGAAGGCCTCCCAAAGAGCATTCACCACGAGGTAGTATCATCCAAACCCGCCAACCTACAAGAGGCTTTAACGATGGCCCGCCAATCTATAAAAATGGTGAATGAAATTGAAGCGCCGACACCAACGGCCGAGGACCAACCGGGTAGCAACAAAAGAAAATGGGAAGCCTCTCCATCGAGCAACTACAACAACAACTTCACCAAGAAGTCCTTCACCTCCGACGGCAAGAAAGGGTATGCCGGAAACCTGCCCTACTGTAACGAATGTCGCAAACATCATTTGGGTGAATGTGGCAAACCATTTTGCATCAGGTGTCAAAGAAGTAGCCATGTGGCCCATATTTGTAAAAGTACCGTTACCGTCGCTCAAAAGACGCCCAATGCGCCAAGGGCGGTTGTTTGTTTCGAATGTGGCCAACCGGGTCATTATAGGAATGCATGCCCAAAGAAGAAAGCCAACCCCAACGCACGCCGTTGAACTTTCAACATCGACACCTAGGATGCCCGAGACGACGATGGACTAGTCACGGGTACGTTTCTTCACAACAACCCGCATATTTCATACTTATTCGACTCGGTTACCGTTAGACATTTTATAACCAAGACTTTGACTCGTACTCTTTACACTCCACCACTCCCCCCAGATATTACTTAGGCCATTCAAGTGACCCACGGAAAACTATTGTGTGCCACTAAATTTATATCGGAGGATGTACGTTAAACTTATTAGGTGGATAATTTGAATTTTGACTTGACACCTATAGAGCTGAGGAGCTCAAAACCTATTCGTTAAGAAGAAATGTTTCCCTATCGTCTTGTATAGATTATTGTGAACTAAATAATTTCCGGTTAAGAACCGATATTCTTTTTCCCCGTATAAATGACCTCTTGATCAAGTACGAGGATCTCATGTGTATACCAAATCGATCTCCATCCTTGTTATCATCAATTGTGGGTTGAGGAAGACGATGTCTCCTAAACCATTTTCCGAACTCGCTACGATAGTTGTAAATCCCTCTTAGTACCGTTCAGTTAATCTAAGGCTCCGTCTGTATTCATAAACCTCCGGAGCCGCATGTGCAAACTTATTTAGACAAAATCGCTACCGTACTTATAATTGATGTTCTAAACCTATTCAAACAAAGAAGAAAATGAACAACGCCTCCGACTTACGCTCGAACACTTGAGAAAAGAGCAACTCTATACCGAATTCTCCAAGTGAGAATTTTGGTTAAACGAAGTTCAATTTTTAGACCATGTTGTTAGTGGTCAAAATATCTCAATACATCTCGCAATCGGAACCATACGTAATCGGAAAACCCTCACGACTCAGACTTGTATTCGTAAAATCTTAGATCTCGTCGGTTATCACTGAAGATTCATTTCCGACTTTTCTTGTGTCGCACGACCTTTAAAGTCGTTAACTCACTGGAAAAAAAAAATTTAAACCTCTCCATGTCTGAACTTTGAACATGATCTTTCACACAAACCTTACTAGCTAAATTCATTTAGCACACTGGAACTCAAATATGGAAATATTTCTACTTGAACGCCCGAAAGGCATACTCTCTCGACTCGAAATCAAGGAAACTGAAATTCGTAAATTTGCTCGAAAAATTTAAATACTTAATCATGGACCCGATCAACCTTCTCATCAACACGTGCCACGTTACATAGCTCTGTTATTTCACCATTTTCCGCCTGATATTACTGGAACTTAAGATAACACCCAATCCAAGGATACTTCACTCTTCTTTGACTTATCATACAACTACGTATACTATCTCGTTATCCCACCAAGCCTCAACATTCGACCACTAAGTGCGTGACATGGTTACCTCAAGGTGTGAACTCATCCTATTCTAAGTTCTCATTTCACTCCTGTCTTATCGCTCGCACTTTCGTGTAAGGAAACTTTTTATAAAACTTCTCAATGGAGAGAGAAACTCTTCACATTATATTAGTATTCACCACGATGGTGAATAGTCCTAACAACCATTTTCGGGAACCGATGGATCTTCCGCGGTGCGGACCTCTTGAGAAACGAAACCTGTTCAAACGTGTATTAAAGAAAAATTCTAGCTCGGCACGGCGTACCATCTGGATTAAAATTTCAGATCGGGATACTCGTCCCACTTCTAAATTCGGGATGCCTTACAAGGAACCTTAGGGACACATTTAAACATGAGTGTCGTGTATCATCCACAACCAACGGACCAAACAAACGTACGTTTCACATATTGGAAAGACATGTTACAAACTTGTATTATTGCCTTTAGTTGTCTCCTCTCACACAGCAGTTACCATTCGTGTATTAACGCCGCACTTCCGAAACCCTATATGACCGCAAATGTCATACCCCTATTCGTTGGACCAAAGCATGTGGCAAGCAAATCACCGAATCCGAACTCATTCAAGAAATAACAGTTGAGATCGTTCAAGTCCGAGAAGGATTCAAGACGACCCGTAGTCGCCAAAAGGGCTATACCGATATTCGACGTAAACCACTCGAATCCCAAGTCAGTAACCGTGTAATATTGAGAACCCGCACCTTGGGAAGGTGTAATCCGTTTCGGGAATCAGGGAAAGTTAAAACCGCGATATATTAATCCTTTTGAAATCTTGGGCCGTATTGGAACCGCCTCCTACCGTTTAGATCTCCTGACTCAATTAAAATTTCCGTTTACCTTACGTTTCGTGTAACAAACTTAGAGACGTGTCCTGCGGAATAAGAACGTGCTATCCTTATAGATAAACCTACTATTGGTGACAAACTCCCCTCCATGGGAAAAACCAGTTGAAATGGTGGATCGTAAACTAAGCCTTAATACAACGTGAAACCCCGACTATCCAAATTCGTGGGAATGCCCAAGGACGTATCTTCACTTATTCATAGCATTGACAACGTAAGGTCTCGAGTAAGAAGCAACGACTATTGCTTCCAACTAAATTTCGGGACGAAATTTCTTCTAAGGTATGGGTAATGTAACATCCCGCATTTTTCCGTTAAATTATTTTAACGCCCGTCTTTTTATTTTAATAATATCCTCAGTATCTCGATTCGTATCCTCCATTAGCTAACATTCTTAAAATATTTTCGTTATTGTATTATAACATCTCTCGTACTCTCGTGTAATTCAAAATAATTCGTTTGGTTAATTCACGCACCCGCACCCGAACTGGAGGGACTAAACTTGCAAAGAGGCCAAAGATTTGACTAGGTCAACTAGTCAAACCTTCAACCTCCTCCTCTCATTCTCTCTTTTTCCCTTTTCATACTTCCATTTTCCTCTCAAGAACTCAAACAAGATTCATCATCTAATTTCGGATTTGAAGGCTAACATCAAAACAAATTACATATTTGAAATCCTCTCTTCATCCTCTTCGACTTGATACCAATTTCATCTCATTTGGGTAACTTTCTAAAATTACTAGATTTTGTGTTCTTGATGTTTTTGAATTATAAAAGTGTTAATTAGTGTCTATGGCTCGTGTATAACATGAATATATGTTTTGTTTGTTCGATTTGTTGTTTTGAGTAACTAGTTTGAACACTTGAAAATGGGTTTGCTTAATCTTTAATTTTGGAAGATTAAATGTTGTTAAATTGTTAAAGTTCATGTTTTAATTGTGTTACTAGTATCACTAGCTTCATTTTGATGTGTAGGTTGATTTGTAAAACTTTAAAAACATGATTAATGATTTTGTGATTCTTGATTAGGGTTTGATCGTTCTTGAGATGAACTTTTTGATGCTTAAATGCCATGAAATGTTAATTGTTAGTGTTTAGTTGTAATGCATGTTTCATTACCTTCAAAACGGCATATCATATGTGTGAATTGGATTCCCGAAACTTAAAATACATTTTGTGAACTTGAAACTTGAAAATGGACTTTAAATGATCACATGACGAGAAATCGGTTATTGGAAATGATGTTTTTGTTTGTTGAAACGTGTTTAGTTATGTTCCTTGTCAAAATAGCTTTCCAATGATATAAGGTGCGAGTTCTAAATGTTTACGGTTTGCATTTTGTGCTAAAATGAATTTTGGATCAAGACTTGAACATTTGAAACTGGCCAGGTACCAGCTCCCGTGTATTGTCGCGGCGCGATAATTGTGGGCCGCGGTGTGGCATAAGCCGTGTCCAGGCTCTGACCTCCTTGGTCAAAATACGAAAAATGTTTGGCACGCTATGGACCTCCGATTCACATGAGACTTGTTCTAACATGCTTATATATGAATAAAAACCTCAGAAAAATAGTTCGGGACCCGACCCGAACGTGTTGACTTTTTCGTTGACTTTGACCGACCAAAGTTTGACTTTTTGTCAAACTTGACCAAATGATTATGCAATCTTTCTAACATGATTCTTTACTTGTATCTTGCATGAAACTTGACAATTTGATTCACATGCTTCATAATCGAGTCGTAACGAGCCATAGGACTAATAGAACATCTTTGACCTTTTGTGTTTACCGTTATTGATACAACCTATATGTTTAGGTCGAGACTAGCTTTGTCTTTGCACGCGTTTACTTGTTGAAGTACTTTATTAACTCTTGCACTCAAGGTGAGATCATAATCCCACTTTTACTCTTTTGAACTTACATTTGGGATGAGAAAACATAAACGTTTCTTTTTAACTAAGTGAACACAAGTACAGGAAAACAAACATTCTACATACGAGTTTGAACAAAAATCCTCAATTCGATTATCATTAGTTACACTTGCCGGGTGTAAGCGAGAACTTATGTTATATGGCCATATGGGTTTGACAAACCCTCATTCAAACGGTTCGCTACCGTTTATGAATGAAATATATTTTCGAGAAATAGTGTATGTTCTAACACTATTGTGATGGGGTTCTATGGAAGGAATGTTAAGCCTTGATAATTGGGTGCTCGTGAATATTAACTTTTAGAATGTATTACTATTTTATCAATGTTGCAAATCTTGTGGTTCGACTTACTTTTACTCACTTACTTACTTAAACCTATGATTTCACCAACGTTTTCGTTGACAGATTTCTATGTTTTTCTCATGTCTTTGAACGCTATGTGAAACATGCTTCCGCTCATTATTTGATACTTGCTTTGGATATCGAGTATACATACATTTCATGGAGCGTCTTTTGATTTTCTTTAAAACTGTGTCGCATAGGTTTCACATGTAACTATAACCTTGTAACGTAACTTTTGGATGAATAATTCTTGTAAACTTTGAAACAATCTTTTTTTTTGAAAGGAATGCGACATATCTTTGGTCAAACGTCACGTTAAAGACCTATGACCACGCAACGGTACCTAAGTAGTCGACGCCGTCAATTGACGATTTGTCGGGGTCGCTACATGCCAGTACATGGGATGTGGACTGGTGGACGCGAATAATAGTATATGGATCCATAGGGCTTGACATCCCCGTCCGAGCTAGAGCGCTAGCCTTTTAACGGACGTATGTTATTTGAGTTTATGACACGTTGGTTTGCGTGTATTAAAATGAATAGGGTAATTATCATTATAACGTTAAGTTTAGTTACCAGGGTGCTCTGTTACATAGAATCTTTTGATAAACATTTCGGATGAAACAACTGAAATCTTGTGATCCACCTTTATATACAGATTATGCGCAACATTAAAACTATGAACTCACCAACCTTTGTGTTGACACTTTTAAAACATGTTTATTCTCAGGTTCCTAGAAGTCTTCCACTATTTGCTTATACGTTATACAAGCTATGTGCATGGAGTCATACATGCTTTATTCGAGAAAACTTTGCATTCACAAAATCATCACCATGTATCTTATTTTGACTGCATTGTCAACGGATGTAGTATTGTAAACTATTATTTACGGTGATTGTCTATATGTAGAAATTATCAGATGTCAAAGACCTTGGAATTAGATATTCATTTATGGTGTGCCTTTTCAAAAGAATGCAATGTTTACAAAACGTATCATATAGAGGTCAAAACCTCACTATGAAATCAATGAATGATGTATTCGTTCAAATGGATTTGGACGGGTCAACACAGTTGGCATCAGAGCTTGAGGTCATAGGGAACCAGAATTTGCATTAGTGTGTTTAACTGGTAATTGTTAGGATGCATTAGTGAGTCTGGACTATGACCGTATCTGTTTTTACCGAGTTTTACTTATCATTTCTTATCGGAAATTATCTGCTTATCATTCCTAAGTCTAGACAAGTCTTACTGCATTTATTGCATAGATAGTGTACCGACAAAATTCATATCTTAGCATATCTGTTACTGTAAACTTTTCCTGACATCTTCCGAAAATTTCTCCATAATTTATGGGATTTTGGTATTATATATACATATGTAGATTATGTATTGAAGAGTACCAATCTAAATTCTATAATCTATTTCATATCACAAATCATCTCTCTAATTATACAAGATGGATCCCGTATCTAGTTCAAATTCCTTAAACTCTGACAGCTATTCCGATATGGATATTCACCTGAACTTCGAAGACAGTGTAACCGGAATGGATCAACCAATCAGCCATCACCTATTCTGGATGAATTGGGGATGGGTTCATAGCCTACTTAGTCATTGGAGACAAGAAGAAGGCGATCCCTTCTATCCACCACATTCCCCTATTGGCGAAGAACCTGAAGCACTTACCGGCGAACCTGTTCGTAATACCATTTTCTCTCTCATCTCTAGAGTATCTCGTCATGATTATATACTCTCTTAAATTCTGGATCTTATTCATCCGCTCGTCTGAACCGCCAATCATCCCGGTGTAGTAGAAAAAGTCAACGAGCTTCGCGCTCGAGTATTGGCTTTGGAGAATATGATGCAGAACTTACAAGCATCATAAGCCCCACAACCACCAACTGCACCACCAGCATCAATACCAACAGTACCATTACCACCATCAACAACATCTGCACCACAAGCCTCAACGTCATACGCACCATAAATACCAAGGAGTACCAACAACAATAACCGATTAAGTATTGATTCATAACTTCA
This sequence comes from Rutidosis leptorrhynchoides, assembly GCF_046630445.1. Taxonomy (NCBI): domain Eukaryota; kingdom Viridiplantae; phylum Streptophyta; class Magnoliopsida; order Asterales; family Asteraceae; genus Rutidosis; species Rutidosis leptorrhynchoides. The sequence continues at coordinate 85,983,917 of NC_092342.1, read as the reverse complement.
TTGGAGAAATATTCTGCGGCAATTATGTAATCTCTAAAGTTTTAAAGATTATCTATTCCAGCTGTAACCGTAAATCAGATGAGTGGACCGAAATGATAGAAGGAAGAGTAGAAACCCTGACCGGAATGGTGCACGATTTACAAGCTAGACTTGTTTTACCAGCAGCATCAACAATACCGTCAGTATCACCAACACCGGCAAAACCTGTAGCACTACAAGTTCTGCCAATTTCATAATCACCAACATCATCACAAATCAACAACGCGTATATTGTATCAACGAGTTACGAAGTATTAACTCATTTCCCTTAAAGAAATTATATGTATATTTAATATATATGAATTTTGAAATCAAAATAAATCTCTTTGTACCAAGCTATTACGTGTGAATCATAACTGATATGTACTACTCGGATAGTGTGACGACCCGGAAATTTTCTATCAAATTTAAACTTAATCTTTATATGTTTTCGACACGATGAGCAAAGTCTGTTAGGTTGAGTCTCAAAATTTTTTGAACTGTTTCATGAAATCATTTGACCTTCGACCAGTTCCGACGATTCACGAACAATTAATTGTAACTTGAATGTGTATTGAATATATATATATATATATATATATATATATATATATATATATATATATATATATATATATATATATATATATACACGAACAATTAATTGTAACTTGAATGTGTATTGAATATATATATATATATATATATATATATATATATATATATATATATATATATATATATATATATATATATATATATATATATATATACATAGTTTCAAAATTATTTGAAAAATGATAGTAACACTCAATTATCATTGGATTAATAATAAACAAGTTATAAACGAACTTATGTGATTTTAAAATAAAAGGTGATCCAAAAATGAGCTATATAAATTTTAGGCTTATTAAGAATATATTTAGAAGCTAATTAATAAATTTCAACACTTTCATATTTTACCCAGAATCGAGAGGGACAGTTGATGTAATTTTATTTATTAAATTAATGAATGAATTTTATACCATAATGACCAAATTAAATAAATATAATTAATGTAAAAATTTAGGATTTTTAGGAACACATTTATATTTTAACTGCTTAACAAAGAACCCCGATATAACAGTCCGTAAATTAAAATATCTAGATATTATGACAAGAAACCGATGGCTTCACTGTGGCATCACTGTGTTCTTTTCAATCATTTACCACATGTCCATGATTTAAGATTATTGTTATAATTGTATTACTAATATATAATAGAATTAGAACATACATTCACTTCAACTAAAACTCACTCCTTAGTTCTTTCTCAAACGAGCCCAATCATCCAAGAACAAATCCACCGGCCACCAACTATCATCTTCTCCGGCGGCCACCACAGTCCACCACTAAGAACTACCTTCTTCTTTCTCTCTCTCTTCTCCTTCTACCTTGTCCGTGAACCTCAAAACCGTCACAACCATTAAACCTTTAAACTGTTTTCTATTTCTCATTAAATTCCAACACTACGAACCACCGTTTACTACAGTTTGTGCACCTGTAAATAACCTAGAACCATCGAGGTTTTTCCTGTTGTGCCAACTGTTCAGTTTTTCTGTTTGGATAGTGATAAACCACCATCACCATTCGAAGCATCAAACACCTACTCGCCATCACCACCCCGGAGATCACCACCACACCGGTATAAAAATCAACACCCTTGTTTATATATATGAACTCACTATTTAACCACCTTTATCAAACCCATTTTAAATCATATTACCACTTAATATTTTCTGTCAAACTTCACATACAAACACCACTTTCCATGAGCATCATCCACCACACTAATCCTATTCGTTTTATTTCATTTCGGGTCTATTACTCCTCTTACTGCACGAACAAGGATCATTAACCCCTACACATTAATCACAAACCATTACTTAATACTATAGCACTTTCTTCATTTGGTAACTACACCCACATGCTATTCATCATATTCAATAAACAAAAACCCACTTCTTTCCTACTACCTTTTTGATTCGTCATCACCACCTTTATCCCCCTACCATCACTACCGTACCACCATCACTGCTCAGCTATTTATTTTTCTGTTTAGTCGAACAAAAACCAACCATCAGCATGATGCTATGCTACAACTGCATTCTATTTATTTTTATTTCTGTATGATATCGATGAGGATGGATACATGCACACTTAGGATTCATTTTAAGTAAAATATTATAGTTATAATAAGGGATGGCGCCGTACAGGAAATAACAAAATACATATGGGATTGAGAAGAACTTGTTAGCCGATACTGACCAAAGTAAAAATCCCACTTGCAATATAATAAAAAGGTTTTATCTCGTTATATTTGTATTCCCTTTCTTTTTGTTTTTCGGTATTGAAGTGGGTCGAGCAATACAAAACCACACTTGGGCCAAATTTTATGTTGGGCCTTTCTCAATTACTCAACAAAAACGAGGGGTATACAAACTAAGGTACGTGATGATAAAGATAGGATAGCCGATAACTATGATTCTGTGATAAGATTAAATGATAGATGATGTTAGTTTCGATAATGAAGTATTGGATGATAATGATATAAAAACAAATCGATAATGATGATGATGGCGATTAGTTTAGATGATGAGTGATTCATGATTTTATGTGTGATGATAAATGAATGATAATGATGATAACCATATGATGATGGTGAGAATGCTATGATCTTGATGACGGGTAAGATAATGATAATATAGGATAAATGAAAATGATGATGAGGTTATGTGATAATAATGATATCGATGTTATGATATGATGATGTTATGGATGGTGAGCAATTAAGATGATGATGATAGAACCGCATGACGATAATGATCATGATGTTTAAGATAAGATAATGATGGTGTTAATGATAAATGACGATGATAATAAAGATCATGATTAAGATATAATGATGATGATTGATGTTGATGAAGATGAAAAGAAACAGAAATTCCGAATTATATAGTTTTAGTTAGGAATTATTTCATGAAAATACAAATGGAGTAATGGTTAAGGATGTTATCGGGACGTCGCGGGTTCAAAACCGGACTTGGGCATTTTTTTTTTTCTAGAACTACTTCTTTGAGGTAGTTACTTATTACTCATTTTTATTATTATTATTATTATTATTATTATTATTATTATTATTATTATTATTATTATTATTATTATTATTATTATTATTATCATTTTTAATGTAAGTAGTATTGTTATTAAAACTAATTTTTTTATATAAAAATTATCATTTTTATTATTAGAATTATCATTATTTTTATCATTATTATTTTTATTATCATTTTTATTATTTTACACTAATATTATTATTTTTATCATTATTATTATTAATATTATTAATTATTAATATTGATGAAACATGACTAGGAACTTAGAAATCAACAGATTTAACTCACACAATGGCGGAATAAGTGAATCAAACCCTCTAGTGAATAGATTAAGCTTTTTGGGATTAATTTAGTCAAACCACAACTAAATCAAGTGTGATTAGATCAACACCTAGAGCTATTATTCACCACCTGGGTAATTTGGGCTGAGAGAGAATCGGAGGAGCTCACTAGATCTGAGTGTGTGTAACAAATGAGAGGCTTAACCTAAAATGAAGAACATAAGACTTTATATACCCCTGCCGTTGACTCACCCGTACGAGTCATCCATCACACGTACGAGTTGGCTTCATCAGCCGTACGGGTGATCACTCACTCGTGTCTTCTCATTTAGGTTATAATTGTGACTTAGCTCAGCATCAACCGTGCGTATGAGCCTGTCAGTCGTACGAGTGAGGCTTCACTCGTACGTCTGACTAAGTCTAACATAGTCAAACATCCAAATCTCATTCCTGCAGTTCCTGTAACCACATACAAACACAGATAGGATAATAACGAGCAATCATGGTGGCCTGTAAACTATTGTACCTGCAATGGACGTGGGTAGATGTCCAGGGACTTGCATAAAATGCATCAACAACTCCCCCTAGGACCTAGAACATCTATTACAATTAAGTAAACGTCCATAAACCATGCAAGCTCATAAACACAAACATTTTAGTAAAGTTATTACAGATCCAGATTCTCTCTCTCGCATAAACAAACATCAAAAACTAAAAACAAACGACCAACACAGTATCCGACATAGATCAGCTGGCTTGAACTTGGTTTGAGCTTTGAGCATCACTGTTTCTGTTGAGGTATGCATAGTAGACATCGATCACACGTTGATATCTCATAGCTTCCTCTTTTCGATCATCTCTAAAAGTAATGTGATGGCGGTGAAGAGTCTCCACATCAAATCTTGATAAGTTCCTCAGCCACATGGGATCTAAAATCCTCACATTTTCGAACTGTATGCTTCCATCTTCCTTCTCAATCGCAGTCAAGATCACTGCTTCTTCCGACAACTCATCATAGAACCACCATCTGAAGTTTTTGCAAATATCCTTGGGTAAGGGCATCAAGGGAGATTGTTTCATATACTTAGCTGGACGGAACTTAACAACACGGATAGGTCCTCCCTTAGAATTTTTCTTTGTCGGGTGTATGGAAAACCTAGCAGCCGTTGACTTGAAGATATCTCACTTTCCTGTTCTATACTCAGTTCTTAACTTTCTCTGAAACCATTGGGAAAGGTCACTAAATTCAGCGTTCAACATCTTCAGCTTTGCAAGTTGCATGATCTTGAAGTACGGTAGAGTTTTGAAGGGACTTGGACGTGCCATATAATCTACTCCTCCTTCCCTCTTGATCGCGAAATAATTGATCTCCTTGAAATAGCCCCAACTCAAAATTTTACCCTTGGAGTACTTCTTGGTTCTTTTACCTTTCTCATAGAAACTAACAAACTTCGTCTCAAGTTCTGGCTTATTCAATTGATCAGGGTTAACAACGTTTTGTTTCCACCAACTTTGACGGATCTCGTCTTCCTTAACTTTTCTATTCACTTTAACCCTATCACGTATAAACCATTTCTTAATCTCATTCCATCCCTCTGCCTCGGCTTGTTCAGCTCGGAGTTTCTTATCTTTCAATTCAGTTTCTTTTCTTTCTTTCTCAACGAGCAGTTTCTCATGTCGGATCTTCTTGTTCCTTTCTATCATAACATCCACTTCTTTCACTTGTTCTTTGTATACCTTCCTCGCCTTTTCTAACTCAATTAAGTTCTTTCTCTTCTCCTCACAACTCAGATTGAAGAAGTCACTTATGGTGTTGAGTGACGGATGCGAGTATGGCTCAAGCGAAGGCATAACAATCTCAACTTCTTCTTCTTCATCATCATCAGATTCTATCACAAATTCATCTTCGGATTCGACAATCACATTCTCTTTCATGCTTTCTTTACCAATAGAACTTTCACTCTTCTCGTCTTCGAACAGATAAAAATCACTTAAGTTGATATTTTTGGATTGATTCGGGAGGGATTTCATCAGTTGGCTCTTCTTGTAGAGCCTTGTCTTCAGCTTCAACTGACTCTGCATTCTCCGTATCGTTTTTGCTGTTAAATGCCAGAGCAGCAAGCTGTTCCAAAGGAAACTCACTTGGTGGAATGTCCCCCTTTTCTGCATCATTAAAAACATTTGAATAATTCATATAATATTCAGCAGTAAAGACCTCACCATATTCATTAAAACTTCGAATAGGTATCACTAACGGTATATCAAAAGAGGGTCCTCTAGTTACAGCATCTTCTTCTTCATCCTTTTCATCACCTTCTCCCAAATTAGAAGAATACTCTTCTCCTCTCTCCTTAATCAACTTTGTTTTACCAGAGGTAACTGTTCGATTCTTTCATTCAACTTTTTCAATTTCTCCTTGTTCTCACTCTTAATTGCCAAAACTTTCTTTTTCAACTTATCTGTCCTACTCTTCTGTCGGTCCAACCTATCAGATAACCTCATGTTCTCTTCTACCAATGATTCAATCTTAGCATTACTAATCTTCTTCTCCTCAGTAGCTTAATTTTCTAGATTGGTTATTTTCGTGATCGAAGACATCAACAGATTTTGCTGAGTCTTATATTCATCTGACGTGACCTGAGGTGTTGTGGTGGCAGGTTTTGGTGAGGTAACAGCAGCCCTTGCATCCTTCATGAAATCGGATGGCTTTCTCTGAGCTTGTTGTTTCGAGCCTCCTTGTGATGATCTCTGAGGTGAATCATAGGAATACTTTATTCTTTTCTCCTTCTTCTTGAGTTGTTCTGAGGGCATAGGATCCTTTCCTTTCCTCTTTCTCTGAATCAAGCTGGCATCCTCCTGTGTCTCTTCATTATCACCCTCGATAACCTCGTCATCAACCTTATCTCCTCCTTGAACATTACCAGTAGCTTTCTGATTATCACCCTCACCTTCCTCATCGGTAACTTTATAGTTAGAGTCTAAATCCTCATTCCTCCAAGCATTACTTGGTGGGCATCGATAGTTCTCCTTGATAAGATGGCAAATGAGCTTTCTATTAAAGTCAGGCTTTAAATCCTCATTCCTTGTCTCTTCCATTCTGCGAAAAGTAATCGAATTCATCGGCTTAAGGTGGATAATATCATCTTCAAGCTTGGGTAAATCAGGTGCAGCGTCATTAATGATTAATTGAAGAAAACGAGCGTAGATCAGATATCTCTGACTAGAACTAAAGTGGTTTGCTTTGAAGTAGTATAAGACAAATCCCAAGAAATCGTATGGTGTCTTTAGAACAAGTGCCACAAACAAGCTTTGCACTTTCTCGTTTAGCTTATCAAATCCAGATTTGCAACCACTCAAACAATGCATAATCACGTGAGCAAGATATCTAAACTGTGGAGGCAGTAGTGTCTTCATCATTTCGGATTTGCCACCAATGTAACCAGAATAAGCATATCTTCTAAAGCAACCATGAATTCGTTCTCTACTGATAGTCATGTGGGAGCAGTTCTCGTCATTAAAACCCAAAATCCTTCTAATCACATCCTTAGAAACAGTAATATCATGTCCTTGAACCTTACTAACAACTTATCTTCATCTACATCCAGTACAACATTTCTCCAGAACTCTCTCTGATGGCTATAGTACGCTGTGCACTGAGTAGAAATAGCAGTGTGTATCCTTGATCTCTTAAGAAATTCAATAATGTCCTTAAAATGAGAACCTCTTTCAAACTTAAGATCATAAAGAGTAACTTGATTGTTCAGTTTTACCATCTCTAAAGGAATCTCTTGCTGAGCAGGTGGGATGACCGGATTCACTTGAGGATTAGTTTGTTGCTCCCCCTGTCCTTCAACGTTTACAACTGGAATATTGACTTGTTGTTCTGCCATTGGTGATATCTTAACAAACTGAAACATTAACAGAAATGTTAGAAATATGACCCATATATCATAAAATATCAAAGCATTAGCATCAAAGTGTCATAAACATATTATCATGATAAACCGTGTGAGTGATAATGTCACACGTGCGACTGAGAGATCAACCGTGCGAGTGATATAGTCACTCGTGCCACTATTGACACATTTGAGCAGTAATATGGTTTCAGACAATGTACACGGTTGAGGCAAAATTGTAAGCGAGTGAGTCAACCGTGTGGTAACTCGTGCGGTTAATCACACGTGTCAGCTCTTGCAGACGTGTGATCAATAAAATAAAGACAAACGAGCGAGCTCAAAGGTCCACACGGTTGATCATCAACTGTGCACTGACTCGTGCGAGATATGTCTCACGCGTGCGAGTGACGTCACTCGTGCATGTCTGATGAAACCCGTATTAAATGTCTTTTTAAATTCAATAAATTACATGTTTGGTTGTTTTAGGGGCCGATTTACATCACAATAGCATGTATAGGTTCCGTTTAACTTAAAACAATAGCAAACACAGATCAAAACAAGATCTAATTACACAAAATTCGAGTTATATACCCTTAGGGTTTTGAATCATTCAAACAACAAATTAGTGGACTAAAACTTGATGAAATTGTACCTATTAGGTGGCTCTGAGGTCGGAATCAAGTAATGAACGAACGCTGCGGTGGAAATCTTGATTGGTTAAGATCAAAAATTAAGAGAGAAAGTGAAATGAGTGCACAAGTGTGAGCATCAGTGCTCGTCACTCCTTATTTATACTCTCGTGATCAACCGTATGATTGATCACACGATCCAAAATCAACTGCGCATCTCATCTTAATCACACGTGCATGTGACCCAATAGTCTTAGACCAATTTTGATCAGGGTCATCCGTACAGTTAACCTCAAACGTGTGGTTACTCGTACGGTTCACACATCAAGCGTGCGTGTGAGCCACTTAGGCAATTTCAAAATTTCACAAACTTAGGATTTCGACTCGTTTAGCAATCTTTGGGCAAACTAACACTTTCATTTTGAGTCATAAATCACTAAAGCCTTCAAGAAATGACCATTAACACTTAGGTAATCCAAACAACTTAACCTAATTGAGGTTATTAATCCAAACATTTTGTTTATCCTGAGTAAGTCCTACAGTGTAATGTCATCTTAAATTCACTAACAACCTTAAATCATTAAAGTCCTTTAAGTAATCACCAGCTCTAAAAATTTCAAACTTATGGATTTGGTGGCCAGAAATATCTTGATCTCAACAAGGTTCTTTCAGATGTCGTTACGCATTCCGAGGATAATCAGAAAATAGAGAAATAAAAATAAAAAATCTTTATAGATTTTCTGATGTAAAATTTCATGCAACTAAAATTATGCAAATGAAAGACATTCTATCATGAAATGCAATAACATGTAAATCAAAATCTTTTTGTTGTTTTTCAGTAAATAGAACAAGCTATTTAACAAGCATATAAATGAAATATACAAATCTACATTCTTTTTGTGAGCAATATGATTAATTAAAATAAAAATGGATCAGAACTGACATATTGAATCAACTTCTGTTGTTCATTTCCAATTATCCAGTCTATGTCTATTATCATGCAATTACTGATATCAATTCTCATTAAACATGAACATATTCATTCCGAACACTTCGACAATCATAGGGCAATGATTTTTGAGATCACGCTAAGTTCATTAATCCTTGATTCTTTCATCACTTATGATTGTGCGTTGTTATTGGGTTGTCAATTCATTACATGTAACTTTCCGTTATCTCTTTCCATGTATTTCATTCAAATTGAACAGGATGGTTCTCACGGCATTTTGAATAACCCTGTCAGCCTTTGGCTTCTATCAGTGTATTGATAATCTTCAATCTAGTTGAAACAACAGATTTTAGAATATATTGGATTATCCGAATAGGCACATTATTTACCGCGGGGATTGGTCTACAGTTAAAGCAGACTTGCCTGATGACCAGTCGATACACGAAATAAATCTCAAGGCCCTTAACTTCATTATGTTTAAGTTGACATGGAAAACGGAATCGAAAGTTAAACTTTCATATATATATATATATATATATATATATATATATATATATATATATATATATATATATATATATATATTTAATTAGAGCATATCTAGATAAGTATCTTTCCAACTTACGGTCTTAATAGGTATAACTCTATATTGCAGACGACAAGAATCTTGATAGTTCGGTGTGAACGTCGTGATTAAACAATTCAAGTTGCGCGGAGGCGTCACACTAAGAATGATCTGAGTTCTTTATGAGCAAATCATGAATCAGCATTCTTCTTACTTTCAGGACTTTGCCATCTTGATACGCCAATTATTTTTTACTTTGATTTTCTTTTGATATTTCTTTTTCAGCATATCACTGTCTTTTGATATATTGATTTTGAACGCCATCATGAATGGATTTTCCATTGTTATGCATGAACTCATGTTTCTTTGTTGTGTGCTCAGATCACTCTAAGGTGTTCTCCCTTAAATGCTTGAACGGTCCGCAATAAGGAATTATACTTTTCAACCTTAAGCGAGAAGGGACACTTACTTTCGACATAAACTAATTTTCTCTGAAATTTTCGGGGTTTAGTTTCGATTATAAAGTCTTAGGCCCATGACAACGTGGTATGCACCAGCCAAATAGATAATCCTCAACTTAAAATCCACCCCCAACTTTCTCTAACAATTATCAATTATGATAGGGGATACCCTCAACCGACTGTTGAGTTCCTCAACAATTATCATTAGATACAGTTTTGGAGATAATTAGGTGACTACCTTCAAACGAAACAGATCGTTCATGACTTCTGAATCTCAGATGATCGTTATTCTTATTATGATAGTCTAATGCCAATAATTCATAAGTCACATCTATCAGTACATCACACAACAGATAGACATAAACGTTCAAATCAGTCATTACTAATTAAATATATCAATTCTCAGTACAGTAATTTCTTCACGTCCACAGATTAATCAAAACAAGCTCATTTTCGGATTTTTTTAACTTTTTATGATTTTCTGGGTGAGGCATTTTTCACTTTTTAGGTATTTTCTGCTGATAACATATACTCCCCCTAAAATACTAAAATATAAAATCTTTTTGTGTTTTAGCATTTTAACCAAACAGAAAATATCTACAGACTAGCATGCAATCGTGAATGAAATCATGTAAAGAAATGCAGACAGGAAGCAAAAATATGCAATACAGATAATCAGAAACTAAAAATCTATACGCCATGCATCCTACATGCAAAGTCTAAAAGTCTTGACTAAACCTTGTGTACAACATCCGAAATCACTTTGTCTCGATCAACAATGCCATTCATCTCTAGTAGGAATAAGAACCTAGGTCTATCAAAAGCCTTAGTAAATAAGTCAGCCCTCTGGTCCTTAGTACCTATTCTCTTAACCTCAATAACCTTTTTCTCATGGCAATCCCTAAGAAAATGATATTTGACACCTATGTGTTTGGTCTTTGAATGTTGCACAGGATTCTTATTGATTGCTATAGCAGCAGTATTATCAATATAAAGAGGAGAGAAAGAGATTCTTAACCCATAATCGCGTAGTTGTTGTTGGATCCAAACAACTTGCGAACAACAACTAGCAGCAGCTATATATTCAGCTTCACACGTGGAAAGAGCAACTGCAGTTTGTTTCTTGCACTGCCAGGTCACCAGCCTTTCACCTAAAAATTGACATCCTCCTGATGTAGATTTGTTGTTGATTTTGCAACCTGCATAATCTGAATCGTTGTAAGCTACAAGATCAAACTTCTCATCGTTCGAATACCAGATGCTGAGATTTGGCGAATGCAACAAATAACGTAGGATTCTCTTGGCAGCTGTAAGATGAACTGTATTCGGATTAACTTGATAACGAGCACACAGACATGTTGCGAACATAATATCCGGCTTAGACGCAGTGAGATACATAAGTGACCCGATGATTGCTCAATAATACGTAGGATCAACAGGTTCTCCTTCGCACTCTAGCGAAATACCATGATTCACAGCTAACGGAGTTGACACAGGATGTTCTTGAGTCATACCGAAATGTTCCAGTATATCATTCACATACTTTGCCTGATGAAGAAAAATTCCATTTTCTGTCTGTTCGACTTGTAAACTAAGAAAGTAGTGTAGAAGTCCCAATTTACTCATTTTGAACTCGTCCTTCATCACCTGTTTGAACTCATCAACGAGTTCCTGATTAGTAGCACCGAAGATAATATCGTCAACATAAATCTGGACTAAAATAATGTCATCATCTTGAACTTTTTTGAACAGAGTACAGTCTACCGTGCCCATTTGATATCCTTTTTCGATAAGATAACTCGATAATCATCCATACCAAGCTCTAGGAGCTTGATGTAAACCATAAAGGGCTCGTCGTAATCGATAAACTTTGTCAGGATGAAGATGATCTTCAAAACCCAGAGGTTGACTGACATATACTCGTTCGTTTAGCTTGTTGTAAAGAAATGCACTCTTAACATCCATTTGATAAACTTTGAACTTCATGAAAGAAGCGAAAGTCAAGAAAATGTGAATCGCTTCCAATCTGGCAACAGGATAACTTCATCGTAATCAAAATCAGTATCTTGCTGATAACCTTTAGCAACTAATCTTGTTTTGTTACGGGTAACATTGCCATCTTCGTTGAATTTGCACTTCCAAACCCATTTGAGGTCGATTACTTTCACACCTTGCGGCTTAGTAACTAGTTTCCAAATATCTAGACAATTGAATTGCTGAATTTCTTCTTGCATAACCATTACCCAATCAACATGCTTCAAAGCTTCTTTTATAGTCTTTGGCTCAATTCTTGATATATGACATGAGTACTCGTAATATGCAGCAGCAGCTGTCATATGAGCATCAACTTGACCATCAAACTGAACTTGTCTTCTTGTCCGAACGCATGCATTTGGATCTCCAATTATATTTTCTCTAGGATGAGCAGCTGTAGTTCTGGGAACTGGGTGTGTGGGAACAGGTATCTCGTTGTGTAGATTCGTGGTATCTCCATCTTCAGGATTATCAGAATTTTCACTTGAAATATCAGATCCGCAGGTATCGTACACTGGATCAACATCTTGATCTGAATCTTGTGCTGGTTCAAGGACTGAAGGTAATGGAGTTGGAGTAGGTTCAGACACTTTTGGCTTGTTCTGTAAATCAAACAGCATTTGTAACTCTACTTCATTCTCCGTCTGATCTGGAGCAAGATTAAATGAATCAATCAGCTCATCATAGTTGTAGATCCAAGGATGACTTTTGGTAGCAGTCTTTGTGTAATTCCGTTGGACGTCAACTTCAGACCATTCTTCAACACATCTCGTCTCATTGTTGAAAACTCGCTTGTTAGGAGAACTATACCCTAGAAACACTCCAGTAAACACTTTCGAATCAAACTTACTTCCTGGTTTTCTCTTCAAAATGGTACACGGGGCACCAAAAGGTTCTAGATGCTTCACAGATGGTTTTCTCCCATGCAATAACTCATAGCACGTTTTACCTAGTCGTTTAACAGTTAAAACTCAATTCATAGTGTAACAAGCATTTGCAACAGCTTCACCCCAAAAATGAACAGGTAAAGATGAATCAGCTAGCATAGTTCTAGCAGTCTCAATCAAAACCCTCTTCTTTCTTTCAGCAACACCATTCATCTGTGGAGTGTATGCAGAACTGAATTGCATATTGATACCTTTTTCAATACAATTACCTGCAAGATACTGATTCTGAAATTCTGTACCATTATCGCATCGAATCTTTCTAACTTTCAAATTAAAACCTATCTCTAATCGAATGATTAGCACTTTCAAATTCTTAAACGTATCAGACTTCTCTTTCAAAAACATAACCCATGAGAATCTTGAATAATCATCAGTTACCACCAGACAATACTTGCTATCATCAATGCTTTCAAAACAAATTGGACCAAATAGATCCATGTGCAACAACTCTAGCGGAGCAGAGATTGGATTATACTTCACCAACTTGTGTGCTTTCTTGCTCTGCTTACCCTTCTTACAAGGAACACATGTGCCTGAAATATGAAATGATCGAAGATCAACATCTACTATGAGATTGTTGTGAACCAGATGGTTCATCTTCCGAAAACTTAAATGACCCATGCGTTTGTGCCATGTAATAGAATCTTGTTCAGTCGCTTTAGAAACAAAAGCTTTATGATGTTCAGCAGTTGAAGTAGCAACATTCATATCTAGCATGTATAAATCAGCTTTTCAAGGAGCCTTCATCAAAATCATTTCAGGAGAAATCACAAACTCTGGTTTCAAGATGTAGCTGAATTCGTCATCAAATGCTACTTTGAAGGATTTTTCACAGATTTGTGAAATTGATAACAAATTATTTGCAAGCTCTTGACAATAATTCACTTTATCAAAACTGACTTTATCATTTTTCAATAAACCCTGAGCTGAAATATGACCACCCTTATCTCCAACAAATGCAACATAACCTCCCTTAATTGGGTGTACATCCGAAAGAAGAGATAGATGTCCAGTCATATGTCTCGAAGCGCCGCTATCCACAATCCAGGTGTTGTTTGCAGGTACCCTGGTTCCCTGCATATCACATTAAGAAAATTAATTGATAATGGGAACCCACGCCCGGACGGCAGTAGGTTGTCCATTAACACCCATAGCTTGAACTTCCATCCATTTCCCATTTGAGTCTGGTGGAATCTCATCATTAGAAATCGTAAATTTAGACAGTTTAGAAGTAGCAATATTGTTCTTCTGGTTTTTCACATTTTGCTCATCTTCGGAGCGATTAGCTCGTGGTCTGGTACGAGAAAAATATTTTCTACGACTAGCTTTTTGCGAAGGCGATCGTGCCTTTAACTCCAAAACTCTACTGTGATCACTTGATTTAGCAACCCTTGCCTCAGTATCCTGTTTAGGAACCTTAATCTTCACAGGAGAAATTGACCTATTAACGTTCTTTCTCTTATACTCTTCATAGACAACCTTTGTCGTATGATTTTTAACATGAACTTCATCAGTAACAGGTGAACCTGTTTTATGAGCATAAGATGATATGCGATCATCATATGTGAGGTCAATCTTCTGTCTTGGTGATCTATATCTTCTAGGACAATTTGCAGCAATGTGTCCAAAAATAGCACAACTAAAACATTGACGAAACTATGTCCTCTAAATTCATACAAGTTATTAGAATTTGAAGATGACGGATCTTGTGTTCTTACTAACACAGGAGAATCATTTGTTTTATTTCTTGGAACAGGTGTCGGTGTAACAGGAGGAACTGGTCTATTAGCAAATCTAGGATTTCTCAAAATTTTAACAGGACCTTTCGGTGTTCTAACTCTACTTGTCTTAAAGCTATCTCCTAACCCAGTTTTCCTATCTTCCTCATGATCTAGAGCACCTTCAACAGTATCATCAGAAGTTGTATTCTTAGTTGAACTACATTTTTTATTCTTTTCAACATAATCTTCATAACTAGAAGGGATACAATCTTCTGGTCGACCGTCAACTACGTTAGCATTAATAAATGTGTTCTGAAAAGGAGGAGATGCAGAAATATATCCAATACCCTTTCCCTTGGTGTCATTAAGTTCCACCATTAATGCATTCCATTGTGACGCACTTGCCAAACATTTCATTTTGATTGAAATTGCCTCTAAATTAGTTTTAACGCATTCATTTTCTTTCTTTAGTTCATTAATTGTATCAACACGTTTAATTAAAGCTTGATTTATGTCAAAGTTATAACATTTAAGATCGTGAAGTTGTTTTTTATAAACTTTGATTTGCTCTTTCAATTCATTTTCAACCTTAGTGGTCACATGGTCAGCATACCAATTTCTTTCATCTCCGCATATGCCTTTGTTAAATTATCTATTGTTACCTTAGATTCAGCACATTTAACACATTCAATAATAGTAGATGGATCAGAAGATACCTGTTGAGCGTTATTTGATGAGGAAGTCTCAGCCATAAATGCAAAGAAATCTATCTTCTTCCCATCATCGAGCTCATTTTCTGATTCTGACGAGTCTGTAAGAAACTCTGATGTATCAGCATCTTTACCCAAATGAATCTGCTCAAGTCTGTCCCATATATTCTTAGCTCTTGTCAAACCAGAAACCTTTTCAAGATCACTTTCTGATAAGCACATCTTCAGTAAATCTACTGCTTGCTTGTTCAATGCTTCAAACTCAGATTGATCTACTCCAGTATGATCAGCTTTAACTTCAACCTCTGATTCTGATGTCTTGTCCGAATCATCAACATCTGAACTTACACTCTCAAGATCTGAACCTTCACCCATAAGAACTAACATTTCCAATTCAGCAGCAAACATTTTACCCCATTTGTCTAGTTCCGTATCTGAATCAACCAATGTCTCTTCACTCTGATTAGCCTATAGACTTTCTTCAAACACAGAGGTATCACCATAGTTAACCTTCTAACTGTTGAAGTAGTACTCCTCTGACGATGTTGGTGAAATACTTCCAGATTCAGGTGTACGAGGAACTGAATCACGTGCCTTCTTGAATTTATCTTTAACCATCTTTTGAATCTTCTCTTTCCGAATGATTCGTGATAACTTTTTAGCTCCTTCAGCACGAGCAGTCAGCTTCTCAATTATACTTTGACCAATGACACAGTCTTCTTTTTCTTCAGAAATCTTGGCCATGTTATGTCATAACCCGTCCTTAACCATAAGAACGTGTTAGATAATGTATGATTTCATTGCGAGGTATTAACCTCTATATGCGACATTTTTAAAAGAACAACTGCATATATTTTACATTACAAACCATAATTCTTATTTTGATACAAGCTTTAGACAAAATAAAGATGATTATCGTTTAGCGATAATCTTAGACTTACAAACTTTACATGTGATGATAACAATACGATTTCTAGCATATTTTACATTACAAATCCTCCGATATGCAGTTTTATTTTTGACACAAATATGCATACTCAAGATCTTGTTTAAATTCAACATGTTGCAGCGGAAGCTTCTAATTATCACCTGAGAATAGACATGTTTAAAACGTCAACATAAAGTTGGTGAGATATAGGTTTAATGTCGGCAGCGATATAATATAGACCACAAGATTTCATATATAAACATTTTAATAAAAATATTCTAAGTGGTTGAGCACTTGGTAACCATACTTAACATTTAATCACGTCGCATATTCCCTTTATTATGAAATCTTACTACACCGTACCAAGTGTAGTCACAAAACGAAGTACTGTGCAACCGTTGAATACTGGTCGTCCAGTCCGGTTGGGGTTGTCAGGCCCGATAGATCTATCAACAGGATTCGCGTTTACAATACCGCTGTAAATAACAGTTACCAAGCTACAGGGAAGTATGCCAGTGGTACAACTCAACGTAGAATATATTTTTCAGTTACTTGTGTCCATAACGTAAAACATAAAATACATGTATTCTCATCCCGAAATACTTAGAGTTTAAAAGTTGGACTATATACTCACTTTCGTCTTGAAGATATGTAATTTTGACTTGGTCTCCGATTGATATCACAAACCTAACCATATGTAATATATCAATACCTTTTCTTTTAAAACAATCGTCACATATATATACTTATAATACTTTTAATAATTCCTTAGTCCGTAGTTAGCAGTTCGATGTTAGTAATTCAATTTTAAATGGTTCATTTTTAGGTGTTTAATAAACCCCCAACGAAATAAATAAAACCCCCATCGTATATGTATTGGTCGAGATTAATCTTGACCCACGGTACCGGTGTTGTCAAATGACGTGTTGCGTACATAAAGTACCGGTGTTGTCAAATGACGTGTTGCGTACAATCATGGGATCTTATGATTAATCTTCTCGTATTGTTTACGGGTGATCCTGAACCATATAAAATTAAATTATGAGTACATATATATAAAATATCATGTTATTTTAAAAAGATGTGATTTATTTAATTTTCTCCAATTATTTTCGTAGCTAAACTAGTCTTAGATATCCGATCTCGTTTTGGTCATAGTTTCTTCGTTACAACTCCGTTTTCGTTGATTCAACTTGCCACTTCCTTGGATCGAGTCCCTCTTTAAGACTATGAACTGTAAATACCTTAGTTTGTATTCGAAATCACAGGTCATAGGTCAAACTTTAGTGAAACTTATGAAGTTAATCATTTTCCATCATGTAAACAACCTTAAATGATTATTTTTCTAAAAATACTTATACTTTGAGTTAAATCATGAAATTTTTATGTGTTATCATATTCATAGTAAAAATGATTTTTCCAGAAAATAAACCTCCAATTCAAAGTTTAAGATGGTTTTTAATTATCCAACCCAAAACAGCCCCCGGTTGCACTCCGACGTCGTAAAAACAGTTTTTTAAGGTGTTCTTTGAAAAACCAAGTTATACCTTGTTAAATTAGCATATATTTAAGTTATATTACAGGTCTTGAAGTATTTTAAAAGTTAAGTTAGAAGGATCTATTTAGTTTGCAAACAAGTTTGAAAACATTCAAACTATGTTCTTGTTGTTAAAATTTTATACCACAAAATAAGATAGCTATATATATATGAATCGAATAAGGTTATGAACAAAGTTACTACCTCAAGTTACTTGGACAAGATTGCTGTAAAAGAGGAGTAAGAACCTAGAACCAAAAGGGTGATGGAATTGGATGAAAGATTGGAAGTAAGTTTGTGTTCTTGGAAGGATTCTTGAAGTGTTGTTGTAAGAGTTTTCTTATGGTGATTAAGTAAGGTTTTTATGGCTAGATCTTCTTGGTAACTTACTGGATTGTTATGGAGTTTAAGGTTCTTGAAAGAGTGTGTGTTTTTAGCTAGAAAATGGAAGTTAAAATGAATCAAAATGATGATCCATGGTACTCTTATAAAAACGTGATTAAGGGGGGTATGAAGACAAAATTTTTAGCTTGTAATCTTGTGTATTTGTCAAACAATCATACAAAAGCAATTACCTCTACCTTAGGGCAGTAACAAGGGCTAGTTAGGTGGTGATTTGATGTGTATATACCAATAGTAAATACGTATAGAAGTTAGGTATGATACGAGTACATATACTCTAGATATACGTATATAAATCTTATGAAAACAGAACGAGGATTCAAATATAGTTATCTTTTGTGAATATACTTATATTGTTTTATGTATTTAAGTCCTTAAAAAGTGATTAAATACATTACATATACGATATATGTATAAACATTATAGGTTATAAGTATTTATATCAAAAACGTTACTTAAAGTTATCGTTTTGAAAACTTAAGTTAGTAGTTTCAAAATATACTTATAACTTATTGTTATTAATACAAAATGAGATATTAAAACATCCTTAGATCATGTTAAATATGTATATATACATATATATACACAAACGTATAATTATCATATGTTATATAGTTCGTGATATCATCGGTCAAACTAGACGGTCAAACGTTGTGTAAAACTCTTTTCAAAAATATAAATCTCAACAATTTGGATTGCTTATCATGTTGGTAAGGTTTAATTTATGTAAATATTAATCTTATAAGTATAGAATGATCGAAAAAGTGCGGGTCATTACAGTACCTACCCGTTAAATAAATTTCGTCCCGAAATTTTAAAATTGTACCTATTTTGCGTCATCGGGAAACAAGTGTGGATACTTTTGTTTCATTTGATCCTCTCGTTCCCAAGTAAACTCGGGACCCCTTCGAGCATTCCAACGAACCTTAATGATCGGTATGTTGCTCTGCTTGAGCCGTTTAACTTCACGATCCATGATTTCGATTGGTTCTTCGGTGAATTGTAATTTCTCGTCGACATGGATTTCTTCAAGAGGAATGGTGAGGTCTTCCTTTGCAAGACACTTCTTAAGGTTTGAGACGTGAAAGGTATTATGTACTCCGGCGAGTTGTTGCGGTAACTCGAGTCGATAAGCTACCGGTCCAATGCGTTCGATGATCTTGAACGGGCCTACATACCTTGGGTTTAGTTTACCCCTTTTTCCAAAACGTATTACACCTTTCCAAGGTGACACCTTTAACATAACCATGTCACCGATCTGAAACTCTAATGGTTTCCTTCGAACATCGGCGTAGCTCTTTTGGCGACTACGGGCTGTTTTCAATCTCTCCTTGATTTGTACTATCTTCTCAGTCGTTTCGTGTATGATCTCGGGACCAGTTAATTGTCGATCTCCTACTTCATTCCAACAGATAGGAGATCTACACTTCCTTCCATACAGTGCTTCGAATGGCGCAGCTTTAATGCTCGCATGATAACTATTATTATACGAGAATTCTGCTAACGGTAAATACTTATCCCATCCGATTCCAAAATCGATCACACATGCCCTGAGCATGTCTTCAAGAGTTTGAATCGTTCTTTCACTCTGCCCATCGGTTTGCGGATGATATGCGGTGCTCATATCCAAACGAGTTCCTAGGGCCTCCTGTAGTGATTGCCAGAACTTTGAGGTAAATCTACTATCACGATCGGATATAATGGAAATAGGTATTCCATGCCTTGAAACAATTTCCTTTATATACAATCGTAATAGTTTCTCCATTCTATCCGTTTCTTTTATAGGCAAGAAATGTGCAGACTTGGTGAGACGATCAACAATCACCCAAATGGTGTCGTATCCCCAGGCAGTCTTTGGTAACTTCGTGATGAAATCCATGGTAATACCATCCCATTTCCATTCTGGGATTTCTGGTTGTTGAAGTAACCCTGATGGCTTTTGGTGTTCTGCTTTGACCTTGGAACAAGTTAAACACTCCCCAACATATGTTGCAACGTCTGTCTTTAAATTAGGCCACCAATAATGTGTCTTAAGATCTTGATACATCTTTCCAACTCCAGGATGTATCGAGTATCTTGTCTTATGTGCCTCGTTCAATATCAACTTCCTTAATCCACCCAACTTCGGTACCCAAATACGATTTGCAAAATATCGAATTCCATCTTCCCGCATAACGAGTTGCTTCTCATACTTCTTCATTATTTCATTTCCTATATTTTCTTTAGTAAGTGCTTCTCGTTGAACTTCTTTGATTTGTGAGTTGAGATTCATGCGAATTTTTATGTTCATCGCTCGTACTCGAATTGGTTCTCGTTCCTTTCTGCTTAGAGCGTCAGCCACCACGTTTGCTTTCCCGGGATGATAACGAATTTCACAATCATAGTCATTTATTAACTCAACCCACCTACGTTGCCTCATGTTCAGCTGTTTTTGATCGAAAATATGTTGAAGGCTTTTATGATCAGTAAACACAGTGCATTTAACCCCATACAAGTAGTGTCTCCATATCTTCAATGCAAACACGACTGCTCCCAGTTCTAGATCATGCGTCGTATAATTCCGCTCGTGAATCTTTAATTGTCGGGATGCGTATGCAATAACTTTCTTTCGTTGCATAAGAACACAACCAAAACCTTGTCGCGAAGCGTCACAATATATTTCAAAATCATCGTTCCCTTCAGGTAACGATAAAATAGGCGTCGTAGTTAACTTCTTCTTCAGTAATTGAAATGCGTTCTCCTGCTCCGAGGTCTATTCGTATTTCTTCCCTTTTTGCGTTAATGCTGTCAACGGCTTAGCTATTCGGGAAAAATCTTGAATAAACCTTCTATAATAACCGGCTAAACCCAAAAATTGGCGTATCTGCATTGGTGTTTTAGGAGTCTCCCATTTTTCAATGGCTTCAATTTTTGCTGGATCAACCTGAATTCCTTTGCTACTAACAACGTGGCCAAGAAATTGCACTTCTTTCAACCAGAAAGCACACTTAGAAAATTTAGCGTATAGCTGTTCTTTTCTCAACAACTCTAATATCAACCTTAAATGCTGCTCATGCTCTTGCTCACTCTTGGAATAGATAAGAATGTCATCAATGAAAACGATAACAAACTTATCTAAATACGGACTACAAACTCGATTCATGAGGTCCATGAATACAGCTGGCACATTCGTCAATCCAAACGGCATGACCAAAAATTCGTAATGACCATAACGTGTCCGAAAAGCAGTTTTCGGAATGTCCTCTTCTTTGACACGTAGTTGATGATAGCCCGATCTTAGGTCGATTTTCGAATAAACACATGATCCTTGGAGTTGATCAAATAAGTCGTCAATTCTCGGTAGTGGATACCGATTTTTGATAGTTAACTTATTTAATTCACGATAATCTATACACATCCTATAAGATCCATCTTTCTTTTTAACAAATAGAATCGGAGCTCCCCACGGTGAAGTACTTGGTCGTATGAATCCACGGTCCAGTAATTCTTTTAACTGATCTTGAAGTTCTTTTAATTCGGACGGTGCAAGTCTATATGGAGCACGAGCCACTGGTGCAGCTCCTGGTACTAAATCTATTTGAAATTCTACAGATCTAAATGGAGGTAATCCCGGCAACTCTTCCGGAAAGACTTCAGGAAAATCTCTTGCCACAGGCACGTCATTGATGCTCTTCACTTTTTCCTTCGTTTTGACTTTATTAACATGTGCTAAGATAGCATAGCACCCTTTCTTCAAGCACTTTTGAGCTTTCAAATAACTAATGAGTTTTAGCTTTGAGTTACCCTTCTCTCCATAAATCATTACTGGCGTTTTATCCTTACGAGGAATGCGAATTGCCTTCTTGGCGCACACAACTTCAGCTCCTATTTTGGACATCCAGTCCATGCCGACTATTACATCAAAACTTCCTAATTCTACGGGTATCAAGTCAATTTTAAATGTTTTTCCAGCTACATTTATTTTACAATCACGGCAAATTTTATCGGCTTTAATTAGTTTACCATTAGCTAACTCAATCATGTACTTAGCATCTAGAGGTAATGATGAACAATTCAATTTAGCGTGAAAGTCTCTACACACGTAACTTCTATCAGCACCAGTATCAAATATAATAGATGCGGATAAGTTATTAATGGTAAACGTACCCGTAACAAGCTCCGGGTCTTCACACGCCTCTCTAGCATTAATAACAAATGCTCTTCCACGTGCAGATCCATTATTCTTCTCTGGATTCGGACACTGGCTCTTATAGTGACCTTGTTTTCCACACCCATAACAAGTAATGGTAGCCAAAGCAGTTCTATTTGCATTAGTGGCAGGAGTCTTGGTACCATTTGTATTTGTAACAAGAGCCCTACAATCTTCAGCAAGATGACCCTTTCGATTACATTTGTTGCATACCACATTACAGTAACCAGAGTGATGTTTGTGGCATCGGTTGCATAAAGGATTTTGTCCTTTATAACCAAAGCTTAAACCACTACCCGCACCTTGCGTGATTTCTTGTTTCTTAAAAGATTGTTGTTGGTTACCTCGATCATAATTTCCATTCCACTTTCTTTTGTTACCTGATACCTTCACATCAGTATTGGATACTTTCTTATCCATGATGACCTGATCCATTAGCTCGTTTGCCATGGTTATAGCTTCATGAATTGTCTTAGGTTTCGATGCTGTAACATTTGCCTTGACCTTTTTGGGCAAACCATCTTTGTACATTTCAATCTTCCGTTCTTCGATTGGAACCAATTCAGGACATAGCAAAACTAATTCCATGAATCGCTGATTGTAGTTGGTGATTTCAGTACCAACAACCTTCAGGCTTCGTAATTCATCTTCCAACTTCCTAACCTCGTTCCTTGGACAATACTCGTTGATTAACATTGTTTTGAATTCTTCCCAAGGAGTATCATAAGCTACATCTCCTCCTACAGCCTTCACATAATTTTTCCACCACGTGAGTGCACTATCTTGTAAAGTGCACGATGCATACTTGGTCATGTCCTTTTCAACACAACCACTTATTTTAAACACAGTCTCCATCTTTTCTATCCACCGGGTTAAACCGATCGGTCCTTCTGTTCCACTGAATGATGAGGGCTTGCAAGCTTGAAAAGTTTTGTAGGTGCATCCTACACGAGGATTTGGGTTAACTGCAGCACCTCTTGCAGCCTCGACCCATAACATTCTGTCGTTCACTCGCTGATTGATGAGTTCCTGGATTTCTTGTTCCGTCATTCGGTTCAATCGCGCCATATTCTTCTATAAGAATGAAAAGAAAATAATTATTCACATGGAATATTATAGATGTAGTGTATATTTACAGTACATTATAGCTTATTAATAATATGAACCAGGTATTATTATAAAAGCCTTTTCTTCTTATTAGCATTTTATAATTATATCTAGGGTAGTACCTACCCGTTAATGTCCATACTTAATAGCTTAGTACATAATCAATTACTACCATCTAAGTAATACTTAACCATGGAAAATTATTGCATTTCACACTTCACTATTTTACATATGCTTATCTTACATCGAACATTAAGCAAACCACACTAATAATATTATACAAAACATTATATGATCCCATGGTTTAATACGGCAGCGCATCGTTTGGTCTATTTTCTAGGACGTTTAGGTTCAAAGAATCGCTTAACGCTTATCCTGGCTGTCTGCCTATATTTTGGCTGTGGGGCTGAAGAACTGGATGTCGGGATAGAACGAATAGGAATAGCAGGAATAGGGGTGGTAGTGTCTAGTGGAGTTGGTGCCACATCATTCTCACTAAACTCGGGATTTGAATTTTCTAATTCATTAGCCTTTCGTTTCTTTCCTAGTTCGAACTCGTCTTTTGTAATTTCCTGTATTTCTTCCTCGGGTTCACTTTCCTCCTCGGGTTCACTTTCCTCCTCGGGTTCACTTTCCTCCTAGGGTTCACTTTCCGGGTTCTCTATAGTTGGTTCATCCGGAATTTGTGAGTCTTCCCCAAAGATATCATTTTCGTCATCGGATAGGTTAATGACTGGAACACCATCTGAAGATTCTGGTTCGGAGTCGCTGAATGTGATAACAAGTTTTGAGCCCGACATCTATCATACAACAACTAACCCATTAGTACTACATAATATTTACATATAAATTTTAACCAACAATGATAAGCAATGGTTTTTAAATCAGACCCGGTCAAAGTCCAGACTTACTAATGTATCCTAACGACTTATCGGTTAGACACACTAATGCAAACCTGGTTCGCTAAGACCACCGCTCTGATACCACATGTCATAACCCGTCCTTAACCATAAGAACGTGTTAGATAACGTATGATTTCATTGCGAGGTATTGACCTCTATATGCGACATTTTTAAAAGAACAACTGCATATATTTTACATTACAAACCATAATTCTTATTTTGATACAAGCTTTAGACAAAATAAAGATGATTATCGTTTAGCGATAATCTTAGACTTACAAACTTTACATGTGATGATAACAATACGATTTCTAGCATATTTTACATTACAAATCCTCCGATATGCAGTTTTATTTTTGACACAAATATGCATACTCAAGATCTTGTTTAAATTCAACATGTTGCAGCGGAAGCTTCTAATTATCACCTGAGAATAGACATGTTTAAAACGTCAACATAAAGTTGGTGAGATATAGGTTTAATGTCGGCAGCGATATAATATAGACCACAAGATTTCATATATAAACATTTTAATAAAAATATTCTAAGTGGTTGAGCACTTGGTAACCATACTTAACATTTAATCACGTCGCATATTCCCTTTATTATGAAATCTTACTACACCGTACCAAGTGTAGTCACAAAACGAAGTACTGTGCAACCGTTGAATACTGGTCGTCCAGTCCGGTTGGGGTTGTCAGGCCCGATAGATCTATCAACAGGATTCGCGTTTACAATACCGCTGTAAATAACAGTTACCAAGCTACAGGGAAGTATGCCAGTGGTACAACTCAACGTAGAATATATTTTTCAGTTACTTGTGTCCATAACGTAAAACATAAAATACATGTATTCTCATCCCGAAATACTTAGAGTTTAAAAGTGGGACTATATACTCACTTTCGTCTTGAAGATATGTAATTTTGACTTGGTCTCCGATTGATATCACAAACCTAACCATATATAATATATCAATACCTTTTCTTTTAAAACAATCGTCACATATATATACTTATAATACTTTTAATAATTCCTTAGTCCGTAGTTAGCAGTTCGATGTTAGTAATTCAATTTTAAATGGTTCATTTTTAGGTGTTTAATAAACCCCCAATGAAATAAATAAAACCCCCATCGTATATGTATTGGTCGAGATTAATCTTGACCCACGGTACCGGTGTTGTCAAATGACGTGTTGCGTACATAAAGTACCGGTGTTGTCAAATGACGTGTTGCGTACAATCATGGGATCTTATGATTAATCTTCTCGTATTGTTTACGGGTGATCCTGAACCATATAAAATTAAATTATGAGTACATATATATAAAATATCATGTTATTTTAAAAAGATGTGATTTATTTAATTTTCTCCAATTATTTTCGTAGCTAAACTAGTCTTAGATATCCGATCTCGTTTTGGTCATAGTTTCTTCGTTACAACTCCGTTTTCATTGATTCAACTTGCCACTTCCTTGGATCGAGTCCCTCTTTAAGACTATGAACTGTAAATACCTTAGTTTGTATTCGAAATCACAGGTCATAGGTCAAACTTTAGTGAAACTTATGAAGTTAATCATTTTCCATCATGTAAACAACCTTAAATGATTGTTTTTCTAAAAATACTTATACTTTGAGTTAAATCATGAAATTTTTATGTGTTATCATATTCATAGTAAAAATCATTTTTCCAGAAAATAAACCTCCAATTCAAAGTCTAAGATGGTTTTTAATTATCCAACCCAAAACAGCCCCCGGTTGCACTCCGACGTCGTAAAAACAGTTTTTTAAGGTGTTCTTTGAAAAACCAAGTTATACCTTGTTAAATTAGCATATATTTAAGTTATATTACAGGTCTTGAAGTATTTTAAAAGTTAAGTTAGAAGGATCTATTTAGTTTGCAAACAAGTTTGAAAACATTCAAACTATGTTCTTGTTGTTAAAATTTTATACCACAAAATAAGATAGCTATATATATATATATGAATCGAATAAGGTTATGAACAAAGTTACTACCTCAAGTTACTTGGACAAGATTACTGTAAAAGAGGAGTAAGAACCTAGAACCAAAAGGGTGATGGAATTGGATGAAAGATTGGAAGTAAGTTTGTGTTCTTGGAAGGATTCTTGAAGTGTTGTTGTAAGAGTTTTCTTATGGTGATTAAGTAAGGTTTTTATGGCTAGATCTTCTTGGTAACTTGCTGGATTGTTATGGAGTTTAAGGTTCTTGAAAGAGTGTGTGTTTTTAGCTAGAAAATGGAAGTTAAAATGAATCAAAATGATGATCCATGGTACTCTTATAAAAACGTGATTAAGGGGGGTATGAAGACAAAATTTTTAGCTTGTAATCTTGTGTATTTGTCAAACAATCATACAAAAGCAATTACCTCTACCTTAGGGCAGTAACAAGGGCTAGTTAGGTGGTGATTTGATGTGTATATACCAATAGTAAATACGTATAGAAGTTAGGTATGATACGAGTACATATACTCTAGATATACGTATATAAATCTTGTGAAAACAGAACGAGGATTCAAATATAGTTATCTTTTGTGAATATACTTATATTGTTTTATGTATTTAAGTCCTTAAAAAGTGATTAAATACATTACATATACGATATATGTATAAACATTATAGGTTATAAGTATTTATATCAAAAACGTTACTTAAAGTTATCGTTTTGAAAACTTAAGTTAGTAGTTTCAAAATATACTTATAACTTATTGTTATTAATACAAAATGAGATATTAAAACATCCTTAGATCATGTTAAATATGTATATATACATATATATACATAAACGTATAATTATCATATGTTATATAGTTCGTGATATCATCGGTCAAACTAGACGGTCAAACGTTGTGTAAAACTCTTTTCAAAAACATAAATCTCAACAATTTGGATTGCTTATCATGTTGGTAAGGTTTAATTTATGTAAATATTAATCTTATAAGTATAGAATGATCGAAAAAGTGCGGGTCATTACATGTTAGCTTTAGGTTGTTGATCATCAACATTCAATTTGATAGACCAATCATCATCGTCTCCATGAATGATAACTAAAGCTTTGTTCGGACCCTCAGCTGTATCAGCTTCATTTACTTTATCAGTAATGTAAATCTCACACTTTGTAGATTGACTCTGAGAACTGTAGTTCTGATTCTTGAACGGATTACAATTACCCTGCTTCTTCTGTTTTGTGCACTGTCTTGAAAAATGACCTAATTCTCCACAGTTGTAACAAGTAACAGAATTCATATCAAAACCCAGTTTTGTATCTTTGGTCAGATTGATTGGTTTTCTAGTTCGCTCTTCGTAATCTCTAGCTCATCTCACAAGATTTGCCATACCCCACATAATATCCATCTTTTCTGCTTCATCTTTATCAAGCTGATGATAATCTTCAGTTGTTAGATGAATGTTACCCACACGACCATCAAGATAACTGTCATAAGAATTAACAAGGCTTGATAACAAAGCTATATCTTCACTAATCTTTTCTTTTCCAGCTTTCCTCAAGTTCTCGATCTTAAGAGCAGAAAGAACATCTGATGCAGTCGGTGTAGATGACTCTGTAGTATTGGTAGTAGGCTGTGATTGAGTATTGAGAGAACATGGTGAAACTTGTGGTGGATACGAAGTTTGTTGAATAGGTGCACTACTTACATTCAAACCATACATATTCTGATTGTTCGTAGCAAAAGCTGTTTGAAATGGTGCATGAGCCGACTTAGGCGGTGTATAACCATTTGGACAATACATTTTCGTGTCTTGAACTTGTTTAGACCTCTTGACTTTGTTTAACAACTCTAGTTCTTCTTCCTGAAGTCTTGCAATAAACGAGTTCACTGTAGCAGTAGCTAATTCTCCACTGGTCTTCATAGTTAAAATGAAACCATTCCATTCTAGCGGTAATGCTCCAACCAGACATGTTACTTTGTCTTTCTCTTCAATGGTTACATCATGCTTGTGTATTTCAGCCAGCAAATGACGATATCTTTCAACCAATTCTGTAATAGACTCTCCAACTTGCCAGTGAAAACGATCAAACTCAGCTTTCAGTTCTAACCCTTTTCTTGTTCTGTAAGATGAATTCCCTTCATTGAAGGTACGAAGTGCTTCCCATATCTTGAATGAGTTATCATGACACAGAAATTGATGGAAAATCGGACCATCAAGAGCACTTGTCAAGTTACAGTACAACTTCTTTTCCAAGTTATACTCATCACGTTCTTCCGAAGGCATATTATATAACGTATACAGTTCATTTGTCACAGGTGAATGTGGCCATTGAAATTTGGTTTCAATATACTTTCAAAGTTTCGTGTCCTGACCATCAGACCAAATCTTAAATCTCGACTTCCAAGTAGAATAATTATCCATATTCACTAATCTTGGACATTTCGTACCACTTCCGGATTCGCTTTCAGCAAGAAGTAATCGTTGAGTCAAACTCGTAATGCTTTGAACTAACGGTGCAGATAATGCATAATCATTTGAATTATACATCTTGAGAGATTACCAAAACTGGTAAACCGTGCAGTTCAAGTTATCAACCGTGCGGTTCAGGATGTCAAGCGTACGTGTGACAGTCTCACTCGTACATGTCACAACTCAAACGTACGTGTCACTACTCAAACCAAAGTACCAAACCCAAAGTATAACATGTGCGAGTCAGGATCACTCGTGTGATTACTCGTACGTGTCACAGTCAACCGCTTGATCACTCGTGTGATCAGACTTGTAGTTTCTTAACCTAAAAGGTTATGCTTACCCGTGCGTGTGAGTTCACGAGTGATGTCAACCGTCTGGTCAACCGTGCGTATGATCAAAATTCTTGACCCACTCGTGTGAGCTGCTGTTCACACACAAATCACTCAAAAACCCTAGAAATTAAAGCTAAACCTCAATTTCTTCGTTCACAAGCTGGATTACCACTAAACTAACATAAACACACTCTCAAATCACAATTACACATGTAAAAATGATTCCTTTTTGCTAAAAATTACTCTAAACTCAAAAATCCAAACAAATAAACTCTTTAATCACCAAAAATCACTAGGATGATGTTGAAATCACAACCAACGCTCTGATACCAATGATGAAACATGACTAGGAACTTAGAAATTAACAGATTTAACTCACACAATGGCGGAATAAGTGAATCAAACCCTCTAGTGAATAGGTTAAGCTTTTTGGGATTAATTTAGTCAAACCACAACTAAATCAAGTGTGATTAGATCAACACCTAGAGCTATTATTCACCACCTGGGTGATTTGGGCTGAGAGAGAATCGGAGGAGCTCACCAGATCTGAGTGTGTGTAACAAATGAGAGGCTTAACCTAAAATAAAGAACATAAGACTTTATATACCCCTGCTGTTGACTCACCCGTACGAGTCATCCATCACACGTATGAGTTGGCTTCATCAGCCGTACGGGTGATCACTCACTCGTGTCTTCTCATTTAAGTTATAATTGTGACTTAGCTCAGCATCAACCGTGGGTATGAGCCTGTCAGCCGTACGAGTAAGGCTTCACTCGTACGTCTGACTAAGTCTAACATAGTCAAACATCCAAATCTCGTTCCTGCAGTTCCTGTAACCACATACAAACACAGATAGGATAATAACGAGCGATCATGGTAGCCTGTAAACTATTATACCTGCAATGGACGTGGGTAGATGTCTAGGGACTTGCATAAAATGCATCAACAAATATATCAAATAAAGATTTTTTTATATAAAAATATATTATTTACATAAAACCTAACTATATTAATATGTTTGTAACAAATATTAATTATCTATTTAATGTATATAAAAATAAATATAGTTAATTTAGTTATTAGTGAAACGTACAAGTTACTAAAATTACAATTAATAATAATACCTAAATTTGTTCGATTACCATTATATGTGTTAATATATATACATGATATAGGTTCGTGAATCCGAGGCCAACCTTGCATTGTTCAATATCGTCATATGTATTTTTACTACAAAATACAGTATTGTGAGTTTCATTTGCTCCCTTTTTAAATGCTTTTGTGATATATATTTTTGGGACTGAGAATACATGTGCTTTTATAAATGTTTTACGAAATAGACACAAGTAATCGAAA
This sequence comes from Rutidosis leptorrhynchoides, assembly GCF_046630445.1. Taxonomy (NCBI): domain Eukaryota; kingdom Viridiplantae; phylum Streptophyta; class Magnoliopsida; order Asterales; family Asteraceae; genus Rutidosis; species Rutidosis leptorrhynchoides. The sequence goes on along the minus strand of NC_092342.1, from coordinate 85,953,362 downwards.
CTACATTATATGGTTGAATGATCGAAGCCGAATATGCCCCTTTTTCTTGGTAGCCTAAGAATTAGTAAACTGATCTACTAATTGACGCGAATCCTAAAGATAGATCTATTGGGCCTAACAAACCCCATCCAAAGTACCGGATGCTTTAGTACTTCGATTTTGTTTTATCATGTCTGATGGATGTCCCGGAATGATAGGGGATATTCTTATATGCATCTTGTTAATGTCGGTTACCAGGTGTTCAATCTATATGAATGATTTTTGTCTCTATGCATGGGACGTATATTTATGAGAAATGAAAATCTTGTGGTCTATTAAAATGATGAAAATGAATGTTTATGATAAACTAATGAACTCACCAACCTTTTGGTTGACACTTGAAAGCATGTTTATTCTCAGGTATGAAAGAAATCTTCCGCTGTGCATTTGCTCATTTTAGAGATATTACTTGGAGTCATTCTATTTCAAAAGACGTTGCATTCGAGTCGTTGAGTTCACCAAGATTATTATTAAGTCATTTATAGTTGAATATATTGTGAAATGGTATGCATGCCGTCAACTTTCGATGTAATGAAAGTTTGTCTTTTAAAAACGAATGCAATGTTTGTAAAATGTATCATATAGAGGTCAAGTACCTCGCGATGTAACCAAATGTAATGTATTCATCCGGATGGATTAGGACGGGTCGCTTCAGTTAGTTCATATTACTAATATGCAATGATGTACATCTTTCATTAACGACATAACCATCATTAACTACAATCTCTGTTTCAAATTCAATGAATTCCTTTTCATAATAAACTAAGTGTATTATTCAAATACATGTTTGATTTTACACTTTCATTTTCGATGTACTTGAAACTTTCCAGAAAACATCATTCGTAGCTTGCGAAGTTAGCAAGAGTTTCATAACCACCAACATGATTCACTGAGGAAATATTAATAAAACTGAATAATGAAGTATTGATTACATTAGTGAAATACTCCGCGAAGATATGAAATCTTTAATGTTTTAGAGATTATTCACTTCTAATCCAGCCGAAAATCAAATGAGCTTGATATGATATTAACTCATTAAATCTGTATTACATCTGAAGAAAATATACATACATATATTTTCATAAAGACTGCAATAAAATTCTCTGGTACAAAATATTACTTGTGAAATTTTTAACGGGTAGGTAATACCCGAAAGATATATAAATTCACAATTAATATGTTACATTCTTCGATTCTGATTCAATAAATCTTCAACTATACTCACTAATTTCATAACGAGATATATTCTTTCATAGAAATCAAAACAACCATACTCATTCAAATTCAATTACATATTCTGATTTTAACATATCAGAATCCAAGTCAAGATATAACCGATATCATCACTCTCAGATCCATACACCTTTCAAAGCTATACTTTGACTTCTAAACTGTGCTAGAACATCAATTCTATTCATAAAACCCAGAAAAATATTCGTATCATTCAAGACTATAAAACATCATATGTATATTGACAATTACAATCTTCATTCAAACCCTTCGAACTCTTGAAAACACCTCGGATTGATAACCAACGATTCGGTTATGATAACTTTGAATGCTGATGAAGCAGCAAAACTGTGAATGGTCTTAATGGCCAAAAGTTTGATAATAAAGAGTGGTGTGTTGAAAAAGCTCAGATTTGGAACTGAAAAACGGATTGAGCAAACTATGAAGAAGACTGTTGACAAATCACAAATACTAAACGTGCCTTTAAAGAATCCAAATGATTCAATGTCTGCTGAAGTCATTAACAAATACCTTTCTACTGACTCTAAACCTTTGTTGACAAATTTTCTTCATCACCTTTCGATATTAAAAATTCTAAGATATCATCGTATCTTTAATTATAAATATCCTCGATATTTCTGAAGATATTTTCATAACTATCCTTATCTGAAATCATTTATCTCCTTGCGCTATATGTGTTACATCATAAAGGAAACTGTTTTAGTTTTTAGATTCTGAAAAATTTGAATTAAAATTTGAATGTTTTTGAAGTAATGTTGGGAATTGAAGCATGAGTTAGTATAATATAATGACACTTGATCAACGTGATTATATTACAGTAAGTCATGCTAAGTTTCTAATGGAACGTGATAAAGGTTCACAGATCATACCCTCATCATGAACCATGTTACATAACTCTTTCATTCTATTTAACCTCTAAACTATCAAGAAAATATTTTCTTAATGATTCGGTCTTTTTCTAGGTATTCTGATAATTTGACAAATCAAGATCGTATCATTACAATTTCCTTCTTAGAACATTAACTAGGTTCATTCTGAAATTCATATCTGCGAATTCTGGACCATTACATGCGGTGCTTAATGGATAGAAGGGGAAATAGAGCATGAAGCTCCGAAATAGAAATGGGGGTATAAATCGCAGCAAATAGGAGAGTGTATTAACTGTGGATGTTGATGATTATAGAAAGACAGAAGCAGGGACTCTAAAAAAGTATGGAAAGATATAAAGCCCGATGACAACACATAAATTACAAACCGTGTATATCAATAAGTATTGCAACGTAAAGACACGAGAGAACTAAAAACACTATAAAGCCAAGAGTATAGTAAAAGTGAATAGATTCCTCTGGCGGCAGATGAAAAAGAAGAATGATAGATATAAAAGTTAGGAGTATATCAAGAACCAGAACTGGATGGAGCATATTGACGAATACTTTAAAGTATGAGTTAAGGGAGGAAGAATAGAAGTGAGCTGTGGAAATAAAGAAACGAAGGGAGTGGATTTATAACGAAAAATCTGACAGAGCAATTGTGACAGGTTATCGCATTTAATAAAAGAAGATCCTAATTTCATTAATTATCGAAGAATCAAATCTTATTACGAAGATTTTCTCTAAATCCCTTGAACTTCGGAAATCAATCCTATCTACGTCAAAAGATATAACGAATCTACATTTATTTATTTCACTCTTTTGTGATAACTTCATTCGTACTCTTCACAAAATTAAATTGTTTTATCCATATTACTCAATGATGATAAAACTCCATTTATCAACTCGTATGTGTCATGAAAACATACTTATTGTCAGACATGACAACCTCAATCAAATTTCGAGACGAAATTTCTTTAACGGGTAGGTACTGTGACGACCCGAAAATTTTCGATCAAATTTAAACTTAATCTTTGTATAATTTCGACAAGATAAACAAAGTCTGTAATATTGATTCTCAAAATTTTTGAACTAATGTTATATATTCAGTTAACCTTTGACTATTAACCGACGATTCACGAACATTTATGTATATGTAGATATGTATATATTATATATAGTTACATTAATTGAAAACGTTAACAAAGTATTTAATGTATAATATTTTACATTAAACTTATTTGTTTCAATATATGTTTAATATATTTATCTACGGAATTAAAAGATAATACCAATGATTGAATTAGAAGATATTTTAACAATTATAAATTCCATAAATAATTATGGTATGGTTACGGGTCTCTGTTGTGAGGTCCACGATGATTTAAGAAATTTTTTCTTTTTAACAATATTCGGAATAAATGGTAAAGTGATCTACAAGTGAAAACAAAGTGTCAAATAACGAGAACTAGACAAAAGTTAGTGGAAATTTCTGTTAAATTTTCAATGCATGCTTTACAATAACTTCCTCGTGACTCTTGATAAGTTTAACTTTCATAAAATTAATTGTAAGAACATGAAATATAAATGGATGTCGACAAGGTAAGCAAATAGATATGTTGATTTAAAACGATTTCATACGTTTAATTGTCCATTGGACTTAACTCTACGATTCACGAATAAACTATAAGTAAAAACTGGAAACCATTATGACTTATATATTATATAATTTTACTTTATTAAATGAAAACGTTTTATGATATAACAATTTCTATTATTTAAACCTTTTAATAAAATGATTTTAAATATAAGTAATTTTGGAAAACTAAACCTTATAGTATTATTTGATTTAGTTTCAAACGTACGAAAACATTTTTTCGATATAATAGAATTTGATTATAAAATATTTTTATGGATTTTCAATGATATGAAAATAAAAATAAAAATAAAATAAAGATTTCTAATGAGCACCAAAAGACTACAACATTTCATCTCAAGATTGCAAGTTAAAATGATGGAAATCAGTAAACCGGCGCACTTGTACGAGAAAAATTATAACTAAATCATACTGACTCGAAAAAGGGTGATTCGAGTGTCCAGACGTCCGTAGCTCATAAATCTACAACTTTCATGAAGACACCATACGCGGATCGCGTACCCATCTACGCGAAACGCGTAATGTTATGTCGACATATTTTAAGGCGGCTTAACTGTTCTTCACTGTTTACACGTTTTCTTCATTTTTATTTATTTAATATACATATAAATATATTATAATATTACATTATATATATGTATCTCTCGACTCCAGTTTGTGCAAAACTAAAACATAATTATATCATATCTATACTCCGTAAATTTTTATTTGCAAAATACAAATATTAATAATCAATAATAAGTTATATACGCGGGTGTTTTTAATTAGGGTTTCAAACCGTTTTAAACTAAGGAAATTATGAGTATTGCTTGGGGGTTATGATCATGAGTCAAAGGTCAACCTAGCGTTTATCATCTCCGTTGCGTCTACATATTTTCATGCTATATTGAATCACAATATTGATACGTGAGCATTCATATCTTATCTTTTATATTAATAGTGTATCCATGTCTAGTGCTCGAGTATATATGTTTATACATACTTGTATGCTAAATTTCATCGTTAGATAGTTTTATGATGAATCACGAATTTGATACATATGCTACTGATATAAAGTATATGATATGCATGTTTTTGGAAAGCTGACGAAAAATTATTAACAACTTGTCTATGAGATTGATAAATTGGATTTTTAGATATTACTAATCGAGTAAATAAATTTCTATATAAGGCATGTCTCGTTTTGGTAAACAATTATCAAAATTGACTATCTTAATCAGGTTTTAAAGCCTTATAAACAATATAATCTGATTTTACAAGTATTGGAAAACTATGTGAAATAATAAAATATTTTTGATTTCCATGATAATTCAAATATAATATAGCTCCTGAAATAAATAATATTTTGAGTTTGATAAACTATAAATTCGTTCAATTATCAAGACTTATACTATGATAATAAACATGTATAGATTTAAAGATCATATTGGGTCAGGTTGACTTTTGAGATGACTTTTGTTAACTTTTGCATGTCGGTCTCGAGCATTAGGATTGTGATACGTTATGACCCTACCTAGCTTGTTAGACATGTATTGACCAATATATGTTCTCTAGGTTGAGATCTACGGTTATTTTGCATTTCGAGTTTCGGTCACATTTCGGTGAATGACCTTATGTGCTGCTAAGGTGACTTTATAGATCCCTTTTTAAATACTTTAAATATTTTAGGCTGAGAATACATGCAATTTATTTTTTATAGCAATGGATACAAGTACATACTTAATTCTACACTGAGTTAAACCGAAAATCCCTTAACTTTGGTAACTAGTAGCTGCCAGTACATAGGATGTGGACTGGTGGATGCGAATAATAGTATATGGATCCATAGGGCTTGACATCCCCGTCCGAGCTAGAGCGCTAGCCTTTTAACGGACGTATGTTATTTGAGTTTATGACACGTTGGTTTGCGTGTATTAAAACGAATAGGATAATTATCATTATAATGTTAAGTTTAGTTACCAGGGTGCTCTTTTACGTAGAATCTTTTGATAAACATTTCGGATGAAACAACTGAAATCTTGTGATCCACCTTTATATACAGATTATGCACAACATTAAAACTATGAACTCACCAACCTTTGTGTTGACACTTTTAAAACATGTTTATTCTCAGGTTCCTAGAAGTCTTCCGCTATTTGCTTATACGTTATACAAGCTATATGCATGGAGTCATACATGTTTTATTCGAGAAAACTTTGCATTCACAAAATCATCACCATGTATCTTATTTTGAATGCATTGTCAACGGATGTAGTATTGTAAACTATTATTTACGGTGATTGTCTATATGTAGAAATCATCAGATGTCAAAGACCTTGGAATTAGATATTCATTTATGGTGTGCCTTTTCAAAAGAATGTAATGTTTACAAAACGTATCATATAGAGGTCAAATCCTTACTATGAAATCAATGAATAATGTATTCGTTCAAATGGATTTGGACGGGTCATCACAGCATCCCACACCTCGACATCACAATCTGTACCTCGAGCATCAACATCGTACTTACCATAGATACCAAGGAGTACTAATAAGAATCAACGATGAAGTACTGATTCATAACTTCATTGGAGAACTATTAGGCGGCGATTATATAATCTCTAAAGTCTTAGAGATTATTTATTTTAGCTCAAACCAAAAAAAAAAAAAAAAAAAAAAAACCAATGAGATTAATATCATATTAACTCATAATTCCATGATTACATCTGAAGAAAATATACATGTATATATGTATTCATAAGGATTATAATTAAAAAATTCTTTTGTACAAACTGTTAATGGTGAATATTTTAACGGGTAGGTAATACCCGAGGAATATTTAGATTTAAGTTACAATGTACATTCTTCGAATCTGATTCAACAGTCATTTACTATCCTACTTACATCTACCGATATACGTATTCGTTCACTAGAGAATAATCATTTTCATTCAATTTCATATTTGGATTTTAACTTATCAGAATCCAACAAGTGGCATAATGAAGAAAACATTGGACAAAATAAAATTTGTTAGAAACAAACAAATTAACTAAGAGAAATTCAGTTAAGAATCCACGCTAACAAAGTCCTAGCTAACTGTTCCTAGCTAACTGTTAAATCCTTATTACATTTATTTATCGCAATTTAATTATCGCAATTTATTTATCGCAATTTAAATTCTCGCAATTTTATTTATTGTCATTTAATTTCTGTTATTTATTTTACGCACTTTAAATATCGGGACACGTATACAAGGTTTTGACATATCATATCGATACATCTATATATATTATTTGGAATAACCATAGACACTCTATATGCAGTAATGTTCGAGTTAGCTACACAGGGTTGAGGTTAATTCTACAATAATATATATACTTTGAGTTGTGATCGAGTCTGAGACATGTATACCATGGGTCACGAATACGTATTAATTAATTCGAATATTATATATTAAACTATATATGAATTATTGGATTACTAATTGTGGACTGCTAACTGTGAACTGCCAACATTGGACAATTAAAATGAATTAAAATATTGATTATAACATATGAAACTAAACAATTCTTCAAGTTTGCCACTTGATTTCATCTTAAACCTCATTTGTATCTTGACGATTACAATTTGCAATTCAAACCTTTCATAATTCTTGAAAACACTTTAATCGATAGGATGAACCAACCGCACTTCATTTACGGAAGAAGAGATTGATGCATATAGTTATGCACCTGAAAACTCTCAGAAACTGAGTAAACGTTAACAAGTATCTGTGATAGCTCCTTTGGCGTTGTTATTACCGAAAATAATTTTACAATCCCTCTCCAAATTAGTCAATTTTGTCATAGCTCCAGCAAATCAACTTCGACTTTTCGTTCGAAACAACCTTATTATAAATTTGATATATATGCGTGCTCTTTTATTGTACCGGGGAACCTTTTATATTCCACCATATTACCATCAGCGTTTAATCATCTAAAAACACAATTCTCTTAAAACCACCTTGGATTGATAACCGATGATTTAGATATGGTAGCATTAAATGCAGAGGAAACAGCAAAATCGTAGATGGTCTAAACAGTCAAAAGTTTGATAATAAAGATCGACATAATGAAAAAGCTCAAAAGTTTTGATACTGAAAAATGAATCGAGCAAACCATGAAGGAGACCAAGGACAAATACAAGGACCAAACCCTGTATTTAAAGAATCCTGATAATTCTGTTTCTGATAAATCTTTAGCGAATACCTTACTCCTTAATCGCTCTAAATCATTGTGAATGAATTTCTTCATCACACTTTGAATCTAAAATTCTAAGATATTATCGTATATTTCATTGTAAATATCCTTAATATTTCTAAAGATATCTTATCTCTCCGCTCTATATGTGTTATATCATAAAAGAAACTGTTTTAGTTTCTAAAATTCTAAAAAAAAAATTCGAATTTGAATTATGAATAATTTTGAAGTAGTGTTGGAAATTAATGCATGAGTTAGTATAATATAATGACACTTGATCAACGTGATTATATTACAGTAAGTCATGCTGTGTTTCTAATGAAACATGATGAATTTACAGACCATAACGTCATCATGTGCCATGTTACACGACTCTTACATTCTATCTAATCTCTAAACATATCAAGAACATAATTTCTTGATAGTTCTATCTTTTCTCTTGAATTCTAGTAACTTAACCACTCAAGATCGTGCTATTACAATCTCTCTCTTAGAACATTAGTCATGTTCATTCGAAACTTCATATCTATGAATTATGGACCATTATTCGCTTGACTTAAAGTCGGAAAGACAAAATAAAAGTATGGAACTCCAAAATATAAAGGAAATGAAGAGGGTGGATTTATAGTGAAATATTCAACAGAGCAATCAAAATAGATTATCGTATTTAACCAAAGAAGATCCTATTTCCTTAATTACCGGAGAATCAAATCTTATTTCGAAGATTATCTCTAAATTCCTCGAATTCTGGAAATTAACCGCGACTACGACACCAGTTAAGACAAACCTGCAATTACTCATTTCACTTTTTCATGATAGCTTCACTCGTACTTTTCACATAAACGAATTGTTTTATTCGTATTACTCACTGATGATAAAACTTTAATTTTCAGCTCGTATGCGTCATGAAAACATACTTATTGTCAGCCATGACCATCCCAATCAAATTTCGGGACGAAATTTCTTTAACGGGTAGGTACTGTGACGACCCGAAAATTTTTGACCAAATTTAAACTAGATCTTTATATGATTTCGACACGAAATTAAGTTATATCAATTTTAGCTTTATTAAAAATATATTTAGAATCTATCTGATTAATTTTAAAAATATTTAATTTTGAGTTGCAGTCAAGCTCGAATGACAGGTCAATTTTTATGGTTGATATTAAACAAGTCTAAATACGAATTCATGATGAGTTAAAGATAAACGTTGATCCATAATTAAGTGATATAAAATTTAGGATTTTTAAGAATATTTTTACTTTGATGAGTTGAGTTTTAATACTCCGTACATATTACTTGGAACTACAAATAAATATTAGACGAACCTTTTTATCAGGTTTCAAATAATTAATGACCAGAATAAATAAATGGACTTAATTTAAAAATTTGGGATTTTTAGGAACATTTGATATTTTAACTGTTTAGCAATAGACCATGATATAATATTCATTTAAAAGTGTCGGTACTAATTTAAAAAAATATAGGCGGCTAACTATTCAAATCATTGTATCATGTTACTGTTTCACTAGTTGCTTTTCACTCTTCCACTACTATCTCAATCTCATTCTTTATATATACAATATATACATATTCATATATACAATTATATTAGAGATAGATAAATGTAGATGAATATAAATGCTGAATCTAACACCTTGGCACCCTTCACCAGCGTAACTTCGAACCATCTCCCCCTCTTCTTCGATAACCCACCATGGCAACACCATCTTCTTCATTGAACCCTATTCGAATATCACCATCCACCTACAAAGCACCCATCACAACCACACCCGTCTCCAACATCAACTACTACACTCCCCTTTTGCTTATTATTTCTTCTTCTTCTGCGTGACCACTGCAACTACATCAAACCACCATTAACTTGCTACTATTCCTGTTCTGGTTACTGTTACGATCAATCAAATAACAACCATAATTATCTGCTGCTATTCTGTTTTATGAGCAAGAATTAGACACCATTGATTACCTCTTCCATTCTGTTTATGGTCCAGCTCAAAAACAACCCAAACTGCTACAAGCTGCTGCAGGTTTCTGCTTCATTCGACTGCTGCTGTTGACCGGATTATTATCACCATAAACCACCACCCTTTTATAACCTAAAAACCTCTTTTAAAAATGATGGTGAAGATAAATGATAACGATGATGATGACGGAGGAGAAAGACGATGAATAGTATCGAGATTTTGATGATGATAGTTAATGACGACACGATGTTAGTACGAAAAAGATGAATGATGTCTACGATTTTGATGAATGATGTTAGTATGAGATTTTGGGGATGCTACTATGATGATGATCGATTAGGGTTTTTATTTAAAGAAGAAAATAACATCTGTATACAGGATAAAAAGATTTAAACCGTAAATTAAAACATATAATGAGAAGCAAAGCAGATGGTTTGGTGTGTTTTTGAGTGAGCGAGAGGTCTCGGGTTTGAGCCTGGGCAGAGGCGTTATTTTTGGAAAAGCTTTTAAATACCTTTTAAAGGTAGTTTTTGTTATATATTTTTCTTCTTCTTCTTCTTCTTCTTCTTCTTATTATTATTATTATTATTATTATTATTATTATTATTATTATTATTATTATTATTATTATTATTATTATTATTATTATTATTATTATTATTATTATTATTATTATTATTATTATTAATATTATTATTATTATTATTATTATTATTATTATTATTATTATCATTAACATTAAAATTAACATTTTAATTAAAATTATTACTATCATTAGAGTTATTATTATTTTTATCATTATTAATATTATGATAAGTGTTAACATTTTTCTTATCGATATATTTATTATTATTATTATTAGAATTATTATTATTATTATCATTATTATTAAAACTATCATTATTATTATCATTATTACTATCATTATTATTATTATTTTCATTAACATAATTTTTATATATAATTTTATTTACATTATTTTTATTATCATTATTATTATCATTTATATTATTATTATTACAAACATAATAACATTATTTACATAAATATTTACATATAACTAATTTTGATTTAACAATATAATATTAATTATATAGATATATATGTATTAGTATAAATATATGTATAAATATTAATATACAAAATAAATATATATATAACCTTTAAAATAACAAATACATTACTAAATTAAATAAGTAATATATATAAACTAGTTTGATTATTATTACATGTTAATTATATGTGTTAATATATATATAAATGATATAGGTTTGTGAATTCGAGGCCAACCCTGCATTGTTCAGTATCTTCGTATGCATATTTTTACTACAAAATATCGTATTGTGAGTTCATTTGATTTCCTTTTACTCTTTACATTTTTGGGACTGAGAATACATGCGCTGTTTTTACAACTGCTTTATTAAATACTTTTGAAATATTTTTGAACTGCGAATACATGAAATGCTTTTATAAATGTTTGATGAGATAAACACAAGCAAAACATTCCTCTAATGAATTATTATGCAGATAGAAGTTCTGTGGATTATTATTGAATTATGTGGACATGATAATTGCCACCAATTGATGAATATATTTTCCCCTGATTATTATTGCTTGGTAACCTAAGAATTAGAATCGGGTATGGCTCTAATTCACGTGAATCCTAAAGGTAGCTACCGGGTTTAACACCCCCACCCAAAATGTTTACTGGACAGAAGAGCTAGTGGGCATGGTGTTTAGTACTTCGAAGTTTATATATTATACAGACGAGATGTTCTGTTTTGGGGATATTATTGATGTGCATTATATGTTAAGGTCGGTTACCATGTTGAGCAATGAAATCGAAATGAATGTTATGTATCGAGAGAATGATTTTTATACATAGGTTATGTCTATTAGTTTTGTGTACGAGATATGTGCACGATTATTTAAAAATCGCGAGGCAACCTACGAGGGAGAAAAGGATACGAACCTACTCTGCTAAGCATTAAAAAAATGCTTTTGTACACGACATAGGTGTACAGTATTTGAATCTTGTGGTCTATCAAAATGATGAATTTTATTGCTTATGATAAACCTATGAACTCACCAACCTTTTGGTTGACACTTTATAGCATGTTTATTCTCAGGTATGAAAGAAATCTTCCGCTGTGCATTTGCTCATTTTAGAGATATTACTTGAAGTCATTCATGGCATATTTCAAAAGACGTTGCATTCGAGTCATTGAGTTCATTAAGATTATTATTAAGTCAATTATAGTTGGATATATTATGAAATGGTATGCATGTCGTCAACTTTCGATGAAATGAAAGTTTGTCTTTTAAAAACGAATGCAATGTTTGTAAAATGTATCATATAGAGGTCAAATACCTCGCGATGTAACCGAATGTAATGTATTCGTCCAGATGGATTAGGACGGGTCATTAAATCGGGTTCAGGTCAACGACACTTGCAATCAAATATCTGATTTACTTTCGGTTTCCAAAGCAAAGTGAACATTTGAAAGGCGGTTTAAAGTCCCACGTGACTATGAAAATTTAGATCCTTAAAGAAATTGGATCTTTATGAAAACATTTGATCTTTTGAAAACTCATTCTCGCTTTTACCCTAGATAAGTTTTCCAGAATAACCCTTCACCGGTGTTTGCAAAATGCTTTTGTGAGTTTTGTGGGTTTCAGATTTGAAAATTTTAGCTCAAAACTTATGGTTTTGTGTCACCCACTTGCTAACCTTGTATTAGGAAAGCACACGTCCAGTTACTTCCTCCGTATATTACCTTTCGGTAAACTACCGTCCGGTTGTAAAGGAAAGCGTTGAACAAGCAACTGTTAAGACAATGTCTAATGACATGCAGATGTTCATGGTCCACAACGTGTCGGATGCAATTAATATCCTTTGTAGGAGAAATAGTAAAGATCACCCTATAATTTTTCGGTCTGGCACAAGGTCCTGTCTTCGACCATGCTATGCAACCACCGTTCTTACGGTTGACACCCGATTTGATTCAGGTGACCTAATGAATTCTGATGAATTCTCATGATTTTACGTTCAATGGTAATGAACGCATTGAAAATATGTTTTCAGAAAACAAATCGGTTTTAATTTGATCAAAATATTTTCTCGTTCAAGCTCGAGTTTAGATATCATTGAATTCCATGAGTTTGTAATTCTCAATCTTTAAAGTCAATCTCAAGGATTGAGTAATATCAGACTTAAATGCTAATTTTTAATCTTTAAAGAGATTATCCTTTCTGGGGGTCTGATTCATTAGTCTTACCAAGCTAATTTACACGGCGCCCTCCCCATTTTACGAGACAGATCCTCTCACGGATAGGATAAGTCTGATCACATGGCGACCCTGTTTTATGCTGAGGTCCGTGAATTTCCTGCTGATTTTAGAGATGATTTTTCTAGATTTTTCGTCAACCTACAGCTGGTCTGGACAACAACTTCTTGACCTAAATCAAGAAGCGCGTGTCTTTTTCTGAAGACTTTACTTCCTTTTAATGATGGAATTAATTCATCGTGTAGACCCATCTTTCTTTCAGATATATTACAGTATATCGGGTAAAACTGATTAGTTTAGTCCAAAACAGAAGCACCTGCAATAACTTTACAGAAACATGTGATAGATAGTTTTTAATTGAATAACTTGGTACATTCTCCCCACACTTGGCTTTTATTTATTTATTTCTTTGCCTTTTTATTCTCCTCTTTTTCATTTTAAATGAATTCAAGCATTTTAGGTTGTTTCTCAATTTATGTCCTTTCCAAGGTAACGATAATTTCTGTATTAACACTTAGTTTTTATCGTTCATAAATATATATAAACATGATTTTGAATTCATTTAGTTGAAAATTTTTCAAATTTTCACAAAATTTGGCAAATAAACCAAGTGTAAACTAGAGAGAATTTATAACCCTTTCCCACACTTGAGATCATGCAATGCCCTCATTTGCATGAAATCAGACTATAATTATAAATTCATGAGGGTAATTACTGTTGAAAAGTGATTAAAAATACCCAGTTTGTAATTATTAAGCTCGTCGACTGATAGATGGTGCGCCTCATCGTTCATTCCTTTTGTTGTAATTTCACATGTGTTTTACGTCTTATCGTCAAAATTAGTAGCTTTTGTTGAACTTAATGCCAGTCTTTGAAAGTGCAATGTTTTACCCTGTTTTACATAAGATAAACTACAAATATATATATATATATATATATATATATATATATATACATATATATATATATATATATATATATATATATATATATATATATATATATATATATATATATATATATATATATATATATATATATATATATATATATATTTTTAAATACTTTAGATCAATAATATTAAAATAATGATAATAAAATTTTCGCCCCGCCCTCGGGTAAAGCAATTTCGGTTCCATGACCTAGTCTTTAACTTACGACGAATTTTAGAAATTATTTTTTAAACTTAAAGAAATAAAGTAAATTTTATTTTTAAATTCACACAAAACTTAAATTTAAAATGCATATTAATTTTATATGAAACCTACAAAACAAAAATTCAGAAAGGGGGGGAGAAAACTAGTTCTTTAGTGTCTGCTAGTGGAAAAGACCAATCGGATTCCATTCTCGGAACTACACGAGAACAGAACCACTAACTCTAGACAACATTTTCTTTTTAGAACATTTGAATCTCCCTACACTTAGGTAGCTATGGTGTCGAATTTGTGATTAACTTCATTGTCAATTTCTTTTGGACCATAATCAATTTGCATAACTGTGACTTTTGCTTTAAGCCATTTGTCGGATTCCTGTGTAATATCCACAAATTCAACTAGTTTCGCCTTTTCTTTAGGCGATAGATTGGATACTAACCGGTTACATAACTTAGAGTTCCCCTTAGTTCTAGCATCACGAATCCGTTTAATAAGTTTCTTCATTGAACTGTTAATAACGGGGTCATTTAATTTTGTATCAACAACGGGGTTCTTTGTTATCAAGTCATCATTAGGTGTTACTTCATCTACCCCACACTTAGGCGTTTTATTATTGTTAAGCACTACCGTTGTAGTTGGTAAAACAATATGGTTCTTACCAATCGTTTTTATTGGTTCAACGGTTTTGGTTGGTGGAGATTTAGACTTTCGAATCATAAAGGTGATCGATTTTTCACCATTACTAAGTGTCATTCTACCATCTCTTACATCAAATAACGCACTTGTGGACGCTAGGAATGGTCGACCTAAAATTAGAGGAATGTTTGAGTCCTCTTCTATGTCAATGACAATAAATTCGACTAAAAGGTTAAATTACCCACTTGAACGGGTAGGTTGTCAGCAATTCCAACTGGGTGTTTAATAGTTTGATCAAAGAGTCGAACACTCATTTCCGTTGGACTTGACTCACCTACTCCTAATATCTTATATAATGAAAGAGGCATAACACTCACACTTGCACCTAAATCTGCTAGTGCATCATACATGACACAATCACTAAGTAGACAAGGAACAATAAATTCACTCGGATCACCCAACCTGGGTGGAAGTTTTGGTGGAACTGTCTTCACCGGGTTTACTTTTACAGTTTTTGTTTCTTGCACTTTCTTATTCTTCTTCTTCTTTCCAGAGGTATCACAAACTTTATTACCTATTACTTGCTCATACTCAACTCCTTTTCTTGGAAACGGGATGGGTGGTCTGTATGGTACAACTACTGGCTTTACATACTCGAGTAGTGGTGGTGTTGTAACTTCTTCATTGTTACTCACATCTAATGTCAAACCCCGTCCAGGTCCCCCTGGACGAAATCATCAACATTTGGTTCCATTGCGATGATCTACTCCAAGTAATGTCTTTAGTATGAGCTTATGCACAGCGGAAGACTTAATTCGTACCTGAGAATAAACATGCTTTAAAATGTCAAAGTAAAGTTGGTGAGATATATAGGTTTTGTTGCTAGCAGCGTTATAACTATGGACCACAAGATTTCATATATTTAAACATAGTACACTCGCAAGTGTATGAAAGACATTCTAAGTTTGTTGAGCACCTGGTAACCAAACTTTACAAGATTTAAAACAGCACATATTCCCTTTTTATATAATCGCACTACACCGTACCAAGTGTAGCCACCTAAACGAAGTACTGTGCAACCGTTGAAAACTGGTCGTCCAGCCCGGTTGGGGATGTCAGCCCGATAGATCTATCAACAGGATTTGCATTTACACTGGCCCATGTAATTAATAGTTACCAAGTGATAGGGAGATATGCAATGGTACAACTCAACGTAGAACGTAATTTTAGTCACTTGTGTCCATAACGTAAATCATTTATAAAAGTAGCGCATGTATTCTCAGCCCAAAAATATTTAGAGTTTAAAAGGGGACTATATACTCACCCAATGTATTTTGTAGTAAAAATACATATAACATCATTTAACATGTGCAAGGTTGGCCTTCGATTCACGAACCTATATTGTTTGTATATATATATATCAGTACACATTATCATAATCGAATAAGTTTATATTTATAATCTATTTAGTTATATTATGCTTATAACAATATATATATATATATATATATATATATATATATATATATATATATATATATATATATATATATATATATATATATATATATGTGTGTGTGTGTGTGTCTTATATATTCTTTTTGTATATAAAATTTTTATGTTGTATGCATTATATATAGCTTTATATATTTAATAGTCATTTTAATAATAAAAACAATAATAATAATACTAATCATAATGAAATAATAATGATAATGATAATAT
Source organism: Rutidosis leptorrhynchoides (assembly GCF_046630445.1). Classification (NCBI taxonomy): domain Eukaryota; kingdom Viridiplantae; phylum Streptophyta; class Magnoliopsida; order Asterales; family Asteraceae; genus Rutidosis; species Rutidosis leptorrhynchoides. The sequence goes on along the minus strand of NC_092342.1, from coordinate 85,936,539 downwards.
CAATTATTATTAACGGTAGTGTTAGTAATACTATTGTTGATAATGATTTTAATAACTAGTAATTCCTTTAAATCATAATTTTATTCATAGTTTTTAACTCTATAAATTTATGTATACTTATAATCTTAGTAATAATAACTTTTAAAACCTTTGTTGTCATAATTATAATACTTTTAATAATAATGATATGGATATTATTGGAAATTTTAATGATAACAATTTTAATACTAATAATAATACAATAATAATAATCAAATTAATAATAATACTAATAAAAATAAATTGATAAATAAATTACCTTTAAAAACTCACAAAAAGAATATTAACCGCCCAAGCCGGGACTCGAACCCGTGACCTCCCTTAGACCCGAACCAACACTCGACCATTCAGCTATTCAGTCTTTCTGTTTCTATTACCATTTTAATTTCTTTTATTTAATATCACAGCTCCTATCATCTCCTTCTTCTTCTTTTACCATAATCGTAAACAGACTAGACAATTTGTAACGATTAATCTAAGGTTTGATTTATGACGTGAGAGTGGAATATAAACCATCAGTAATTGGTGTCTGTGATTATCAGATTATAACACAGGCCACAACTGATACACGATGAACACCTTTGAACTCACATTTTGATTTTTTTATTTCATATAGTTTTAGACCACGACATCTAAATGAAAAAGGTTAACAATCTTTCCTATAAACTTTCTGAACCTTCGATTTCACTTGAATCACAACAGCAACTTCGAATTTGGTTGAAGAACATTCGTTGACTTTTTGACACATAATCTTTGACTTGAAAATTCTAACTCGATTTAATGATTTGAAAGTTGGGATTTTGCAGAAAGATTCAACAAAGGATTCATGACACGATGGTATTTATAGTTTTTGAAATTTGATTCAAATTTGAGGTATTCGAATCATGGAACAAGAACAGAGTCAACTTCCTGAGTTCTTAATTAATTTTAATTAAATTCAACCTAAATCTGTTAATCTGAGAATGAGGATGTGAAGTAGAATATTTGTATCAATATCCTTGAATACTTCATTTGATTTATAGCGAAACTGAATTGACACGAGGATATTTCCCCGTACAGAACAAATAAAATAAAAAAAATATATAAAGCGAATTAGTTGGTAATCTGTATTTGGAATTATATCTGTTTTTCAATCGAGTTCTGTACACGATAGGGTAAAAGCAATTTACATATATAGTTTGAAAGAAACCTCCACTGACTCAATTCCCTCATTTGTTTTAAGTATATTAGTATTAAATAAATAAATAAGTAAATAAATAAATAATAATAAATAATGAATAAGTAGATTAATTATCTTAATAATAATATAAATGCTGATATTATCATTTATTAACAATTTTGTTCTTAGTGATGTTTTCTTTTTCTTTTTTTTTAAATATAATAACTTTGATGATAAAAATATTAATACTTAATAATAATAAGTATTATGATAAAAGTAATAATATTATGCCATAATAATAATAATTTTAGCGAAACTGACCATAATAGAATTATTAATGATAATTATAATAATAATACTAGTTATTGATAATAATATTAGTAATAATAATATTTGTATATATATATATATATATATATATATATATATATATATATATATATATATATATATATATATATATATATATCAAATTTCATTATATATATATATCTATATTAAATTAGACATAATGTTACAATTATTAGTGTTACTATTAGTAAGGATAATGAAAGTAATGATTATAATATAACATTTATACTTTAACTTATAATTACATTTTATTACTTCCATTTAATATATATATACATTAAAATTTTTATATAGGTATTGTTATAAATTAATAGTTCGTGAATCGTCGGAACAGTCAATGGGTAATTGATTACATGAATATAGATTTCAAAACTTTCTAGGCTCAACATTACAGATTTTGCTTATCGTGTCGGAAACATATAAAGATTAGGGTTTAAATTTGGTCGGAAATTTCCAGGTCATTACAGTACCTACCCGTTAAAGAAATTTCGTCCCCGAAATTTGGTAGAGGTCGTCATGAATAACAATAAGAATGTTTACATGACGAATATGAGGTGATAATGGAGTTTTATCATCATTGAGTAATGTAGATAAAACGATTCAATTACGCGAAGAATATAAATGAAGCTATCGCAAAAGAGTGAGATGAGTATAAATATACTTGTTTTAACCGATGACGTAGTTATGATTGATTTCCAGAAATCACGGGATTTAAAGAAAATCTTACGTAATAAGATTTGGTTCTTTAGTGATTAGGGAAATCAGGATCTTCTTTGATTAAATGCAATAATCTGTTCCGATTTCTCTGTCGGATATATTACTATAAATCCACCCCTTCATTTCCTTATTTTCCACAACTCACATCTTCTACTCTTTCTCCTTAATTCCTACTTTAATACATTTGCCAATATGCTCCATCCCATTCTGATTCTTGATATACTTTTAAATTTTCACATCCATCATTCTTCTCTTTCATCTACCGCCAGAAGAATCTATTTACTTCTACTATACTCTTGGTTTTATAGTGTTTCTAGTTCTCCCGTGTCTTTACGTTGCAATACGTATTGATATACACGGTTTGTAGTTTCTGGGTGGTTGTTGGGTTTTATATCTTCCCTTATACTTCGATGTCCCTACTTCTGTCTTCTATAATCATTGTCATCCATAGTTAATGCTCTCTCCTATTTGCTGTGATTTATACTCAAATTTCTATTTCGGAGCTTCATTCTTTCGTTTCCTCCTCTTGCGATTAAGCATCTCTTGTAATGGTCCGGAATTCACACATATGGATTTCAGAATGAACATTGTTAATGTTCTAAGAAGAAAATGGTATTGGCATGATCTTGATTTTGTCAAATTACCAGAATATCCGAAAAGATAGAACTATCAAGAGAATATGTTCTTAATATGTTTGGAGATTGGGTAGAATGTAAGAGTCGTGTAACATGGCACATGATGATGGTACTGTGAATCATCACATTCCATTAGAAACTCAACATGACTTACTGTAATATAATGACGTTGATCAAGTGTCATTATATTATACTAATTCATGCATCAGTTCCCAACACTACTTCAAAACATCCATATTTTAAACTCGAAGGTTTCAGAATTCAGAAACTATCACAGTTTCTTTTATGTTGTGACGTAGATATTACGGAGAGATAAATGATCTCAGATAAGAATAGTTGTGAAAATATCTCCAGAAATATGGAGAATATGTATAATGGAAGATACGAAGATATCTTATAGTATTTAAGATAATATGATGATGATGAATATTATCTAGAAAGGTTTAGAATAAAGAGTAGGGTTCTTACTAACGGTTTCAGTAGGCACTGAATCATTTGGATCCTCTGAGGTCAAACTTACTCTTTGCGATTTATCTACGGCTTTCTGTATAATCCGCTTTTCGGTACTAAATTTTCTATTGAGTGTTTCCAATACTTCATTCTTTATCATCAACTTTTGGTCATTAAGACCATCTACAACATGTTGCTTTGTCAGCATTCTCAAAGTAAACGGATCTGGGTCATCGGTTATCAAACCGAGGTGGTTTCAGGAGAATTGTGTTTTTAGATGATTAAACGCTGATGGTACTATGGTGGAATATAAAAGATTCTCCTGTACAATGAGGAAAGCTAATCGTATATATCAAAGTTATAATAAGGTTAATTCAAACGAAGAGTCAAAGTTGGCTTGCTGAAGCTGTGACAAAATTTGCTATTTTGAAAAGGAGTCATAAGGTTGTTTTTGCTAATAAATGCCAAAGAATTCGACGTGAGTACGTGTTAAACTATGACTTTGGGTTCGAGAGTTTTTCAGGTGCATAAATATATGCATCAATCTTCTCTTCCGTAGATGAAGTGCTGCTGGTTCATCCTCTCGATCGAGGTGTTTTCAAGAATCATGAAAGATTTGAACGCGGATTGTAATTGTCGAGGTACAAATGAGGTTTAAGATGAAATCAAGTGGAAAACTTGAAGAATTGTTTAGTTCCATATGTTATAATCAGTATTTTAATTCATTTTAATTGTCCAAAGTTAGCAGTCCAGTAGTCCGATTGTCCAATGGTCCAATAAATTCATATATAATTTAATATATAATATTCGAATTAATTTAATACATATCGTGACCCGTGTACCGGTATCAGTATTTATCACAACTCAAACCATATATATATTTTGGAATCAACTCCAACCCTGTATAGTCAACTTCCACCTTCACATATAGAGTGTCTATGGTTGTTCCGAAATATATATATAGATGGTTCGATATGATAGGTCGAAACCTTGTATACGTGTCTCGTTATTTAAAGTGCGTAAAATAAGTAAATATATATCATGACCCGTGTACAACGTATTGTCTCAGAATTAATCCGACGTATTGTGTACATGTGTCCCGATTTAAAATGCATAAAAGTAAATAACAGAAATTAAATGACGATAAATAAAATTGCGAGAATGTAAATTGCGATAAATAAAATGTAATACGGAATTAACAGTTAGCTGGGAACAGTTAGCTAGGAACAGTTAGCGTGGATTCCTAACAAAATTCATCATAGTTAATTTGTTTGTTTCTAACACTTTTTATTTTGTCCATTATTTTCTTCGTCATGCCACTTGTTGGATTCTGATAGGTCAAAATCTAAATATGTAGTTTGAATGGAAATGGTTGCTCTGTGGTGAACGGATACGTATATCGATAGTTGTAAGTAGGATAGTAAATGACCGTTAAATCAGATTTGAAGAATGTACAGTGTAACTTATTAATGTGAAATCTAAATATTCCTCGGGTACTACCTACCCGTTAAAATATTTTCATCATTAACAGTTTGTACGAAAGAATTTTTAATTACAATCTTTATGAAAATATACTTGCATATATATTTTCTTCGAATGTAATTATGAATTTAATGAGTCAATAGGATATTAAACTCATTTGATTTATCGTTATTACTAGATTACATGATCTCTAAAACATTAGAGATTACATAATCGTCATGTCGAACGAAGATAAATGAGGTAGAACGATATGTAAAGCGAAGATAATTGATGTAGAACAATATGTAGAACGAAGATCATACTCGAAGTACAGATAGTGATATTGAGGCGTGTGATGTTGATATCCGAGGCACAGATTATGATGTTGAGGTTTACGACGCGGTTGTAGTTGAGGGTGATAAGGGTACTGTCGGCGTTGATGATGGTGGTACGGATTATGCTGCTGGTGCTGCTGCTGGTGTTGTAATCTTCGCACCATGTTCTCCAAAGCCGTCACGTGAGCGCGAAGTTCGTTAACTTCTGCTAGTATACCGGGATGATTGACAATTGGAGCGAGCGGATGAATAAGATTCGAAATATGGGATAGTATATAATGGTGACGAGACACTCTGGAAATGAGAGAAATAATGGTTTCTCGAACAGGTTCTCCGGTAAGTGCTTCAGGTTCATCGCCAAGTGAGCAATTTGGTGGATGGAAGGGATCTTCGATGTGAAATGATTTTCAGATATCAGATGATATTCTAACTATATAGAATATGTATATATATAATCCTAAAGGTTTCGTAGACTACAGAGGAATTTATGGTATATGTCAGGCAAATCTACGGATGTGCTAAGATATGGATTATCAGATACGCTAAGATATGAATTTTGTCTATACACTATCGATGCACTAAATGCAGTAAAACGTGTCTAGACTTAAGAATGATAAGTAGGTAGTCTCCTAAGGATGATAAGCAGATGATTTCCGACTAGATATGATAAGCAAAACTTTTGACATGTAGACACGGTCGAAGCCCAGACTCACTAATGTATCCTAACAACTATCAGTTAGACACACTAATGCAAGACCTAGTTCGCTAAGACCACCGCTCTGATACCATTATGTCAAACCCCGTCCAGGTCCCCCTGGACGAAATCATCAACATTTGGTTCCATTGCGATGATCTACTCCAAGTAATGTCTTTAGTATGAGCTTATGCACAGCGGAAGACTTAATTCGTACCTGAGAATAAACATGCTTTAAAATGTCAACGTAAAGTTGGTGAGATATATAGGTTTTGTTGCTAGCAGCGTTATAACTATGGACCACAAGATTTCATATATTTAAACATAGTACACTCGCAAGTGTATGAAAGACATTCTAAGTTTGTTGAGCACCTGGTAACCAAACTTTACAAGATTTAAAACAGCACATATTCCCTTTTTATATAATCGCACTACACCGTACCAAGTGTAGCCACCTAAACGAAGTACTGTGCAACCGTTGAAAACTGGTCGTCCAGCCCGGTTGGGGATGTCAGCCCGATAGATCTATCAACAGGATTCGCGTTTACACTGGCCCATGTAATTAATAGTTACCAAGTTATAGGGAGATATGCAATGGTACAACTCAACGTAGAACGTAATTTTAGTCACTTGTGTCCATAACGTAAATCATTTATAAAAGTAGCGCATGTATTTTCAGCCCAAAAATATTTAGAGTTTAAAAGGGGACTATATATTCACCCAATATATTTTGTAGTAAAAATACATATAACATCATTTAACATGTGCAAGGTTGGCCTTCGATTCACGAACCTATATTGTTTGTATATATATATCAATACACATAATCATAATCGAATAAGTTTATATTTATAATCTATTTAGTTATATTATGCTTATAACAATATATATATATATATATATATATATATATATATATATATATATATATATATATATATATATATATATATATATATATGTGTCTTATATATTCTTTTTGTATATAAAATTTTTATGTTGTATGCATTATATATAGCTTTATATATTTAATAGTCATTTTAATAATTAAAACAATAATAATAATACTAAGCATAATAAAATAATAATGATAATGATAATATCAATTATTATTAACGGTAGTGTTAGTAATACTATTGTTGATAATGATTTTAATAACTAGTAATTCCTTTAAATCATAATTTTATTCATAGTTTTTAACTCTATAAATTTATGTATACTTATAATCTTAATAATAATAACTTTTAAAACCTTTGTTGTCATAATTATAATACTTTTAATAATAATGATATGGATATTATTGGAAATTTTAATGATAACAATTTTAATACTAATAATAATACAATAATAATAATCAAATTAATAATAATACTAATAAAAATAAATTAATAAATAAATTACCTTTAAAAACTCACAAAAAGAATATTAACCGCCCAAGCCGGGACTCGAACCCGTGACCTCCCTTAGACCCGAACCAACACTTGACCATTCAGCTATTCAGTCTTTCTGTTTCTATTACCATTTTAATTTCTTTAATTTAATATCACAGCTCCTATCATCTCCTTCTTCTTCTTTTACCATAATCGTAAACAGACCAGACAATTTGTAACGATTAATCTAAGGTTTGATTTATGACGTGAGAGTGGAATATAAACCATCAGTAATTGGTGTCTGTGATTATCAGCTTATAACACAGGCCACAACTGATACACGATGAACACCTTTGAACTCACATTTTGATTTTTTTATTTCATATAGTTTTAGACCACGACATCTAAATGAAAAAGGTTAACAATCTTTCCTATAAACTTTCTGAACCTTCGATTTCACTTGAATCACAACAGCAACTTCGAATTTGGTTGAAGAACATTCGTTGACTTTTTGACACATAATCTTTGACTTGAAAATTCTAACTCGATTTAATGATTTGAAAGTTGGGATTTTGCAGAAAGATTCAACAAAGGATTCATGACACTATGGTATTTATAGTTTTTGAAATTTGATTCAAATTTGAGGTATTCGAATCATGGAACAAGAACAGAGTCAACTTCCTGAGTTCTTAATTAATTTTAATTAAATTCAACCTAAATCTGTTAATCTGAGAATGAGGATGTGAAGTAGAATATTTGTATCAATATCCTTGAATACTTCATTTGATTTATAGCGAAACTGAATTGACATGAGGATATTTCCCCGTACAGAACAAATAAAATAAAAAAAATATATAAAGCGAATTAGTTGGTAATCTGTATTTGGAATTATATCTGTTTTTCAATCGAGTTCTGTACACGATAGGGTAAAAGCAATTTACATATATAGTTTGAAAGAAACCTCCACTGACTCAATTCCCTCATTTGTTTTAAGTATATTAGTATTAAATAAATAAATAAGTAAATAAATAAATAATAATAAATAATGAATAAGTAGATTAATTATCTTAATAATAATATAAATGCTGATATTATCATTTATTAACAATTTTGTTCTTAGTGATGTTTTCTTTTTCTTTTTTTTTAAATATAATAACTTTGATGATAAAAATATTAATACTTAATAATAATAAGTATTATGATAAAAGTAATAATATTAAGCCATAATAATAATAATTTTAGCGAAACTGACCATAATAGAATTATTAATGATAATTATAATAGTAATACTAGTTATTGATAATAATATTAGTAATAATAATATTTGTATATATATATATATATATATATATATATATATATATATATATATATATATATATATCAAATTTAATTATGTATATATATCTATATTAAATTAGACATAATGTTACAATTATTAGTGTTACTATTAGTAAGGATAATAAAAGTAATGATTATAATATAACATTTATACTTTAACTTATAATTACATTTTATTACTTCCATTTAATATATATATATATATATATATACATTAAAATTTTTATATAGGTATTGTTATAAATTAATAGTTCGTGAATCGTCGGAACAGTCAATGGGTAATTGATTACATGAATGTAGATTTCAAAACTTTCTAGGCTCAACATTACAGATTTTGCTTATCGTGTCGGAAACATATAAAGATTAGGGTTTAAATTTGGTCGGATCTTCTTTTGGCAAACCACTAAATTGGCATTGATTAGTTACCATGTGTAGGATTTGTCCTTTGATTTCATAATCTGGCGCATTAACATCTGGACGAATAATGGCATGACCTTGGTCAGTGCGTGTGGCTCTCATTCGATCTTCCATACTTAGAGGTTCCGTTACTTCCATAATTGAATTTGTTGAATCTGAATCACTAGAGGATTCTGATTTAACGGTTTGTGGTTCAGGAGGAATGATTAGTGGTTAAGGATCTTGAAATTTTCCTTGAATATCCTCCGGGTTCTCAATTGTGAAGTTGGGTTCAAAAAATAGATTATCGAAAATTTAAATTGGAGTACTTGTTCGAATCGATGATGATTCTAAGGAAAAATCAACGGCGATAATATTGGCTAGATGTCTTGATCTGGTTACAGGTGGTGAACGTATGAAATGTGGTGAACGTTTTGCTCAGTGCATTCACTGAATATCCTATTAGTTATAAAAATAAAAATTATATACGTTATTAAATTAATAGACTTTTCTGATTTTGCCCACGTTTCGAATAGCCAATAGATGCAGCAGGTAGCCAGGACCCTTTAAATCGGAAGTCCACAACTCACCACTAACAAATCAAACTATTACTACGAACCAGAAATTTGGATGTCTATCAATTTAATCGCTTAAAATAATTTTTCCTTGAAATTTAAAGAAGATAAAAATCTATGCCCTAAAAACTAGAGCGTAGAAATGAGAAAGAAAAAGAGTGCGTCGAAAAACGTCAAAAATAAAAAGTCAAAAAATAATAATAAGAAAGTAAAGCGTCAAAACTTAAAAGGTCTAAAAACTACAAATTAAAAATTGCGTCTAATGGTATTAAAGCTTAAAAGGAATTCTATATCCAAAATGGCAATTACTTAAAAGGCACTAAAAAAATGGCGTCGCAAAATTCTAAAGCGCCTAAATCTTAATCTAAAGAAAAAGCACTTAAGGGATTTTACGGCAAAGCCTAAAAATCTAGAAATATAAAATAACTACGGCAAAAACTAAGTTTAAAACTAATTACGAACGATAAAAATACAAATTTTATAAAAATATTATTTTTATATTATTATTTTATAAAAATATTAATTTATATACTTAATAATAATAATTAAACTTAATATTACAAATTATAACTAAAAACAAAATTAAACTAATTAAAATTATAATTAAACCCTAACTTAATTAATAATAATTAATCCTAACCCTAATTGGTTAAATAATAATAATAAAATTAAAAACCTACTCCGTAATAAATGTTGTACCAGGTTTTGGACGTGTCAGACTTTACCATGCGGTCGCATGGGATTAAAGCCTACCTCTCATGCGATCGCATGAGATGCAGGTTCAATTCGAATGCAGGCCCAATTTTTGCAGATTCAGCTTGTTTTTTTTCTTTTTTTTATGTTTTTATATTTTTTTAACACTTTATAATAAATACAAAATATTTTTAGAGATAAAAAATATAGCGTTTCGCCGACTCCCCGGCAGCGGCGCCAAAAACTTGATGTGTGCAAGCGGAGGTGTACGAAATACTATTATTGTTTACTATGAAATACGACGAAATATTACACAAGTTTTATTTATTTATATAGATGGGATATACCTAAACCTTGCTACAACACTATAGGCAGTGTACCTAATCATAGAGTAGTGTAGTTTTTAGTAAGTCCGGTTCGTTCCACAGGGACCTAGTGATTACGTACTATATTTTTAACAACTATATATATATATATATATATATATATATATATATATATATATATATATATATATATATATATATATATATATATATATATATATATATATATATTAAAAGGGGGGTTTTACCGTTTAATGACCGGTTTGTCGATTTTAAATAAAGAGTAAAGATAAATGACAATAAAATAAATTGCAATAATTAAAATGACAGTAAATAAAAGTACGATGAAATATGAAATAAAAGTATTATGCGTATTTAAACTTCCGTAATCATGATGTTTGACGTTTTGATTTTAATTTATTACCCTGGGTTAATTGTCCTTTATTCTGAATTATTTGATACCTATTTGGTTTTTGTCCATAATAGTCCATCGATCATAATTATAAAATGCTCGTCAAATTAACCTTATTCTCGAAGTCAAATATTCCAACTAATTAGGGGATTTAAACTGTAACAAGGTTTTAATACTTTGTTAATAATTACACCAGGTTATCGACTGCGTGTAATCCAAGGTTTTAATACTTTGTTAACAATTACACCAATTATCCTTGTATGTAATCCACCCCTGTTTTAATTAGTCCATGATACATTAATTTATTCACTTGGCCATAATGAATAATAAATTACCCAATTCAATTGATTAATTAAATGATTGTAACCGATGTCGTATAAACGTCACTAAATAGGACATTCGCAATCATTTTAATAATTATTAGATTAACTAATTTGAAGGTAGGTTCGATAGGTTCCAATGAGTTGTCATTCAATTAGACAATACCCCCTACCTATTAATAGTCAATAGTCCAATGTTCACAAGTGTCGGTCTTTTGTCCAAACCCTAATTATGGTACAAAATCCAATAACTCCATCTTAATAATTATCCCAACATCACGATTACTTCGGCTCAAATAAGCATAATAATAACTTAGTTACGAGACATTAATTTAAAAAGGAAGAACATAGCTTACAGTGATTATTTATCGTGTAGCGTTATACGGACAGAGTTTCGACTTTAAAACCCGTAAAACATTTCTTACAATAACCCAACTAAACCATAACTTTATTATTAAAATTAACTTAAATTAAAATTATAATATAAATATATATTAAATATAGAGAGAAAGAAAGAAATTGAGGTGTGTATAATTCGCAGAAAACTGGCCAATTTATAGGACTTGGCCTGCTATAGGGCACCATGCGATCGCATGGCCAGCTGGATCAGCTCAAAATGCACTAAAAACGTGGGCGGCTGTTATTTATTTAATATATAATATAATATATATAATTTTATATAATTATATATATATATTATATTATATTCTTGTGCATAGTTGACTCGTAATTTTAGGTCCGTTGTCTCGCGCGTTGATGCTCGGTTTATGTCTCGGTTCCGGATTTTCGAACGTCCTTTCATGCTATTAGATATCTTGTACTTTGCGTTCCGTAACTTGTACTCTTATCAATATTTAGACGACAATCATCAATAAATTGAACCACTTGGAGTTTAACTTGTACGTTTGAGCTTTTTGGACGTTTGCGTCTTCAAATCTTCGTTTTCTTCTTTTGTCTTCGCACTTATTTATTTAAACGATTATTACATAAAAATAGAACAATAGTAACTAAAAGCTTTACATATTGGAAGGATATTGATACTAAATATATGTTCATTTAGAGTACTATCAGTCCTGTAACTGTCATATAACCGAGTCCATACCGAGTGTGATTCAAGTATCTGTACCGAATGTGTTCTTCAACTTTTATGAACACCAAAAATCGCCAAAAACTAAATCAAGTCACAAAATCAATTGGAAAATGATCCTTAGGTAGCGATTATCAACATCTCTAAAGGAATTCAATCCAAAACAGCAAGAAATGTATAATCTTCGATGAATAGTGAGGAAAGTTCTATATGAACTCGAAAATCAAACTATCATTCCGGATAGTTTTAGAGGATGAATTCATCACTAAACATGCTTCAAATCAATACCTTGTCACTCGAAAATCATCAATTCGACCTGAAATTAACAGAATCTCGTTAATTCTATGATCTCTGACTTTTCAGAAAAGTCAAACTGACTTGATTCATCGATTAGCTTATGTTGTTGATTCAAATTAGTTGTTCACGAAGCTCAAAAAAATATCCAGGAACTCAAATAACTTATCAATTTGATGTGATAACAGCTAGATCATTCCAGAGACCAAAGTGACCTTCGATATCAAACACGAGGATGTTCTTCAATTTTCTGAATTATTTGTTGTTGTTAATCATATGAATCTGATTGAATAAGCTTCGAATAACGTGAAGAATCATGTTTCTGATGTTAATTTGTACTGATAATCTCTTTTTTGATGCTTGAGAGGTTGAAGATAGAGATATAGATCAATGTAAATATGTAATCACGAAAAAACAGATTCGGTAATTGTTATTGTTATTATTATTATTAGAAATTAGAAATTAGAAATTAGAAATAATTGTTATTATTACCCTATATACTAATATGCATGGCGGAATTCGTCGTTTCAGTTATTTCGGATACTAATATGCAGGGCGGAATTCGTCGTTTCAGTTATTTCGGATTGTCGTTTTGAGTTTCCGTTCACACTACAAACGGCCCCTCAAATTCGGCTCAATTTACACAACGGTCCCTCAACTTTACACTTTTTCAGGGGTGGAAAACGTAAATATATAATTTTATTAAAATAAAAGAAACTAATTCCACCCGAATTTTTAACGGGCCCTATCTTCTCGCTCGGTGCGAGTTAAATTTTTCCGAAATCACCGTTCAACTCGAAAAAATCTAAGGAACACAACGAGACTAACTACGCGCGAAACGGATATCGTTAAAAAACATTAAATATATCGGGTTATATTTCATACATATATATACACGTACAAGAAACAATTCAACCTATTAAATATATTAGGTACCAAACAACATATATCCAAATTCGACCTTGCGTCGAATACAACCGCAGCAACGCGCGGTCGAATTTTTTCTAGTTATTATAAATTATAAGAATTTTTGCACAGGTGCTCCCTCGATTTTAGTGAAGAAAAGAGTAAAAAGAAGAATTTACCCTCAAATGCAAGGCACGTGGCATGACTTAACGGACTTTTTTAACAGAAAGTTGACGGAGGGACGCGTAATCAAAAAAAGTGATAATAGAGGGATACTGAAAGCAAAAAAAAAAATAAAAAATTGAGGGACGCTGTTAGCTTTTTGGGATAAAATGCAGGAACTAACGGCACAATTATTTCAAATTTTTTAGGGAAACTAAGTTGCTTCTATTAGTTTGAAATTAAAATTATGATTATGATAGAAGTCATTTGATTTTCTATATAGTATTTCGTATTACGAGTACATAATTTCACACCGACCGTTTCAAACATCATCAACCGTTGACTACTCCTTTTGATTTCCTTCAAACCTTCAACAATTTCTTCAAATATCTACTCTTTCAAACTTCAAATTTTCAAGCTTTCCTAATGGTCAATATTCAACTTTCCGCTCCCCTCATACCTGTCTCTATGAATATTTTAATTCTATTTTATATTCCACATTCACTTTATTATTTGATCTCTTACTATTTCAACTCGATTTCTATAATTAGTACACCAACTTTTCAAACCTTAAAACTCGCGTTTGCATGTCTCTTTGTATATTTATACAACACCACCAACTAAAGTTCTTTATTTTGCTTATTCTCTTAACCAAAATACAATAAACTTAGCCCAACTCAACCTTTATCACAACATATCGTAAATTTTTGAAGTTTGTTTAATTCTTGATAGAAAACTAACAAAACAAAATGATTTCGGCTTATAGAAACCGTAGAGCAACAAGAAATGCTAACAAGATCAAGAAAGTAACGAATCGTATCGAGGTTGAGGTGACTGTACCGGAGCATTTTCAATGCCCGATATCACTTGAATTGATGAAAGATCCGGTGACTTTATCAACCGGAATAACTTACGATAGAGAAAATGTGGAGAAATGGATATATGAAGATGGAAAACACACTTGTCCGGTCACTGGTGTAGCGTTGACTAGTCTTGAGCCAGTACCTAACCATACTATAAGAAGAATGATCCAAGATTGGTGTGTTGAGAATAAGTCATATGGGTTTGACCGCATCCCGACTCCACGAGCCCCGGTTAGCTCGTATCAAGTGGCCGAGATTCTATCGAAGATTGTTGAGATGAGGGCTAAGAGAAATGGAGAGGGTGTTATGGAGTTAGTTGTAAAGATTAAAAATTTAGCAAAAGAGAGTGAGAGAAACATGAGGTGCATTGTGTCAAATGGTTTAGCTCATGTATTATCCGAGACATTTGAGGCGTTTTCTGGTGATAGTAAAGAAAACGCCTCCATTTTGGAAGAATTATTGTCGGGTTTAACCCTAATTCTTCCTTTTGACCATGAGATCAAGTCTGGTTTCGGGTCTAACCAATCTTTACACACGTTTGTAAAGATCTTAAAGGTTGGAAGTTTAACGGGGCGTAGGAATGCGGTTTTGGTACTAAAAGAAATCCTCTCATCCAATCAAACAAAATTACACGAATTCGTAGAGATTGAAGGAAGTATTGAAGCATTAGCAAAACTTATTATGGAGCCAATTGAAAGTACCACAACAAATGCTACATTGTTAGCCATTTACCAATTAGTTACTCCATCAACTTCTTTTAACCAAAAGAAAGCCGTAATTACAACATTTCTTGACATGGGGTTAACCGAAAAACTCATAGAAATGCTTGTAGATTGCACAAGAAGCGTATGCGAAAAGGTGTTAGGTTTACTTGAAGGTCTTTGCTCCATTGATGAAGGACTCGAAAAGGCTTACACTAACGCGTTAATGGTCCCCGTGCTTGTAAAGAAGCTATTGCGAGTCTCCGATATTGCTACTGAGTTTTCAGTTTCAATTCTTTGGAAACTAAGTAGATATGAGAATACTATTGGAGAGGAAGAAAGTGTAGCCATTGAAGCACTTCAATTAGGTGCATTTCAGAAGCTATTGTTGTTGTTGCAAGTTGGTTCTTCTTTGAAAACTAAGGAAAAGGCTGGTGATTTGTTAAAGGGGATGAATTTGCATAGAGGAAGAATTGAGTGTATTGAATCTATGGATTTCAAGAACCTCAAGAGACCTTTTTGAAATTGATAGTTTTAGATAGGATAATTCATATACGTAAAATATATGTGTCTAGGGAAAGATTATTTTGCATATAATTAGGATAAACAATATTGACACCATTGGTAATTTTTTTATGTTACCCTAAAATTAAATTAATTTATGTGGAACATAATTAAACAATAAAATTAGGTATCATTCCATATATTGTTCAATTTTTGGTTTAACTTTTGTAAATATCTCACAAGTGTACGGGATCTCTTGTGGCCGTAATAAACATGTGTGTTCGTTAAATGTTAGGAACGAGTTCAGGGACAGTTGCGATATAGCAAAATAACGCATCAACAGTTTAAACGTTCAGATTTATTTCACTACATAAAGTTATACTAATTATATAAATTAATGAGACAGCCATATATTGTAGTAATTAATTATATAAATATAACTCCATAAAAAATACCAAACGCATTATTGCGGTAAATAGCTTTACTCCAATGTTCCGGGTGGATATTAGGGGATCCGAATCCGAGAGTCAAAGAGAGGATACGATACTTCTTCAACAAACAACGTGAGGCATGTTGGACAAAGTCATGATCACACCCATGATGTTTAGATGTTACACTTAAATGAGATATTGAGAGCTAGCTTCTTTTAAATAATTGTTTTATAAATAGATTTAGAAGAAAGAGTTTGAAAAGAAAAAAACAGTTGGAAGAGGGGGTCTTTGCAGCCCACTATTTGCTCCATAAAATGCTCACGTTCGCATGACCTAAATTTTATGGTAGAACATGAAGACTTCCTTCTGTTTTTGGTTATTTTTTATATTTATATTCTTATTATGTATATCAGTCCAACTCTAGGAACAATAACTGTGAGTATTTAGGTAATTTTCACATGCTTCACGTGTGTTCAGGGACGGAGCTTGAAAACTAACACGAGGGTGGCTGAATTATAAAAATTAAATATATAGTGTCATATATATATATATACATACATATATATATATATATATATATATATATATATATATATATATATATATATATATATATATATATAAAGTTGTAATCCATGAGAATGTTCTCACATACAAATAAGCATGAGAACAATTGTGAGCCACAAATTCAAATTAAACTAAAAACTAATAAAAGGATAGAAGTGTAATTTTCTCCTCCCTACAAAATCTCGATTACTGTCTTCTTAAATATCTATCTTTAATTTCATATTCCTCAAATGTTGATGAAAAATAATTACTGTTCGTTCTATTAATACATAGATATTCATAATAAAGGGATGAGTAACTCGTGAATTCTAATAAACGGATACTCATGAATTTTAACTGAGTTGGTTGCAAAACTTATGCAGTTTGAAAGAAAGTTAGGGATGTACTAATTTATAATTTACCGCACCAATTACATTTTTACAACGATGCAACATTTATTTATCTTATTAATAAAAAGAAGGATGTATTATACAAATTAGAGGACTCTTTGATTATACATCCACATGCTCTATTAGCATCCTCGTTCGTCATCATTATTAAGATCAATAACTCATTGTTAACAAATTGATACTTCATCTCATTCATTAATTATAATCGAATATGACATGAATGCATCCAAAGATATGTTGTATGCACTATAAATTTGGCGACGCACCATAACATATCTTGTTATATTTATGACAAAATTATGGACGCATTATACATCGAGATACATAACGCGATGTATCATTCATCGTATTTATAAAACATGATGCAAACTCATTCTAAAATTGATGATACTCTGTTAGTTTCGGATGCAACATCGGGATTCAGGATCTACTCGGATTAGTTGGCTAGAACTATGTTATCAAATTGTGATGTAAATAATATACGATGCATGTGAATGTATATGGATACATTAATTATATGTTGACTCACTTAATTTACTAAATTGTGATATAATTGTAAATACTATACGCGATGCATATGTATTAGAGACAAGATTACCTAAGATCTTGTTCTTGGTGAACAAGTTAGATAACGAAAATATATTAGGAAGTAGATATTTGTTTGTAATTATTCTTAATTTATATATTGTAATTCTTCTATATATTAATGAATATATCGATCCACATAATTGTGTGAAGAATTACCTTACCAAATCTTATATGGTATCAGAGCTATTAGGTTTTTTTTTTTTTTTTCTCTCTAAACACCTACCGTATTTTTCTTCAATCGGCCGGAGTGTTATCAAACATAGTGACTACCGCTAAACTATTATTCTTATTCTTTTTAAAGTTGAAGCATAGATCCTAGATATTCCGCTTCCCAACGAGTACATGTGCATCTATCTTGAAATTAAATCTTTGTTCTAGAAAGTTTTAATTTCTAAAACTTGCTGTCATCGTTAATCAAATTGGTGTGTCAAATAATCACACACAAGACATTTATTACTTTTGTTCTATACGGCAAATTATTTGTGCAAGTTTTCGTTCGATACAAAGATCATCTTCAACGCAGGTTAATGAATCATAAGTTATCAACGTAATAAATCGTAAGTTATCAACGCAGTTTAGTCGTTTTCTTCTTATTCTCGATCATGTCTTTCTCAACTTATTCAAATAATCTTGACAACACTTATCGCAATTTTTTCTCAATTCGTCGAAGCTGTGGCCGTCGTGCCCCACTTTGTCAACTATGCAGAACTTATGGACATTACGCGCCTGCTTGCCCTAAGTTATCATCATATGCTCATCATGACAATGATGTGAACTTGGCACATGCTTCCTATTCTGGTTGCCATGTTACAAATAACGCTCCACTTGGTGTGTGGACTCTGGTGCAACAACTCATATTACACCATCAACTTCTATTTTGGATTCTCATACTCCTTACACAGGTACTGATAAATTCGTTATAGGTGATGGTACGAACATGACTATTAGTCATCGTGGCTTTACTGCTCTTTCTAATGATCTCAGGTTACTTGATGTACCTGTGGTACCATTTATGACCAAAAATCTACTTTCGGTGAGTAAACTTACTAATGATAATCCTGTGGACATCTTGTTTTCAAATGATTCGTTTCTAATTCAGAACAGGTACACAAAAGCGGTTCTGGCCACGGGTAGAAGACATCATGATTTGTACATACTTGAGCGAGGACAAAAGGCATTTATATCTCATCTTCATTCAACCACTCTTCAAGGGTCATATGAATTATGTCACAGTCGTCTAGGACAGGTGTCATTTGATATTATTTCTCGTTTAAATAAATCAGGACGGTTATCGATCTCCTCTCTTTTACCGAAACCAGGTATTTGTTCCTCTTGTGAACTTTCAAAGAGTAAACGTTTGCCTTTTACTATTAATGAAAAACGTTGTTCTCATGTTCTAGATTTTATACACTGTGATCTATGAGGACCTGCTCCTATTACATCTACACATGGTTTTCGTTATTATGTTATATTTGTGGATGATTTTTCTCGCTTCACATGGTTTTATCCTCTCAAGCTAAAATCTGAATTTTGTAACGTATTATCTGCTTTCTTAAAGTTTGTGCAGACTCAATTCGGATGTAAAGTTAAAGTCTTTCAAAGTGATGGTGGCACGGAATTCTTGAATACCCGTGTGCAAACAATACTCATGGAAAATGGTACTCATCATCAAGTATCTTGTCCGTATACACCACAACAGAATGGTCGAGCAGAGCGCAAACATCGACACATCACAGAAACAGGCCTTTCTATGATGTTTAATGCTCATACACTAGCCTCTTTATGGGTAGATGCATTTAGTTTAGCAACATATATCATCAACCGATTGCCCACTGCCGTTCTAAATCACAAGTCTCCATATGAACTCTTGTTTCACAACATGCCTCATTATGACACTTTTCGGACTTTTGGATGTCGTGTCTTTCCGTATCTTAGTGATTACTCGCCTTACAAGTTAGCTCCTAGAAGTATTACTTGTGTTTTCATTGGTTACAACTCGCGCTACAAAGGCTATCGTTGTTTGGATACTGTTTCTGGCCGTGAATATGTGACAACCCGAAAATTTCTGACCAAATTTAAACTTAATCTTTATATGTTTTCGACACGATAAGCAAAGTTTATAAAATTGAATCTCAAAAATTTTGTAACTACATTCATGTAATCAATTACCCTTTGACTGTGCTCGACGATTCACGAACATTTATGTGTATAGATATTATTATTATTATTATTACTATCGTCGTTATTATTATTATCTATAAATTATTATTATTATTATTATTATTATTATCATTATCGTTATTATCACTAAGATGATGATTATTATTATTATTATTATTATTATTATTATTATTATTATTATTATTATTATTATTATTATTATTATTATTATTATTATTATTATTATTATTATTATTACTATTATTATTATTATTATAATTATTAGTATTGATATTATTACTGAAATTATCGTTATTATTAGAAAGTAACATTTTAATAAAAACTATCATTTTATTATTTTTATCATTATTATTATTATTATTATTATTATTAAAAGTATCATTAATATTAAAAATTATCACTTTTATTAAAATTATCATTTCTAATAAAAATATCATTTTTATTATAAAATATTATCATTATTATCTTATTAGGATTATAATTAAATTATCATTTTTGATAGAATTATTTTTATAAAATATTATTATTACTATTCTTATTATGATAATTATTATATATAGTAAATATTATTATTAAGATAAATTATATTATTTTTTTACTAATATTAAAGTATCGATACTATCAATTATCATTTAAAATTTATCATTTTTATTAAAACTATCATTCTATTAAAAATTATTATTATTATTAAGAATTATCGTTTTTATTAAGAATATAGTATTATTAAAAGTATAGAATTTAAAACAACCGTTTTATTTAAAATTATCGTTATTATCAATTTTATTAGTATTATTAATATCATCATTATTATTACTCTTGTTATTTATATTAAACACTTTTAATAACATTATCTTTATTAATATTATCATTATTATTATTACAAAATAATACAAATTTTACTCATTATTATTATTATCAATATTATTTTATCAAATAAATATGTGATACAAAGATATTTTTACCACACGTAATATAATTACATTAATAATACATACCACTATATGTTTATGATTTTGAGTGAATTATATAAATTTTATTACTCGAGATATATAAAAGTATATTTTTATCATAAATAAATTTTAATATAAATTTTTATTTATTAATATATGACTTGTATTATTTAATCTAATAAAATCTGATAAATATATTTAAATATATAAAATGACTATATTTAAGGTATATAATAAACATGTATAGATTTTGAAAGTCATTTTGGGTCAAACTGATTTTTGTTAACTTTTGCATATCGGTCTCGAGCATTAGGATTGTGGTACACTATGACTCGACCTTAATTGTTAGACAGATATTGACCATTAAATAAATATATATACTTAATATAGGTTCATGAATCCGAGGCCAACCTTGCATTTGTCAATGCTGTCATATGTATTTTTCCTACGAAATACAGTATTGTGAGTTTCATTACTCCCTTTTTAAATGCTTTTGCAATATATATTTTTAGGACTGAGAATAAGACACAAGTAATCGAAACTACATTCTATGGTTGGATTATCGAAATCGAATATCACCCTTTTTAGTCTGGTAATCTAAGAATTAGGGAACATAAACCCTAATTGACGCGAATCCTAAAGATAGATCTACTGGGCCTAACAAACCCCATCCGGGTTACGGATGCTTTAGTACTTCGATTTTATCATGTCCGATGAGAGTCCCGGAATGATGGGGATATTCTAGACGCGTTTTGTTAGTGTCGATTACCAGGTGTTCACCATATGAATGATTTTTATCTCTATGCAGTTTTTGCGAAATGCCTGATATGAGATGATGTTTATGAAAAATGGAAATGAAAATCTTGTGGTCTATTAAAATTATGGAAATAATCGATTATGATAAATTAATGAACTCACCAACCTTTTGGTCGACACTTGAAAGCATGTTTATTCTCAGGTTTGAAAGAAATCTTCAGTTGTGCATTTCCTCATTTTAAAGATATTACTTGGAGTCATACATGACATATTTCAAAGGATGTTGCATTCAAGTCATTGAGTTCAATAAAGATCATTATTAAGTAAATGACATATTAAGTCATCTATAGTTTGGATATATTATAAAAGGATATGCATACTTGTCAATTTTTGATGTAATGAAAGGTTGTCTTTTAAAAATGAATGAAATGTTTGTAAATGTATCTTATAGAGGTCAAATACCTCGCAATGTAACCATATGCTATTTGATAATGCTAAAAACGAACATATATTTCATAGCATTATTCCTCAAGAAAGACAAGGTTTTAGTTGAATTTGTCCTATTTACAAGTAATATTCGTTTAAATAATAAAAGGTGAAGACAAAAGACAGATTTGACGAATTGAAGACGCAAACGACCAAAAAGCTCAAAAGTACAAAATACAATCAAAGAGGTTCCAATTATTGATAAGAAACGTCTCGAAATTACTAGAGTACAAGATTCAAAACGCAAAGTACAAGATATTAAATTGTACGCAAGGACGTTCAAAAATCCGGAACCGGGACCAGAGTCAACTCTCAACGCTCGACGCAACGGACTAAAAATTACAAGTCAACTATGCACATAAATATAATATAATATTTAAATAATTACTAAAATTATTTATATATTATATTTATTTATATAATCCGTTGACAAGCTAGGAGCCAAGGCTTGGTGAGCTGTAAAAACAAACTCCGCAACTCGCGGAGTTTGAAGGCAAAAAATGCCGCGAGTTGCGGAGACACCCTGGACGAAAATCCCTATAAAAGGCAACGCGGTTTGATCGTTTTTTATATCATATATCCATCCTCTCTATATCTATACGTAAATATTTATATTTTAATTTTAATTTTAATTTTAATTTTAATTTTAATTTTAATTTTAATTTTAATTTTAATTTTAATTTTAATTTTAATTTTAATCCTAATAATAAGGGTATGTTAGCGAATATTGTAAGGGTGTAAGTCGAAATTCTGTCCGTGTAACGCTACGCTATTTTTAATCATTGTAAGTTGTGTTCAACCTTTTTAATTTAATGTCTCGTAGCAAAGTTATTATTATGCTTATTTAATTCGAAGTAATCATGATGTTGGGCTAAAAATATTAAAATTGGGTAATTGGGCTTTGTACCATAATTGGGGTTTGGACAAAAGAACGACACTTGTGGAAATTAGACTATGGGCTATTAATGGGCTTTATATTTGTTTAACTAAATGATAATTTGTTAATTTTAATATAAAAATTTACAATTGGACGTCCCTATAAATAACCATATATACTCGATCGGACACGATGGGCGGGATATTTATTTGTACGAATAATCGTTCATTTAACCGGACACGGGAATGGATTAATAGCCACTAGAATTATTAAAACGGGGGTGAAATTATGTACAAGGACACTTGGCATAATTGTTAACAAAGTATTAAAACCTTGGGTTACACGAAGTCGATAACCTGGTGTAATTATTAAACAAAGTATTAAAATCTTGTTACAGTTTAAGTTCCCAATTAGTTGGAATATTTAACTTCAGGTATAAGGATAATTTGACGAGGACACTCGCACTCTATATTTATGACTGATGGACTGTTATGGACAAAAACCAGACGGACATATTAAATAATCCAGGACAAAGGACAATTAACCCATGGACATAAAACTAAAATCAACACGTCAAACATCATGATTACGGAAGTTTAAATACGCATAATTATTTTATTTCATATTTAATTTCCTTTATTTTATATTTAATTGCACTTCTAGTTATCGCACTTTTATTTATTGTTATTGTATTTAATTGCACTTTTAATTATCGTACTTTTTAATTATCGCAATTTTATTTTATCGCACTTTTATTTATCGCAATTTCTTTATCGTTATTTACTTTACGCTTTAAATTAAGTCTTGTATTTATTTTTAATATTTTACATTAGGTTTTAACTGCGACTAAAGTTTTAAAAATCGACAAACCGGTCATTAAACGGTAAAAACCCCTCTTTATAATAATAATATTACTTATATATATATATTTGTATTTTTATAAATTAAACTAATATAGCGTTAAACTTTGGTTAAAGATTTTTCCCTGTGGAACGAACCGGACTTACTAAAAACTACACTACTGTACGATTAGGTACACTGCCTATAAGTGTTGTAGCAAGGTGTGACGATCGCTCCAAATTCATATGGACAATACGTCATTCATCGATTTCATTGCGAGGTATTTGACCTCTATATGATACGTTTTGTAAACATTGCATTCTTTTGAAAAGGCACACCATAAATGAATATTTAAATCAAAGGTTTTCGACATCTGATGATTTCTACATATAGACAATCATCGTAATATAATAGTTTACAATGATACTTCCGTTAACAATGCAGTCAAAATAAGATACATGGTGATGATTTGGTGAATGCAACGTTTCCTTGAAAAGTATGTCACGTAAGACTCCATGCACATAGCTTGTCTAACATATAAGTAAACAGTGGAAGACTTCTAGGAAACCTGAGAATTAACATGTTAACAAGTGTCAACACAAAGGTTGGTGAGTTCATAGTTTTATTGTTTCGTATAATCTGTTTATAAAAGTGGATCACAAGATTTCAGTTGTTTCATCCAGAAACGTTTATCAATAGATTCTACATAACAGATCACCCTGGTAACTAAACTTAACGTATATATAATTTGTACCCTTTGTATAATCATCTTAATAATACACGCAAGCCTACGTGTACGCTTCTCAAATAGCATACGTCCGTTAAAAGGCTAGTGCTCTAGCTCGGACGGGGATATCAAACCCTATGGATCCATATACTACTACTCGCGCCCACCAGTTCTTATAACCGGCAGTTACTAGTTACCAAAGCTAAGGGATTTTCGGTTCAAACTCAGTGTAGAATTTAGTATGTACTTGTATCCATTGCGTTTAAAATAAAGTGCATGTATTCTCAGCCCAAAAATATAGATTGCAAAAGCAATTAAAAAGGGAGCAAATGAAACTCACACTTTATAATTATTGTAAAACAGTTATTAAAACATTTGCATGTATTCTCAGCCCAAAAATGTAAAGGGTAAAAGGGATCATATGAAACTCACCTTAGCAGCATATAAAGTCGTTCACCAAAATGTGATCGAAACACGGATTACCAAATAACCGTAGATCTCAACGTATCAATATTGAGATTCAATATTGTAGGAAAGTACGTAGACATAACGGAGATGATAAACACTAGGTTTGATTCATAAATATACCCCCGAACATTACCCATAATTTCCTTAGCTTTATCCCGCTTGAAAACCATTTTTGAATTCGTTTGGACATAACCTCGTCGTAGTATTTTATGTATATACTAATAATAATAATAAGATTAATAATAATATTAATCTTAATAATAATAATAATAATAATAATAATAATAATAATAATAATAATAATAATAATAATAATAATAATAATAATAATAATAATAATATTAATAATAATAATAATATATATAGAGAGAGATATCGATATAGATTAGAAAATGAAACAGAAATCGATCAATTTATAGGAACATTTCTGTCCCAGCACCTCATACGATCGCATGAGGTTTGTATGGTATTCTCATGCGATCGCATGAGCCCCTCAACCAGCTCACAATCGTTTGTATTTTTGCTTGTCGACATGATTATTTAATATAAATATAAATATAATATATTTAATTTATATAATTAATTATATATTATATTATATTCACGTGCATAGTTAACTTGTAATTTTTGTTCCGATAAGTCGTACGTCGTCACTCGACTTATGTCCCGGTTCCGGTCAATTTTTACTGTAGCAATTCACTGTAGCAAGTCAATTTCACTGTAGCAAATAGTGATTTTCGAAAACACTGTAGCATTTTGGGTACTGTAGCAATTTGAAAATACTGTAGCAAATTAGTGTTTTACTGGTTCATCTTAAATGCTTTAGTTAACTTATCTAAATATCAATCGAATCAATAAACGAATGTTACTATCGTTTACTAAATAACTTTAAATTATATATATGTATATATCTTTTTAATATACATAAATAATTTTTTAAATACACATTGGAAGTTATTTATAAATAAATTTTAATAATAAATATTTCAACTTATCATATATATTCAAATAGATATTTAAACCAATAAGTTTAATGTACGGTATCAAACAATTAATACATTGTTACCTTTTTAAGTTATAGTATATATGTATCTATTTACATATAATTGTTCGCGAATCGTCGAAAACAACCGAATGGTATTTAAATATATAAAAGTAGTTCAAAAATTTTGAGATTCAGTTTTACAGACTTTGCTTATCGTGTCGGAAATGTTAATCATACAAAGATTAAGTTTAAATTTGGTCAGAAATTTCCGGGTCATCACAGTACCTACCCGTTAAAGAAATTTCGTCCCGAAATTTGAGTGAGGTCGTCATGGCTAACAATAAAAATATTTTAATGACGAATATGAGTTGATAATAGAGTTTTATCTATGTTTGAATAATATGGATAAAATAATCCAATTACTCGAAGCGTATGAGAGAAGTTATCATAATCAAGTGAAATGGAGAATAGAGATGCGTCTTATCTCTTGATGTAGTAATGATTGATTTCCAGATTTTAAGGAATAGAAAATCTTCATAATTTAAATAAGATTTGATTTTTTTTTTTGGAATTTTCGAAAATTAGAATTTTCTTTGATTAATGCGTAATCTGCCTCTATTGCTGCGTCCGATATTTTGCTATAAATTGACCTCTTCCGTTTCATTATTTTCACTACTCCTACATCTTCTTTCTCATTTCATACTTTCAAAAGATTGTGAAATGCTTCATCCAGTTCTGATTTTTGATATACTCCTAACTTTCATATCTGTCATTCTTCTTTTTCATCTACCACCAGAGGAAATTACTTTCTTCTACCATTACCTTGGGGTTATAGTGTTTTTCATTCTCCCGTGTCTTTATATTGCTATACGCATTGATATACATGGTTTGTAATTTCTGGGTGGTTGTTGGGTTTTGTATCTTTCCTTATATTTCGATGTCTCTGCTTCTGTCTTTCCATAATCATTGACATCCACAGTTAATACTCTCTCCAATTTACTGTGATTTATATATACTCCCATTGATATTTTGAAGCTTCATGCTTTTGTTTTATCTTCCCGACTTTAAATCAAGCGAATAATGGTCCAGAATTCATAGGTATGGAGTTTTGGATGAACATAGTTAATGTTCTGAGAAGGTAATCGTAATGGCACGATCTTGATTTGTCAAATTACCAGAATATCCGAAAAGACCGAATCATCAAGAAAAATATTTTCTTGATATGTTTAGAGGTTAAATAGAATAAAAGAGTTATGTAACATAGTTCATGATGAGGGTGTGATCTGTGAATCTTTATCACGTTCCATTAGAAACTCAGCATGACTTACTGTAATATAATCACGTTGATCAAGTGTCATTATATTATACTAACTCATGCTTCAATTCCCAACATTACTTCAAACATCCCTTTTACGAATTTTCAGATTTTCGAAACTAAAATAGTTTCTTTTATGATGTAACACAGATAACGCGAAAAGATGAATGATTTCAGATAAGAATAGTTATGAAGATATCTTCAGAAATATCGAAGATATTTATAATGAAAGATATGATAATATCTTAGAATTTCTAATATCAACGGATGGTGAAGAAGATTTGTCTGTGAAGGTTTAGAGTCAGGAGCAAGGTATTCGTTAATGACTTCAATAGATACTGAATCATTTGGATTCTTTGAAGGCAAGTTTAGTCTTTGTGATTTGTCCACAGCCTTCTTCATAGTTTGCTCAATCCGTTTTCCAGTTCCAAACCTTTTCTTTTTCTGTGCTTTTCCAACACACTACTATTTATCATCCAACTTTCGATTGTTAAGGTCGTTTATAGTTTTTGCTGCTTCATCAGCATTTTTCCAATTTCAGAGAACTAGTTCATAATTTGGGATGTTTTTCAGAAACTTCACATTCGAAGTATGTAAGTCTAGAAGATAGATGTTATCTATATATAACCGTTGTCGTAGAAAATGCTGCGAGATTCAAAATACTGATTGCTAATTCCCGGTGGTTGGTATGGCAATTATTGTTACAAGATGTGGATGAGTACATGATACGGTTTCAATGAGTATAAGGATTTTTCGGAATGTCAAAGATCAATGAAGTCGTTGGTAAATTTACTGCTAATGTGGTGGAACATGAAAGATTCCCCGATAACAAAAACGTATATGCCAAAGTTACAAGTCTGAAAGGTCGTCGTTTACTGGTTGAACGGTTGATAATACGGGATACTTTGAAAAGAAATTGCAAGGTTATTTTCAGAAATAACAATGCTAAAGGATCTTTCACATTTTTGAAGTCAAAGTATAGCTTTGAAAGATGTAGAGATCTAAGAATGATGTCACCCATTAAATCTTGACTTGGATTCTGATCCGTCAATATCAGAATATGTAATTGAATTTGTATGGAAATGATTGTATATCGCTGTGAGCATACTTAATAATTTTTGAATCAAAGTTGAAGAATGTACAGTATAACATATTAATTGTGAACTTATATATTTCCTGAGAATTACCTACCCGTTAAAGATTTCACAAGTAATATTTTGTACAAAAGAATTTTTATTACCGTCTTTATGAAAATATATGTATGTATATTTTCTTCAGATGTAATACAGATTTGATGATTTAATATCATATTAAGCTCATTTGATTTTTGACTTGAATTAGAAATGGATAATCTCTAAAACATTAAAGATTTAATAATCTTTACGGAGTATTTCACTAATGTAATCAATACTCAGTTTTATTGATATTTTCTCAGTGAATCATGTTGGTGCTCATGGAACTCTTGCTAACTTCGCAAGGTACGAATGATGTTTTCTAGAAAGTTTCGAATACATCGAAGATGAAAGTATAAAATCAACCATATAATTGAATAATATACTTAGTTTATTATGAAATGGAATTCATTGAGTTGGAAACAGAGATTGTAGTTAACGATGGTTAAGTCATTAATGAAGGATGTACATCATAGCATATTAGTAATATGAATTAACCGAGTAGTACCTACCAGTTAAGATTCACACGTAATAACTTGGTACGAAAAGATTTATTTTGATTTCAAAATTCATATATATTAAATATACATAAAATTTCTTCAGGGGAAATGAGTTAATACTTCATAACTCGTTGATACAATATACGCGTTGTTGATTTGTGATGATGTTGGTGATTATGAAATTGGCGGAACTTGTAGTGCTACAGGTTTTGTCGGTGTTGGTGATACTGACGATACTGTTGATGCTGCTAGTAAAACAAGTCCAGCTTATAAATCGTGTACCATTCAGGTCAGGGTTTCTACTCTTCCTTCTATCATTTCGGTCCAGTCATCTGATTTACGGTTACGGCTGGAATAGATTATCTCTAAGACTTTAGAGATTACATAATCATCGCAAAATATTTCTCCAATGAAGTTATGAATCAATACTTCATCGGTTATTGTTGTTGGTACTCCTTGGTATCTATGGTGCGTATGACATTGATGTTCGAGGTACATGTTGTGATGTTGAGGCTTGCGGTGCGGATGTTGTTGGTGGTGGTAATGGTACTGTTGGTGTTGTTGTCGGTGGTACTGTTGATGCCGGTGATTCTGCTGGTGCTTGTAACCTTTGCACCATATTCTCCAAAGCCATTACCCGAGCGCGAAGCTCGTTGACTTCTTCTACTACACCGGGATGATTGGCGGTTCGGACGAGCGGATGAATAAGATCCAGAATTTGAGATAGTATATGATCATGACGAGATACTCTGGAGATGAGAGAGAAAATGGTGTCTCGAACAGGTTCGCCGGTAAGTGCTTCAGGTTCTTCGCCAAGAGGGCAATGTGGTGGATGGAAGGGATCGCCTTCTTCTTGTCTCCAATGATTAAGTAAGCTACGAATCCATCCCAGTTCATCCAGAATAGGTGATGGCTGGTTGGTTGATTCATTCCGGTTACACTGTTTTCGGAGTTCAGGTGAATATCCATATCGGAATAGCTGCCGGAGTTTAAGGAATTTGAACTAGATACGGGATCCATCTTGTATAATTAGGGAGATAATTTTTTATATGAATTAGATTATAGAATTTAGTTTGGTATTCTTCAATACATAATTTACATATGTATATATAATAACAAATTCCATAAATCACGGAGAAATTTTCGAAAGATGTCAGAAAAAGTTTACAGTAACAGATACGCTAAGATATGAATTTTTGTCTAAACACTATTTATGCAATAAATGCAGGAAAACTTGTCTAGACTTAAGAATGATAAACATGTAAATTCCGACAAGAAATGATAAGCAAAACTTTTAACATGCAGACACAGTCGAAGTCCAGACTTACTAATGCATCCTAACAACTATCAGTTAGACACACTCATGCAAGACCTGGTTCGCTAAGACCAACGCTCTGATACCAACTGTGACGATCGCTCCAAATCAATATGGACAATACATCATTCATCGATTTCATTGCGAGGTATTTGACCTCTATATGATACGTTTTGTAAACATTGCATTCTTTTGAAAAGGCACACCATAAATGAATATTTAAATCAAAGGTTTTCGACATCTGATGATTTCTACATATAGACAATCATCGTAATATAATAGTTTACAATGATACTTCCGTTAACAATGCAGTCAAAATAAGATACATGGTGATTATTTGGTGAATGCAACGTTTCCTTGAAAAGTATGTCACGTAAGACTCCATGCACATAGCTTGTCTAACATATAAGCAAACAGTGGAAGACTTCTAGGAAACCTGAGAATAAACATGCTAACAAGTGTCAACACAAAGGTTGGTGAGTTCATAGTTTTATTGTTTCGTATAATCTGTATATAAAAGTGGATCACAAGATTTCAGTTGTTTCATCCAGAAACGTTTATCAATAGATTCTACATAACAGAGCACCCTGGTAACTAAACTTAACGTATATCTAATTTGTACCCTTTGTATAATCATCTTAATAATACACGCAAACCAACGTGTACGCTTCTCAAATAGCATACGTCCGTTAAAAGGCTAGTACTCTAGCTCGGACGGGGATATCAAACCCTTTGGATCCATATACTACTACTCGCGCCCACCAGTTCTTATAACTGGCAGTTACTAGTTACCAAAGCTAAGGGATTTTCGGTTCAAACTCAGTGTAGAATTTAGTATGTACTTGTATCCATTGCGTTTAAAATAAAGTGCATGTATTCTTAGCCCAAAAATATAGATTGCAAAAGCAATTAAAAAGGGAGCAAATGAAACTCACACTTTATAATTATTGTAAAACAGTTATTAAAGCATTTGCATGTATTCTCAGCCCAAAAATGTAAAGGGTAAAAGGGATCATATGAAACTCACCTTAGCAGCATATAAATTCGTTCACCAAAATGTGATCGAAACACGGATTACCAAATAACCGTAGATCTCAACGTATCAATATTGAGATTCAATATTGTAGGAATGTACGTAGATGTAACGGAGATGATAAACACTAGGTTTGATTCATAAATATACCCCCGAACATTACCCATAATTTCCTTAGCTCTATCCCGCTTGAAAACCATTTTTGAATTCGTTTGGACATAACCTCATCGTAGTATTTTATGTATATACTAATAATAATAATAAGATTAATAATAATATTAATCTTAATAATAATAATAATAATAATAATAATAATAATAATAATAATAATAATAATAATAATAATAATAATAATAATAATAATAATAATATATATATAGAGAGAGATATCGATATAGATTAGAAAATGAAACAGAAATCGATCAATTTATAGGAACATTTTTGTCCCAGCACCTCATACGATCGCATGAGGTTTGTATGGGATTCTCATGCGATCGCATGAGCCCCTCAGCCAGCACACAATCGTTTGTACTTTTGCTTGTCGACATGATTATTTAATATAAATATAAATATAATATATTTAATTTATATAATTAATTATATATTATATTATATTCACGTGCATAGTTAACTTGTAATTTTTGTTCCGATAAGTCGTACGTCGTCACTCGACTTATGTCCCGGTTCCGGCCAATTTTTACTGTAGCAATTCACTGTAGCAAGTCAATTTCACTGTAGCAAATAGTGATTTTCGAAAATGCTGTAGCATTTTGGGTACTGTAGCAATTTGAAAATACTGTAGCAAATTAGTGTTTTACTGGTTCATCTTAAACACTTTAGTTAACTTATCTAAATATCAATCGAATCAATAAACGAATCTTACTATCGTTTACTAAATAACTTTAAATTATATATATGTATATATCTTTTTAATATACATAAATCAGTTTTTAAATACACATTGGAAGTTATTTATAAATAAATTTTAATAATAAATATTTCAACTTATCATATATATTCAAATAGATATTTAAACCAACAAGTTTAATGTACGGTATCAAACAATTAATACATTGTTACCTTTTTAAGTTATAGTATATATGTATCTATTTACATATAATTGTTCGCGAATCGTCGAAAACAACCGAATGGTATTTAAATATATAAAAGTAGTTCAAAAATTTTGAGATTCAGTTTTACAGACTTTGCTTATCGTGTCGGAAATGTTAATCATACAAAGATTAAGTTTAAATTTGGTCAGAAATTTTCGGGTCATCACACAAGGTTTAAGTATATCCATTCTATAAATAAATAAATATCTTGTGTAAAATTGTATCGTATTTAATAGTATTTCCTAGTAAAATTTAATAGCTATTTTATATACACCTCGCATAACATCAAGTATTTTTGGCGCCGCTGCCGGGGAACTTAAAATCTAGCTTAAAAGCCGGAAGCGCAACGCTAATATATAAAAAAAAGATTTTTATTTTTAGTTTACTTTTATAAAAATACGTTTTTGTAAAAATACGTTTTAAATATTCGAAAACATAGAAAAGAAAACAAAAAATTTTTAAATATTTTTAAATGTTTGTTAAATAATTAAATTTTATAAAGTTTCTTTATTTTTTTTTAAAAAAATATAAGTTTTATTTAAATATTTTGTTTTTATTAAAACATAAAATCAAAAACCAAAAAAAAATATATATATAAATCTATTTTTAAGATTTTATTTATTTATAAAATTATAAAGTATTTCTATTTTTATTTTAGTTTTTTAATATAAGTTTTTATTATATAAATATTTTTATTAAAACAGAAAATATAAAACAGAAATTAGAAAAAAAAAAGTAAAACGTCGAATTTAATACTGCACCTGATCTGAATTTTCATTCACCGTGACTCGCGGAGCCACTCTGACACCGACAGAAACTCTAGTCAGCAATTATTTACGGGGTAATTATTATAATTATTATTATAAAACCCTAATTAGGTTTTAATTAATTATTTATTTTAGTTTTTATTATTATTTTGTTTAATTAGTTTAATTAAATTGTAAAATTAATAGTTTTAATAAATAAATAATATAAAAATAATATTTTTATAAAAATTGTACTTTTTACAACTTTTAGTATATTTTTATATTTTTTCTCTTTTTAATTGTTTTAGCGTAATATTTGTATTTTTCGCTCATTTTTAGTTTTAAAATATAGTTTTTGCCATAGTTATTTTTATTTATAGATTTTTAGGCTTTGCCGTAAAATCCCTTAAGTGCTTTTTCTTTAGACTAAGATTTAGGTGCTTTAGAATTTTACGATGCCTTTTTAAGTTTTAGTTCCTTTTTAAGATATTGCCATTTGGGATATAGTTTTACTTGTAAGCTTTAATATTTTTAGACGCAATTTTTAGACGCAATTTTTAGTTTTTAGTTCCTTTTTAAGTTTCAACGCGCTATTTTCTTATTTCTCGACGCCTTTTACCTATGTATCAATTATCACTCCAATTAGTAATCTCAATTTGCGATTATAATTTTAAGTTAGTGACAGTAATAAGGTTGGGTTAGTCGAGTGTTTTTAAGTTTTATAGTCACTCTTTTTCTTTCTTATTTTTCGACGCCTTTTATTTTTCGATCTTTTCTTTTTCGACCTTTTTCGACGCACTCTTTTTCTTTCTTATTTCTCGCCATTCTAGTTTTAGGACATAGATTTTTATTCTACTTCTTATCTAAATTTCTTAAAATTACGAAAATTTATTTTAAGTGGTTAAATTGATAGACATCATAATTTTCTGGTTCGTAGTAATAGTTGGATTTGTACGTGGACCGGGTTATTGGAGCCAAACAGTCCTCAATTATATTGAGACCAAACGAATCCTGCCCCTCTGCTGCATCTTTTGGCTATTCGAAACGTGGGCAAAATCAGAAAAGTCTATTAATTGGATAACTTATATAATTTTTCTTTCCTTTTAAAAACTAATAGGATATTCAGTGAATGCACCGAGCAAGACGTTCACCACCTTTTGTACGTTCACCACCTGTAACTAGATCAAGACATCTAGCAAATATTGTCACCGTTGATTTTTCTTTAGAATCGTCATCCAGTCGACCAGGTACTCCAGTTCAAATTTCTGATAATCCGTTTTTTGAACCCGACCTCACAATTGAGAATCCGGAGAATATTCAGGGACAATTCATAGATCCTGAACCATTAATATTTCCTCCGGAACCACCAATTATTCAAACAGAGATTGTTGAGGAACGAACCATTAAATCAGAATCCTCTAGTGATTCAGATTCAACAAATTCAATTATGGAAGTAACGGAACCTTTAAGTATGGAAGACCGAATGAGAGCTAAACGCACTGGCCAAGGTCACGCAATTACTCATCCTGACATTAATGCGCCAGATTATGAAATCAAAGGACAAATTATACACATGGTGACTAATCAATGCCAATTTAGTGGTGCACCGAAGGAAGATCCAAACGAACATCTTCGTACCTTTAATAGGATCTGCACACTATTTAAAATAAGAGAAGTGGAGGATGAACAGATATATCTCATGTTATTTCCCTGGACTTTAAAGGGAGAAGCCAAAGATTGGTTGGAATCGTTACCTGAAGGGGCGATTGATACATGGGACGTTTTAGTTGAAAAATTTCTTAAACAATTCTTTCCGGCATCTAAAGCCGTAAGACTTCAAGGAGAAATTGTTACGTTTACACAGAAACCAAATGAAACTCTATATGAGGCGTGGACTAGATTTGGAAAGTTATTGAGAGGATGTCCGCAACATGGTTTAGACACCTGTCAAATAGTACAAATATTCTACCAAGGATGCGACATCACTACAAGGAAAGACATAGATATTGCAGCTGGTGGTTCTATTATGAAGAAAACCGAAACTAATGCTTATAAAATTATTGATAACACTGCTTCCCACTCACATGAGTGGCACCAAGAAAAAGATATCGTTAGATCATCCAAAGCAGCTAGAGCCGATTCTAGCCATGACTTAGATTCCATTTCAGCAAAGATAGATGCTGTCGAGAGACGAATGGAAAAGATGAATAAAGATATCCACTCAATACGAATTAGTTGTGAGCAATGTGGAGGACCACATTTGACAAAAGATTGTCTCAGTATTGAACTAACAATGGAACAAAGAGAGAATGTTTCATATCTAAACCAAAGGCCTGGAAATAATTATCAGAATAATTATCAACCGCCAAGACCGATCTACAATCAAAACCAGAATTATAATCGAAATGTTCCATACAACAACCAACAAGGTCCTAGCAATCAACAAGTATCCAACAATACTTACAATCAGCAAAGACCTAATTTTCAAAACAAACCACCACAAACCGATGATAAAAAGCCGAATTTAGAAGATATGATGACGAAGCTAGTTGAAACTCAAACGCAGTTTTTCACATCTCAGAAACAAACTAATGAACAAAATGCTCAAGCATTTAGAAATCAACAAGCTTCTATTCAAAATCTAGAACAAGAAGTGAGTAACCTAGCAAGGTTGATAGGTGAAAGAAAACCAGGAAGTCTACCTAGTGATACAAAAGCTAACCCCCGGAATGAAATAGCTAAAGCCATTACCACAAGAAGTGGTATTACACTTAAACCACCTGAAATACCTGTAATTTCTGATGAAGGTATTCCTACTCCACAAGAACCACAGTCTGATCAAGAAAAGGAAAAAGAACCGGTAGTTGAAAAGATTAATGAAGATAACACAGTTAAGGATAAACCTTATGTTAAACCATACCAACCACCACTTCCTTACCCAAGTAAATTGAAGAAAGAGAGACTTGAAGCCGAGCAATCCAAATTTTTGGATATGTTTAAACAGATAAATGTAAATCTTCCTTTCATTGATGTAATTTCAGGAATGCCTAGATATGCTAAATTTCTGAAAGATCTGATCACAAATAGAAAGAAAATGGAAGAACTCTCGGCTGTTACTATGAATGCTAATTGTTCAGCAGTGCTGTTGAATAAGATACTAGAAAAACTATCTGATCCAGGAAGTTTCACAATTTCATGTTTTCTGGGAAGTCTTAGTTCAATAGAAGCATTGGCAGACTTAGGTGCTAGTATAAATTTAATGCCGTATTCACTATACGCTAAACTAGACCTTGGAGAATTGAAACCAACAAGAATAAGCATACAACTAGCCGATCGATCAATAAAATATCCTAGAGGGATAATGGAGAACATGCTAGTTAAAGTTGGTACTTTAGTATTTCCAGTAGATTTTGTTGTTCTGGATATGGAAGAAGATTCTCAAGTTCCTCTGATATTAGGAAGACCATTCTTAAACACGGCTAAAGCAATGATAGACGTGTTTGGTAAGAAACTGACCCTAAGTATAGAGGACGAGAGTGTTACCTTTTCAGTTGATAGAGCAATGCAACAACCGCAATCTGCAGATGATACATGCTATTATATTCAAACTATAGACTCACATACAGAATTGTTAGAAGAATTTCCAGAATTACAAGGAACAGGAGAATTTTCTTTAGAAGAAAGTACTGAACCAATTGATAAAGCTGAAATGTTAGCTACACTAATAGCAAATGGATATGAACCAACAACAGAAGAAATTCAAATGCTAAAAGAAGAAGACAGATATCGATACAAATCATCGATAGAAGAACCTCCAACATTAGAGTTAAAGCCACTTCCAAACCATTTGGAATACGCTTATTTACATGGTGAATCTAAATTACCTGTAATAATATCGTCTTCTCTTACTAAAAAATGAAAAATCACAACTCATTTCTGTGTTGAAAGCTCATAAACCAGCCATTGCATGGAAGATTCATGATATTAAAGGAATAAGTCCTTCGTATTGCACACATAAAATCCTTATGGAAGAAGGTCATAAAACGTATGTGCAACGCCAACGAAGACTAAATCCTAATATGCAAGATGTAGTTAAAAATAAATTATTAAACTGCTTGATGCAGGTTTAATTTATCCAATTTCTGATAATCCATGGGTAAGCCCAGTTCAATGCGTGCCTAAGAAGGGTGGCATGACTGTTATTACAAATGAGAAAAATGAGCTTATTCATACTAGGACTGTAACAGGATGGCGTGTATGTATTGATTATAGAAAATTAAATGACGCCACCAGAAAAGATCACTTTCCCTTACCTTTTATTGATCAAATGTTGGAAAGATTAGCCGGAAATAGTTATTATTATTTTCTTGATGGATTTTCCGGATATTTTCAAATTCCAATAGCACCCGAGGACCAAGAGAAAACCACATTCACATGCCCTTATGGTACTTTTGCTTACAAACGCATGTCATTTGGACTTTGCAACGCCCCTGCAACCTTTCAAAGGTGCATGATGGCGATTTTTCACGACATGATAGAAGAATGCATGGAAGTTTTTATGGATGACTTTTCAGTCTTTGGTGATACATTTGAAACATGTCTAGCACATCTTGAACGAATGCTTATTAGATGCGAACAATCAAATCTAGTACTTAATTGGAAGAAATGCCATTTCATGGTTAAAGAAGGCATCGTTCTTGGACATAAAATTTCAAAAGAAGGAATTGAAGTGGATAGAGCTAAAGTAGATGTAATTGCTAAACTTCCACATCCCACCAATGTTAGAGGAGTTAGGAGTTTTCTAGGGCATACCGGTTTTTACCGACGTTTCATAAAAGATTTTTCTAAAATTGCCACTCCTATGAATAAACTCCTAGAAAAGGATGCTCCATTCATCTTTTCAGATGAATGTATCAAATCTTTTAATATTCTTAAAGAGAAACTTACTAATGCGCCGATCATGATAACACCGAATTGGAATCTACCGTTTGAACTAATGTGCGATGCAAGTGATTTTGCAATGGGAGCCGTTTTAGGACAAAGGATTGAAAAACGATTTCAACCTATATATTATGCTAGTAAGACGTTACAAGGAGCACAAACGAATTACACAACTACTGAAAAATAACTCCTTGCTATTGTCTTTGCTTTTGACAAATTTCGTTCATATCTCATTCTAGCAAAAACGGTGGTCTATACCGACCATTCTGCTCTTAGATACCTATTTTCGAAACAAGATGCCAAACCAAGATTAATCCATTGGATCTTACTCTTACAAGAGTTCGATATTGAAATCCGAGATAAAAGAGAAGCAGAAAATCTCGCCGCTGATCATCTTTCTCGTCTTGAAAATCCCGGATTAGAAGTTCTAAATGAATCGGCCATACAAGACAACTTTCCTGATGAATATCTATTGAAGATAGATTATAATGAAATTCCATGGTTTGCAGACTATGCAAACTACTTAGTATGTGGATTCCTTGAAAAAGGATTATCGTACCAAAAACGAAAGAAATTCTTCAGCGATATAAAACACTATTTCTGAGAAGATCCACATTTGTTTAAAAGTTGTCCAAATGGAATAATACGCCGATGTGTATTCGGAGATGAAGCCAATCAAATCTTAAACCATTGTCACACAGGACCAACAGGAGGGCATTATGGGCCTCAACTCACAGCAAGAAAAGTTTATGATGCTGGATTCTATTGGCCTACAATTTACAAAGACGCACACCTTCTTTGCAAATCCTGTGATGCTTGTCAAAGGGCCGGAAAAATAAATCTACGTGATGAAATGCCCCAAAATGTCATTCAAGTATGTGAAGTATTTGACATTTGGGGTATTGACTTTATGGGTCCATTTCCAAAATCTCATAATAATCTCTACATTCTCGTTGCCGTTGATTATGTATCTAAATGGGCGGAAGCACAAGCTCTCCCAACTAACGATGCACGAGTTGTAGTCAACTTTTTAAAACGTCTTTTTGCAAGGTTTGGAACACCGAAAGCTTTAATAAGTGATCGGGGAACTCATTTCTGTAATAATCAACTTGAGAAAGTTCTTAAAAGATATGGAGTAACTCATAAAATCTCCACCGCATATCATCCACAAACAAGTGGACAAGTTAAAAATACCAACCGAGCTTTAAAACGTATTCTAGAGAAAACCGTAGGATCAAATCTGAAGGAATGGTCCATTAAATTGGAGGATGCACTCTGGCCTTTTAGAACAGCCTACAAAACTCCAATTGGAACCACACCTTTTAAACTCGTTTACGGAAAAGCATGTCATCTTCCAGTAGAAATTGAACACAAAGCATTTTGGGCTTTGAAGACATGTAATCTTGATTTACATGAAGCTGGACGTCTACGGTTAAGTCAATTAAACGAATTAGAAGAATTAAGACAAGAAGCATACGAAAATTCGTTAATCTATAAGGAAAGAACGAAGAAATGGCATGATAAAAGAATCAGAAGTTCAAAAGAATTCAAAGAAGGAGACAGAGTTCTTCTTTTCAATTAACGATTCAAGCTATTTCCTGGAAAATTGAAATCAAGATGGTCTGGACCATTTATAGTCAAAAGAGTTTTCCCATACGGAACGATAGAATTAATAAATTCAAATGGGATTGA
Organism: Rutidosis leptorrhynchoides; assembly: GCF_046630445.1. Classification (NCBI taxonomy): domain Eukaryota; kingdom Viridiplantae; phylum Streptophyta; class Magnoliopsida; order Asterales; family Asteraceae; genus Rutidosis; species Rutidosis leptorrhynchoides. The sequence goes on along the minus strand of NC_092342.1, from coordinate 85,896,677 downwards.
ATTTAAGGTTAATGGTCACAGAGTTAAACACTACATGGATAGTCCAATGGAAGTCGACAACGAAGTTAATCACAATTTCGATACCACAGCTAACTAAGTGTGGGGAGAATCGAGTCTTTAAAGGATAATATATATTTCTGTTAGAGTTAGATTGTCTGTTTTCGTTCTTGAAAATGGAACCCGAATGGTCTTTCCCTAGCAGACCCTAAAGAACTAGTCTTCTCCCCCCATTCTGAATTTTTATTTTTTTAGGTTTTTACGAAATGAAGACTTCATGTGAACTAAACCATGGTCTAATGCTACACGCTTTGATCACTAAACATAATAATGACACACTTCCGCGTGAACTAGTATCAGTAATCAGAGAAAGATTGGACGGAGTAAGAAAAGAATCCAGATGCGAAGATAATAAGTTACAATTTGGTAAAGGAAAATCAAAATCCGCAGCGAAAAGAAGAGCACGACACCTTGAAAAATGTCACAAATGCGGAAAATGGTCACATGGAGGTAAATGTTCAAATAATCAAACCTATTCAAACACCGAATTTGTTACTTTATGCAGAGACGGACCGTTCATATGTTTAGAAGAAAAAACACTGAATGCTCGAGGTTACGCCTATGTAGCCATGGAAAATCAATTAGTCCGACTATCTTATGAGTGGGCTAGAGCATATCACTAAGAAATATATTTCACAGGTAAGTCTGTACAGTTTTTATTTTTATTTTTATTTTTAACCTTTTGATAATAAACGCTAATTTGTTCGCTATAAAGTAATTAAATTGGTATTCGATGAAATTAGGTCTTGCGACCGAAATTATTGATATCATACAAAAATTTATTACATCACTGCGAAATTTAACGTTTATTCTTAAGGTATAAATATCTTTAATCAATCAAACCAAAATATTTCAAAAATTCGTCATGAGTTAAATTAGGTCATTGAACCGAAATTACTTTACCAAAAAGAGGGGCGCATATTTTTGATAATATTTGATTGATTAAAGTGGGATAAAAGCCAAAAAGATTTTTAATTTTTATCATGTTTTTAAAATTAATATATATTTAAAATTGTAAATATTTGAAAAAAATAATATTTTTAATATAAGTTTGTATGTATAAAAACAAAATTTAATTTAAGTTTGGTGTGAATTTTTAATATTAATTTTGAATTTTATGCATTTTAAATTTAAGTTTGGTGTGAATTTATAATATGAATTTTTAATTAAGTTTGGTGTGAATTTTTAATTTTATGCATTTTTATATTTAAGTTGTGTGAATTTAAAAACCAAAATTTACTTTTTCTCATTAAATTAAAAAAATGATTTTTAAAAATTTGTCGTAAGTTGAAGACTAGGTCGTTGAACCGAAATTGCTTTACCCGAGGGAGGGGCGAGAACTTTTATTATCATTATTTTTAATCTTATTGAATTAAAGTATGCCAAAAACATTAAAAAACCCAAAAATCTAAGCTTTTAAAACAATCGTTTGAAAAAGACAAATTTTAAAATTTTGTCGAAGGACGGACTAGGACATCGATCCGAAACGACCTCGTCCTAAATAACAAGAGAAACAAAATTTTAAAATTTATTTTATATTTGTTTTATAAGTTAAAGATTTAAAAAAAAAAAAAAAGCACCGCGACTCGCGGAGTTTGATGGGGAAAATCACCGCGACTCGCGGAGTTTGAAAAATACAGAAAAAAATAAAACGCCAGAACTGATCAGTTGCACACTCCACACCCACAAAACTGCGAAAATACACTGCGAAAAAACACGAAAAACACACACCAAAATCGAATTTTTTCACCAAAAATCATCACATTTTTTTACTAAAATCATGTTGAGAAGGATGCTATCAAGGAATTACTCAAGAAAAACGGTAAATTTCTACACCACAACACCCTTTAATCTGAAAATTAGTGTTCTTGAGCAATTTTATACCCAATTCGATTTTGATGCTTTTTAGTGTAATTATGCTTAAATTGCTTATGTATTATGCTTGTATAACCTAGATTGATGCTATTTAACATGATTAGAAGCCTTAAACTTCAAATTTTGAGTAATCTAGGGTTTGTGTTCTTGAGCAAATTTGGGGCTTTTTGATATAAACAGGTTATGGCAGATTTTTGTCATGAATTGTTGCTAAATTAAGTAGTGTAACATGTTTAGGTAGTTAAATGATCCAAACTTTGAGCCTAAACATGATTTTGAGAATTAAAGTGGACTTTTTCAAGTCTAAAATTCATGAACTTGATTTTTGAAATATAATGCCATTTAAAACTTGTCTAATTGCTAGTAATGATTATTTTGACATGTTATTTGAGTTGAATGCTTATGAACTTGGCGAACATTTTCGTATATGCTTATTTGAAAAAGTGTAGATTTGATAAAAATATGAAAATAAGCATAAGTTTGATATAAATTGAACATGTCATTGTAATTATTTTGATTGATGATTTTGCTGACACTAATGCATATTTGGATGCACAAAAATTGTGTTTGATGTGTTTTGCAGACTGAAATGGGTGAATCTTCATCCCAAGCTCGCAATGCTCCTCCTGAGAATGTGGAACAACAGGATATTGATAGCTATTATAAACAAGATATACCTCATCCAGTTATGACATTTTCAGATATGCACTTGGAAGATTTGCACCCGAACTTGAGATTTAACAGATGTTGGATAGATTATCCGAAATACCAAAGGGGCTTGCATACTCTTCATTCTAAAGCTGTTGAAGTACCTAGGGTAATAGAATGGGCACCGTTAGAAGACGTAGAATTAGCCAAGCCAATTAGGGAATTACTTGCACAGAGGTATGGTAATTCTACTTTTAACGATTGGGTACGTTTATTCAACATGCGTAGACCTGTATATAAAGTATGGTGTGAAGAATTATTGTGTAGTATAGAAATAAATGATCGGGTAGCTAGTTTAACCGATCGATCTTTTATTAGATTTTTGTTAGGAGGTTCGATGCGCCACATGTCTTTACTAGACATGGCTCAGGCCTTACGTATATATACGCCTGAGGAGCTAGCATCTGCCGATTGTAGAGGGTTGATATTGAACAGTAGGAAAATTGATGAAAATTTTGATACGCATGGTGTATGGAGTCAAATGACTAGCCATCACCGATTTAAAGGAGGAAATTACTCTTATTTGGATATAGATATAGCAGAGTTAAGAGTAATTCATAGGTTTTTAGTAATTCGATTACACAAAGAGGTAAGAATAAGGAAAAGGTAAATGAACAGGATTTGTTTTACCACATGTGTATTCGAGACCCACAAAGCGCTGTAAGTATACCTTATTGTGTGGATTATTATTTATCAGCTATGGTTAGGGGGATGAGACCGCACAGTATAATAGGAGGTGGTATATTTATTACATTAATTGCTGAGTATCTCAATGTGGATATAAGTCGGGGGAGATTATTAATCGAAGAACCAGAACCCCACGATACAATTGGTTTAAATGTATACCATGGTGCTAAAGTTTTGAAGAGGCGAAATAATGCCGCAGTACGATATAATGGTAGACATCCACAGGTTGAAAGAAACCAACAGCCAGGTAATGTGGGAGGGGGGAAATGAAATGACAGAAATGCAAAGGTTTATAGCTTCACAAGAGTATGAAAATGCTAGACATAGAGCATTTGAAGATTGGCAAGTTCATCAAAACCAAATCATAGCTCATTGCCAACATGTAGGTAGAAACTATATTCCTACTCCATCGCCCGTATTTCCTCCCTGGTCTATAGAGATCCAACTACCGTATCCTACGTATAACCCAGCCGAAGCATTCTATAACACATACGGTTATGCATGGAACCCCTACTGGTATCAGTATCATCGCTAGTCTACTTAGTTTTATTTATTTTATTATTTGTAATGTTGATACATTTAATACTTATGTTAATATTGTAATAGTTTTTATAATTTTCTAAATTTTATTATTAGATTTTAATAATTTTTGAATGTGAGGTAATATACCAAACTTCAAAAATATGTATATATGTTTGCAGTTTATCTTATGTACACAACAGGGTAAAACAACGCATTTTCAAAGACTGGCATTAAGTTCAGCAAAAGCAACTAATTTTGACGACAAGATGCAAAATATATGTGAAATAACAACAGACGGAATGAACAAATGATATGCACCATTTATCATTCAGCAAACAAACGCCAATATGTTTGGAAACTTTGGTAAAATTTAATCATTTTTCTACGCTAATCACCCTCAATAATTTAAATTGTTACTGATTTCTTGCAAATGAGGGCATTGCAAAATCTTAAGTGTGGGAAGGGGTTAAATTCTTTCGGAATTTTAAAATTTTTTACTTTATACACTTGGTTACCATTAGAAATACTAGTAAAGCAGTAGTTGTATTAGAATCTAGTGCTCTCTGATAATAAAGAACAGCCCTAGTCTTATATACTGACTACCCAATTCTAGTAAAATTTTTCAAAATTTTCAATTAAATGAACTCAAAATCATGTTTATACATATTTATGAACGATAAAACTAGGTGTTAACACCGAAATTATTGTTACCTTGGAAAGGACATAAATTGAGAAACAAACCAAAATGTTAGAATTCATTTAAAATGGAATAGATGAGAACAAAAAGGAAAATAAAAGCCAAGTGTGGGAAATTTTCACCAAGTTATTCAAAATATATCACATATTTTTGTACAAATAATTGAAAATACTTTTGTTTTGGACGATAATTAACTGTTTTACCCAATTTACTGTAAGAAAGATGGATCTACACGATGAATCAATTCCATCATTAAAAGGAAGTAAAGTCTTCCGAAAAAGAAACGCGCTTCTTGATTTAGGTCAGGAAGTTGTCGTCCAGACCAGCTGTAGGTTGACGAAAAACCTAGAAAAGTCATCACTAAAATCAGTAGGAAATCCACGTACCTCAGCATCAAACAGGGTCGCCAAGTGGTCAGACTTATCCTAACCATGAGAGGATCTATCTTGTAAACTGGGGGGGGGGGGCACCGTGCAAATTAGCTGGATAAGACTAATGAATCAGTTCCCCAGAAAGGATAATCTCCTTAAAGATCAAAAATCAGCTTTTAAGACTGATATTACTCAATCCTAGAGATTGACCTTAAAGATTGAGAATTCAAATTCATGGAATTCGATGATATCTAAACTCGAGCTTGAACGAGAAAATATTTTGATCAAAATTACAAACCGATTTGTTTTCTGAAAACCCTATTTTCAATGCGTTCATTACCATTGAACGTAAAATCCTAGGAATTCACCTGGAATTCATTAGGTCACCTGAACCAAATCGGGTATCAACCGTAAGAACGGTGGTTGCATAGCATGGTCGAAGACAGGACCTTGTGCCAGACCAAAAAATTATAAGGGTGAGCTTTACTATTGCTCCTACAAAGGATAGTAATTGCGTCCGACATGTTATAGACCATAATTAAAAGCATGTCAGGGGACATTGCCTTAACAGTTGCTTGTTCAAAGCTTTCCTTTACAAACCGGACGGTAGTTTATCGAAAGGTAATATTTGGAGCAAGTATACTGGACGTGTTGCTTTCCCAATACAAGGTTAGCAAGTGGGTGACACAAAACCGCAAGTTTTGAGCTAAAATTTTCAAATATGAAACCCACCAAACCCACAAAAAGAATTTGCAAACACCGGTGAAGGGTTATTCTGGAAAACTTATCTAGAGTAAAAGCTAGATTTAATTTTCAAAAGATCAAATGTTTTCATAAAGATCCAATTTCCTTAATGGATCTAAATTTTTATAGTCATGTGGGACTGTAAACCATATCGTTACTATCATTGTTTATACCGCCGTAAAGAAATCACTGATGTACAAAGTGTGAAGAATAAAGAAGTGATTCTAGTATTTCAAGACTATATTGCTTGAGGACAAGCAACGCTCAAGTGTGGGAATATTTGATAATGCTAAAAACGAACATATATTTCATAGCATTATTCCTCAAGAAAGACAAGCTTTTAGTTGAAGTTGTCCTATTTACAAGTAATATTCGTTTAAATAATAAAAGGTGAAGACAAAAGACAGATTCGACGAATTGAAGACGCAAACGACCAAAAAGCTCAAAAGTACAAAATACAATCAAAGAGGTTCCAATTATTGATAAGAAACGTCTCGAAATTACAAGAGTACAAGATTCAAAACGCAAAGTACAAGATATTAAATTGTACGCAAGGACGTTCAAAAATCCGGAACCGGGACCAGAGTCAACTCTCAACGCTCGACGCAACGGACTAAAAATTACAAGTCAACTATGCACATAAATATAATATAATATTTAAATAATTACTAAAATTATTTATATATTATATTTATTTATATAATCCGTCGACAAGCTAGGAGCCAAGGCTTGGTGAGCTGTAAAAACAAACTCCGCGACTCGCGGAGTTTGAAGGCAAAAAATGCCGCGAGTTACGGAGACACCCTGGACGAAAATCCCTATAAAAGGCAACGCAGTTTGATCGTTTTTTTTATATCATATATCCATTCTCTCTATATCTATACGTAAATATTTATATTTATATTTTAATTTTAATTTTAATTTAAATTTTAATCCTAATAATAAGGGTATGTTAGCGAATGTTGTAAGGGTGTAAGTCAAAATTCTGTCCGTGTAATGCTACGCTATTTTTAATCATTGTAAGTTATGTTCAACCTTTTTAATTTAATGTCTTGTAGCTAAGTTATTATTATGCTTATTTAATCCGAAGTAATCATGATGTTGGGCTAAAAATATTAAAATTGGGTAATTGGGCTTTGTACCATAATTGGGGTTTGGACAAAAGAACGACACTTGTGGAAATTAGACTATGGGCTATTAATGGGCTTTATATTTGTTTAACTAAATGATAATTTGTTAATTTTAATATAAAGATTTACAATTGGATGTCCCTATAAATAACCATATACACTCGATCGGACACGATGGGCGGGATATTTATTTGTACGAATAAGCATTCATTTAACCGGACACGGGAATGGATTAATAGCCACTAGAATTATTAAAACAGGGGTGAAATTATGTACAAGGACACTTGGCATAATTGTTAACAAAGTATTAAAACCTTGGGTTACACGCAGTCGATAACCTGGTGTAATTATTAAACAAAGTATTAAAATCTTGTTACAGTTTAAGTCCCCAATTAGTTAGAATATTTAACTTCAGATATAAGGATAATTTGACGAGGACACTCGCACTCTATATTTATGACTGATGGACTGTTATGGACAAAAACCAGACGGACATATTAAATAATCCAGGACAAAGGACAATTAACCCATGGACATAAAACTAAAATCAACACGTCAAACATCATGATTACGGAAGTTTAACTAAGCATAATTCTTTTATTTCATATTTAATTTCCTTTATTTTATATTTAATTGCACTTCTAATTATCGCACTTTTATTTATTGTTATTGTATTTAATTGCACTTTTAATTATCGTACTTTTTAATTACCGCAATTTTATTTTATCGCACTTTTATTTATCGCAATTTCTTTATCGTTATTTACTTTACGCTTTAAATTAAGTCTTGTATTTATTTTTAATATTTTACATTAGGTTTTAACTGCGACTAAAGTTTTAAAAATCGACAAACCGGTCATTAAACGGTAAAAACCCCCCTTTATAATAATAATATTACTTATATATATTTGTATTTTTATAAATTAAACTAATATAGCGTTAAGCTTTGGTTAAAGATTTTTCCCTGTGGAACGAACTGGACTTACTAAAAACTACACTACTGTACGATTAGGTACACTGCCTATAAGTGTTGTAGCAAGGTTTAAGTATATCCATTCTATAAATAAATAAATATCTTGTGTAAAATTGTATCGTATTTAATAGTATTTCCTAGTAAAATTTAATAGCTATTTTATATACACCTCGCATAACATCACTATTGTATTCATCCTTATGAATTAGGACGGGTCGCTTCAGAATATGTTACACGTCATGCACAATTTGATGAGGCCTCTTTTCTTTATTCAGGCTCCTTGAAACCTGCTGATCTTACTAGTCTTCGATTTTCTAATTTTCTAGATGACTACATGACCCATTCTGCACCAAATGGTCATAATAATAATGCACAGAAACCATATGTCCCTCCTTCATCGGGACATAATGACCATGATGATGATGATGCTAAATCAGTACAGCAGCCTTGCTCAATCTGTGACGAGCAGTCCCCACCGAGTCATGGTCATGATACCAATATCCCAACAATGAGCTCATCTCCTACTGCTACCAACAACCTGCTTACTCCATCTACACCAGCACTTAGTCACCCAATGGTGACTCGTTCTATGGCTGTAATTTTTAAACCAAGGCATATCGTTGATTTATCTCAACTTGCTTCTTCTGGTCTTCATCAAGCCTTGCTTTCTAACACTGAACCACGAGGATTTAAGACTGCCGCTAAGGATCCTGCATGGGTGTCAGTAATGCGTGAGGAAATGACAGCCTTACATCATAATGACACATGGGATCTTGTTCTGAACCCAAAACACTCAAATATTGTTGGTTCTGATGTGCGTAGAGGTGTATATAAAATACTATTAATTTTTACAAGGAAATACTATTAAATACGATACAATTTTACACAAGATATTTATTTATTTATAGAATGGATATACCTAAACCTTGCTACAACACTTATAGGCAGTGTACCTAATCGTACAGTAGTGTAGTTTTTAGTAAGTCCGGTTCGTTCCACAGGGACCTTATAAACTAGTTCAACGCTATATTAGTTTTAACTTATAGTTGTAAAAATACAAAAATATATATAAGTAGTATTATTATTATAAAAGGGGATTTTACCGTTTAATGACCGGTTTGTCGATTTTAAAACTTTTAGTCGCAGTTAAAACCTAATGTAAAATATTAAAAATAAATATAATTTAATTTAAAGCGTAAAGTAAATAACGATAATGAAATTGCGATAAATAAAATTGCGATAAAATAAAATTGCTATAATTAAAAGTACTATAATTAAAAATGCAATTAAATAAAATGACAATAAATAAAAGTGCGATAATTAAAAGTGCAATTAAATATGAAATATATAAATTATGCTTATTTAAACTTCCGTAATCATGATGTTTGACGTGTTGATTTTAGTTTTATTACCATGGGTTAATTGTCCTTTGTCCTGGATTATTCGATATGTCCATACGGATTTGTCCATAATAGTCCATCTGTCATAAATATAAAGTGCGAGTGTCCTCGTTAAATCATCCTTATTCCCGAAGTCAAATATTCCAACTAATTGGGGATTCGAATTGTAACAAGGTCTTAATACTTTGTTTAATGAATACACCAGGTTATCGACTGCGTGTAGTCCAAGGTTTTACTACTTTGTTAACAATTACACCAATTACCCTTGAATGTAATCCACCCCTGTTTCAACAAGTCTATTAACTATTAATCCAGTTTCGTGTCCGGTAAAATGAACAATTATTAGTATTTATAGATATCCCGCCCACCGTACCCAGTCAAGCGTATGTGGTTATATATAAATACGTCAAATTATAAGTCTATATATTAAATCAACGAGGTATCATTTAGTTAATATAAAACCCATTAATAGCCCATAGTCTAATTTTCACAAGTGTCGTTCTTTTATCCAAACCCCAATTATGGTACCAAGCCCAATTACCCAATTTTAATATTTAGCCCAACATCATGATTACTTCGTCTTAAATAAGCATAATAATAACTTAGCTACGAGACATTAATTTAAAAAGGTTGAACATAACTTACAATGATTAAAAATAGCGTAGCGTTACACGGACAGAATTTCAACTTACACCCTTACAACATTCGCTAACATACTCTTATTATTAAAATTAAAATTAAAATTAAAATTAAAATTATAATATATATATTTATTTATTTAAATGTTGAGAGAAGAGAAGAAAAAGATGGTGATGATATTCGATCAAAACTGCGCTTTTTATAGGAATGTGGCCCTCCACTGTACACCATGCGATCGCATGGAAAATGTACTTCCAGGCCATGCGATCGTATGGCCACTTTTTCCAGCTCACAAAACTTTGTTTCTTTCTTTGCCGACGGATTAATAAATAAGTATAATATATAAATAATTTTAAGAATTATTTAAATATTATATTATATTTATGTGCATAGTTGACTTGTAATTTTTAGTCCGTTGCGTCGAGCGTTGAGAGTTGACTTTGGTCCCGGTTCCGGATTTTCGAACGTTCTTGCGTACAATTTAATATCTTGTATTTTACATTTCGCGTCTTGTACTCTTGTAATTTTGAGACGTTTCTCATCAATAATTGGAACCACTTTGATTGTATTTTGTACTTTTGAGCTTTTTGGTCATTTGCGTCTTCAAATCGTCGAATCTGTCTTTTGTCTTCACCTTTTATTATTTAAACGAATATCACTTGTAAATAGAACAATTGCAACTAAAAGCTTATCTTTCTTGAGGGATAATGCTATGAAATATATGTTCGTTTTTAGCATTATCAAATATTCCCACACTTGAGCGTTGCTTGTCCTCAAGCAATATAGTCTTGAAATAAAAACATACTAGAATCACTTCCTTATTCTTCACACTTTGTACATCAGTGATTTCAATACGGTAGTATAAACAATGATAGTAACGATGTGGTTTACAGTCCCACATGACTATAAAAATTTAGATCCTTTAGGAAATTGGATCTTTATGAAAACATTTGATCTTTTTGAAAATTAAATCTAGCTTTTACCCTAGATAAGTTTTCCGGAATAACCATTCACCGGTGTTTACGAAATTGTTTTTGTGGGTTTGGTGGGTTTCATATTTGAAAATTTTAGCTCAAAACTTGCGGTTTTGTGTCACCCACTTGCTAACCTTGTATTAGAAAAGCAACACGTCCAGTATACTTGCTCCGTATATTACCTTTCGGTAAACTACCGTCCGGTTGTAAAGGAAAGCGTTGAACAAGCAACTGTTAAGGCAATGTCCCCTGACATGCTTTTAATTATGGTCTATAACGTGTCGGATGCAATTACTATCCTTTGTAGGAGCAATAGTAAAGCTCACCCTATAGTTTTTCGGTCTGGCACAAGGTCCTGTCTTCGACCATGCTATGCAACCACCGTTCTTACGGTTGTCACCCAATTTGGTTCAGGTGACCTAATGAATTCCAGGTGAATTTCTAGGATTTTACGTTCAATGGTAATGAATGCATTAAAAATGGGTTTTTCAGAAAACAAATCGGTTTGTAATTTTGATCAAAATATTTTCTCGTTCAAGCTCGAGTTTAGATATCATTGAATTCCATGAGTTTGTAATTCTCAATCTTTAAGGTCAATCTCTAGGATTGAGTAATATCAGGCTTAAAAGCTGATTTTTAATCTTTAAGGAGATTATCATTTTCTGAGGGTCTGATTCATTAGTCTTATCAAGCTAATTTGCACGGCGTCCTCCCCATTTTACGAGACAGATCCTCTCATGGTTAGGATAAGTCTGACCACTTGGCGACCCTGTTTGATGCTGAGGTCCGTGGATTTCCAGCTGATTTTCGAGAAAACTTTTCAAGGTTTTTCGTACAATCTACAACTGGTCTGGACAACAACTTCCAGACCTAAATCAAGAATCGCGTTTCTTTTTCATAAGACTTTACTTCCTTTTAATGATTGAATTGATTCATCATGTAGATCCATCTTTCTTTCAAATATCTTACAATTTACCGGGTAAAACGGTTAATTTTGTCCAAAATAAAAGTATCTTCAATTATTTGTACAAAAATATGTGATATATGTTTTTAAATAACTTGGTAAATTTTTTCCACACTTGGCTTTTATTTTCCTTTTTGTTGTCTTCTATTCCATTTTAAATGAATTCTAACATTTTGGTTTGTTTCTCAATTTATGTCCTTTCCGAGGTAACAATAATTTCGGTGTTAACACATAGTTTTATCGTTCATAAATATGTATAAACATGATTTTGAATTCATTTAATTGAAAATTTTAAAAAAATTTACTAGAATTGGTAGTCAGTATATAAGACTAGGGTTGTTCTTTATTATTAGAGAGCACTAGATTCTAATACAACTACTGCTTTAATAGTATTTTTAATGGTAACCAAGTGTTTAAGTTAAAATTTTAAAAATCCGAAAGAATTTAACTCCTTCCCACACTTAAGATCTTGCAATGCCCTCATTTGCAAGAAATCAGTAACAATTTAAATTATTGAGGGTGATTCGCGTAGAAAAATGATTAAATTTTACCAAAGTTTCCAAACATATTGGCGTTTGTTTGTTGAATGATAAATGGTGCACATCATTTGTTCATTCCGTCTTGTTGTTACATCACATTTGTTGTTCGTTTTGTCGTCAAAATTAGTAGCTTTTGCTGAACTTAATGCCAGTCTTTGAAAATGCGTTGTTTTACCCTGTTGTGTACAATTGAAAATATACATACAATACAAATATAAACATACATGGTAATTTGAAATGGGACTTAAAATCCCACTTTCAAATCAAATATGAAATATTAGCACCAAATAATAAAAATATTAAACAATACATTAATGTATCACAATATCATATATTTAAACATAAATAAATAAAAATAATAAAAAGATAAAAATCATAGAAATCACCAACGGAACTATATCAATCTGGATAGGGGCTCCAGTTCATGTCGTCGTCCGGGTTCCATGGTTGGTGATAGGTGTACTGGTAGGCCTGGTTAGGATCGTAGAGAGTATATGGTGGTCTCATCTTGGGCTGGTGTGGAGGATAGTAAGCGGGTCGGGTTGGGACGTAGTGATCCTGAGATGACAGCCGGCTCATAATCTGACGCTGATGATAGTCCCATCTATCATGCTGTCGTTGCCTAGAATGCTCGCAATCATTCCGGGCTTGCCACTACTCCATCCGACTAAATCTCTCCCCGTTTGTCATATCTACCTCATCTACACGCTCGTAGACGTCAGTCATAGCCTCCCTAATGACATCCCTAATGTCATCCGCTTCCTCCATTTCCTCATCTGAAACTCTCTCTACCTAAGGATGACTACCTTCATAGGGTACTGGCTGGTTGCGTCTGCTCTTTAATACCTTAGTACCCTGATAGACCTTTAATCCTAAAGGATCAACCTGTTCCCTACATTCCAAAAGTGGACCCCTTTGGTCCCTATCTACACCCAAATACTCTCCAATGAGAGTAACAAAAATACCTCCTCCTATTATCCCCCCTTCATGTATTCCTTCCACCATTTTAGACAAATAAAAACCAACACAGTAGGGGATATTAACAAAGCTTCTTGGGTCTCGAATACACTTTAGGTAAAATAAATCATGTAAGGTCATTTTCTCCTTGTTGTGACCTCTTTGTGTAATCGAGTTAGCCAGAAATCTATGAATTATACGAAGCTTGGCTTTGTTAATATGTAAGTAGGAGTGTTTTCCTCCCAGTGTAAAAACATTATAGTTTGACATATGCCTCCAGACGGCGTTCGCGTCAAAATTCCTATCTACCCTTTCACCACGATAAATCAAATTCATACAATCGGGTAGTAGTAATTCACTAGGAGTATATATCTGTAAAGCCCTGGCCTTGTCCAGCATGGACATCCTGTAAATCCTACAGCCAAGTATAAATCTAAGAAAATTTCTATCATCTAATCTATCAACATCTACATTTAATGCTATAGTACTCATCAGCTCTATACACCATTCCTTATATACAGGTCTACGGATGGTGAATAAACGTTCCCAATCGTGAAAAGAAGTGCTGCCATACCTTTGGATCAAATGCTGTCTAACTGAGTTAGCAAGTTGGACCCTTTCCAAAGGATCCCAATCGATTACCCTTGGCACTTCTACATTTTTCGGTATCATTTTTCGGTTCCGATTCTTTTTCCGGTTTCGATTCTTCTTCCGGTTCCGACTCTTCTTCCGGTTCCTCCTCGGGAACTTGTGAATCAGTCCACGAATCATTCCAATTTACATTTGACTCTTCATTATTATTAGGTGAGTCAATGGGACTTGTTCTAGAGGTAGACATCTATCACATAATATCAAACATGTTAAGAGATTAATATATCACATAATATTCACATGTTAAAAATATATAGTTTCCAACAAAATTTGTTAAGCAATCATTTTTCAAGTAAACACGGTCGAAGTCCAGACTCACTAATGCATCCTAACAAACTCGATAAGACACACTAATGCAAAATTCTGGTTCTATAAGACCAACGCTCGGATACCAACTGAAATGTCCCGTTCATATTGATTATAAACGTTCCATATTAATTGATTTCGTTGCGAGGTTTTGACCTCTATATGAGACGTTTTTCAAAGACTGCATTCATTTTTAAAACAACCATAACCTTTATTTTATCAATAAAGGTTTCAAAAGCATTACGTAGATTATCAAATAATGATAATCTAAAATATACTGTTTACACATGACCATTACATAATGGTTTATAATATAAATATATTACATCGACATATGTTTCTTAAATGCAGTTTTTACACAATATCATACAAACATGGACTCCAAATCTTGTCCTTATTTTAGTATGCAACAGCGGAAGCTCTTAGTATTCACCTGAGAATAAACATGCTTTAAACGTCAACAAAAATGTTGGTGAGTTATAGGTTTAACCTATATATATATATCAAATCGTAACAATAGACCACAAGATTTCATATTTCAATACACATCCCATACATAGAGATAAAAATCATTCAATGGTGAACACCTGGTTACCGACATTAACAAGATGCATATATAAGAATATCCCCATCATTCCGGGACACCCTTCGGATATGATATAAACGAATTCGAAGTACTAAAGCATCCGGTTCTTTGGATGGGGTTCGTTAGGCCCAATAGATCTATCTTTAGGATTCGCGTCAATTAGTAGATCGATTTACTAATTCTTAGGCTACCAAGTAAAAGGGGCATATTCGGCTTCGATCATTCACCCATATAATGTAGTTTCAATTACTTTTGTCTATTTCGTAAAACATTTATAAAACTGCATGTATTCGTATCCCAAAATATTAGATTTTAAAAGTGGGACTATAACTCACTTTCACAGATTTTTACTTCGTCGGGAAGAAAGACTTGGCCACTGCTCGATTTACGAACCTATAACAAATATGTACATATATATCAAAGTATATTCAAAATATATTTACAACATTTTTAATACATTTTGATGTTTTAAGTTTATTAAGTTAGCTGTCCTCGTTAGTAACCTACAACTAGTTGTCCAACGTTAGATGTACAGAAAAAAATTGATATATATTATCTTGAATCAATCCACGACCCAGTGTATACACGTCTCAGGCTAGATCACAACTCAAAGTATATATATTTTTGGAATCAACCTCAACCCTGTATAGCTAACTCCCACATTACTGCATATAGAGTGTCTATGGTTGTTCCAAATAATATATACACATGGGTCGATATGATATGTCAAAACAGTTGCATACGTATCTATGGTATCCCAAGATTACATAATATATTAGAATACATGTATAATACAATATAAGTTAGCTAGGATATGATTAATATAGATTTGTTACCAATTTTCACGTTGCTACAACAAGAAAATTATCCAATCTTGTTTTACCCATAACTTCTTCATTTTAAATCCGTTTTGAGTGAATCAAATTGCTATGGTTTCATATTGAACTTTATTTTATGAATCTAAACAGAAAAAGTATAGGTTTATAGTTGGAAATATAAGTTTCAAGTCATTTTTATAAAGGTAGTCATTTCAGTCGAAAGAACGACGTCTAGATGACCATTTTAGAAAACATACTTCCACTTTGAGTTTAATCATGATTTTTGGATATAGTTTCATGTTCATAAGAAAAATCATTTTCCCAGAAGAACAACTTTTAAATAAAAGTTTATCATAGTTTTTAATTAACTAACCCAAAACAGCCCGCGGTGTTACTGCGACGGCATATGTCCGGTTTTACAGTGTTCTTTTTTGTTTCCAGGTTTTAAATCATTAAGTTAGCATATCATATAGATATAGAACATGTGTTTAGTTGATTTTAAAAGTCAAGTTAGAAGGATTAACTTTTGTTTGCGAACAAGTTTAGAATTAACTAAACTATGTTCTAGTGATTACAAGTTTAAACCTTCGAATAAGATAGCTTTATATGTATGAATCGAATGATGTTATGAACATCATTACTACCTCAAGTTTTCTGGATAAAGCGACTGGAAATGAAAAAAATAGATCTAGCTTCAAAGGATCCTTGGATGGCTTGAAAGTTCTTGAAGCAGAATCATGACACGAAAACAAGTTCAAGTAAGATTTCCACTCGAAATAAGATTGTTATAGTTATAGAAATTGAATCAAAGTTTGAATATGAGTATTACCTTGTATTAGAAAGATATATTACTATAAATAAGAAAGATTTCTTGAGGTTGGATGATCACTCTACAAGATTGGAAGTAAGCTAGCAAACTTGAAAGTATTCTTGATTTTATGAAACTAGAACTTGTAGAATTTATGAAGAACACTTAGAACTTGAAGATAGAACTTGAGAGAGATCAATTAGATGAAGAAAATTGCAGAATGAAAGTGTTTGTAGGTGTTTTTGATCGTTGGTGTATGGATTAGATATAAATGATATGTAATTTTCTTTTCATGTAAATAAGTCATGAATGATTACTCATATTTTTGTAATTTTATGAGATATTTCATGCTAATTGCCAAATGATGGATCCCACATGTGTTAGGTGACTCACATGGGCTGCTAAGAGCTGATCATTGGAGTGTATATATGATGTTATGCGAGGCGTATATGAAATAGCTTAAATTTACTAGGAAAAACTATTAAATATGATACAATTTTACACAAGATATTTATTTATTTATAGAACGGATATAACTAAACCTTGCTACAACACTTATAGGCAGTGTACCTAATCGTACAGTAGTGTAGTTTTTAGTAAGTCCGGTTCGTCCCACAGGGAATCTTTTAAACAAAGCTTAACGCTATATTAGTTTTAATTTATAAAAATACAAATATATATATATAAGTAATATTATTATTATAAAGGGGGGTTTTTACCGTTTAATGACCGGTTTGTCGATTTTTAAAACTTTAGTCGCAGTTAAAACCTAATGTAAAATATTAAATAAATAAAAGACTTAATTTAAAGTGTAAAGTAAATAACGATAATGAAATTGCAATAAATAAAAGTGCGATAAAATAAACTTGCGATAATTAAAAAGTACGATAATTAAAAGTGCAATTAAATACAATAACAATAAATAAAAATGCAATAATTAGAAGTGCAATTAAATATGAAAATAAAGGAATTATGCTTATTTAAACTTCCGTAATCATGATGTTTGACGTGTTGATTTTTAGTTTTATGCCCATGGGTTAATTGTCCTTTGTCCTAGATTATTTAATATGTCCGTCTGGTTTTTGTCCATAACAATCCATCAGTCATAAATATAAAGTGCGAGTGTCCTCGTCAAATTATCCTTATACCCGAAGTCAAATATTCCAACTAATTGGGGACTTAAACTGTAACAAGGTTTTAATACTTTATTTAATAATTACACCAGGTTATCGACTGCGTGTAACCCAAGGTTTTAATACTTTGTTATCAATCATGCCAAGTGTCCTTGTACATAATTTTACCCCCGTTTTAATAATTCCATAGACTATTAATCCATTCCCGTGTCCGGTTAAATGAACGATTATTCGTACATATAAATATCCCGCCCATCGTGTCCGATCGAGTGTATATGGTTATTTATAGGGACGTCTAATTGTAAATCTTTATATTAAAATTAATAAACTATCATTTAGTTAAACAAATATAAAGCCCATTAATAGCCCATAGTCTAATTTCCACAAGTGTCGTTCTTTTGTCCAAACCCCAATTATGGTACAAAGCCCAATTACCCAATTTTAATATTTTTAGCCCAACATCATGATTACTTCATTTTAAATAAGCATAATAATAACTTAGCTACGAGACTTTAAATTAAAAAGGTTGAACATAACTTACAATGATTAAAAATAGCGTAGCGTTACACGGACAGAATTTCGACTTACACCCTTACAACATTCGCTAACATACCCTTATTATTGGAAATTAAAATTAAAATTAAAATTATAATATATATATATATATATATATATATACACGTTGATGATAGAGAGATTGATATATGATATTTAAAACGATCAAAATGCGTTGCCTTTTATAGGCAGATTTGGATTTGAGTGCTCCGCGAGTCGCACCGAATTTCCCCTTCAAACTCCGCGAGTCTCGGAGTTTGAATTTCCAGCTCACTCCAATTTGGATCTTAGCTTTGCCGACATAATATATATATAAATATAAAATATAAATAATTAATATAATTATTTATATATTATATTATATTCTTGTGCATAGTAGACTTATAATTTTTGGTCCGTTACGTCACGCGTTGAGAGTTGACTCATGTCCTGGTTCCGGATTTTCGAACGTCCTTGCGTACTATTTTATATCGTGTACTTTGCGTTTTGAATCTTGTACTCTTGTAATTTTGAGACGTTTCTCATCAATAATTGGAACCTCTTTGATTGTATTTTGTACTTTTGAGCTTTTTGGTCGTTTGCGTCTTCAATTCGTCGAATCTGTCTTTTGTCTTCACCTTTTATTATTTAAACGAATATCACTTGTAAATAGAACAATTGCAACTAAAAGCTTGTCTTTCTTGCGGAATAATGCTATGAAATATATGTTCGTTTTTAGCATTATCAAATATTCCCACACTTGAGCGTTGCTTTTCCTCAAGCAATATAGTCTTGAAATAAAAATACTTGAATCACTTCTTTATTCTTCACACTTTGTACATCAGTGATTTCAATACGGCGGTATGAACAATGGTAGTAACGATGTGGTTTACAGTCTCACATGACTCATGAAAATTTAGATCCATTAAGGAAATTGGATCTTTATGAAAACATTTGATCTTTTGAAGATTAAATCTTGCTTTTACCCTTGATAAGTTTTCCGGAATAACCCTTCACTGGTTTTTGCAAATTCTTTTTGTGGGTTTGATGGGTTTCTTATTTGAAATTTTTAGCTCAAAACTTGTGGTTTTGTGTCACCCACTTGCTAACCTTGTATTGGGAAAGCAACACGTCCAGTATACTTGCTCCGTATATTACCTTTCTGTAACTACTGTCCGGTTGTAAAGGAAAGCGTTGAACAAGCAACTGTTAAGGCAATGTCCCCTGACATTCTTTTAATTATGTTCTATAACGTATCGGATGCAATTACTATCCTTGGTAGGAGCAATAGTAAAGCTCACCCTTATAATTTTTTGGTCTGGCACAAGGTCCTGTCTTTGACCATGCTATGCAACCACCGTTCTTACGGTTGACACGCGATTTGGTTCAGGTGACCTAATGAATTCCAGGTGAATTCCTAGGATTTTACGTTCAATGGTAATGACTGCATTGAAAATGGGTTTTCAGAAAACAAATCGGTTTGTAATTTTGATCAAAATATTTTCTCGTTCAAGCTCGAGTTTAGATATCATCGAATTCCATGAGTTTGTAATTCTCAATCTTTAAGGTCAATCTCTAGGATTGAGTAATATCAGTCTTAAAAGCTGATTTTTGATCTTTTAAGGAGATTATCCTTTCTGGGGATCTGATTCATTAGTCTTATCCAGCTAATTTGCACGGCGTCCTCCCCATTTTACGAGACAGATCCTCTCATGGTTAGGATAAATCTGACCACTTGGCGACCCTGTTTGATGCTGAGGTCCGTGGATTTCCTGCTGATTTTAGTGATGACTTTTTCTAGATTTTTCGTCAACCTACAGCTGGTCTGGACGACAACTTCATGACCTAAATCAAGAAGCGCGTGTCTTTTTCGGAAGACTTTACTTTCTTTTAATGATGAAATTAATTCATCGTGTAGATCCATCTTTCTTACAGAAAATCGGGTAAAACTTTTTAGAAATTGTCCAAAATAAAAGTATCTTCAGTTATTTGTACAAAAATATGTGACATATATTTAAAATAATTTGGTAAATATTCCCACACTTGGCTTTTATTTTCTTTTATTTGCCTTTTTATTGTCCTCTATTCTATTTTAAATGAATTCTAACATTTTGGTTTGTTTCTCAATTTATGTCCTTTCCGAGGTAACAATAATTTCGCTGTTAATACCTAGTTTTATCATTCATAAATATGTATAATCATGATTTTGAGTTCATTTAATTGAAAATTTTGAAAAATTTTACTAGAATTGGGTAGTCAATATATAAGACTAGGGCTGTTCTTTGTTATCAGAGAGCACTAGATTCTAATACAACTACTGCGTTACTAGTATTTTTAATGGTAACCAAGTGTTTAAATAAAAAAATTTTTAAAATCCGAAAGATTTTAACCCCTTCCCACACTTAAGATCTTGCAATGCTCTCATTTGCAAGAAATCAGTAACAATTTAAATTATTGAGGGTGATTAGCGTAGAAAAATGATTAAATTTTACCAAAGTTTCCAAACATATTGTTATTTGTGTTGAATGATAAATGGTGCACATCATTTGTTCATTCCGTCTTGTTGTTATTTCACATATATTTTGCATCTTGTCGTTAAAATTAGTTGCTTTTGCTGAACTTAATGCCAGTCTTTGAAAATGCGTTGTTTTACCCTGTTGTGTACATAAGATAAACTGCAAACATATATACATATTTTTTTGAAGTTTGGTATATTACCCCACATTCAAAAATTATTAAAATCTAATAATAAAAGTTAGAAAATTATAAAAACTATTACAATATCAACATAAGTGCTAAATGTAGTAACATTACAAAAAATAAAGTAAATAAAACTAAATAAACTAGGGTTGATACTGATACCAGTAGGGGTTCCATGCATAACCATATGTGTTATAAAATGCTTCAGCTGGGTTCTAAGTAGGATACGGTGGTTGAATCTCTATAGACCAGGGAGGAAATACGGGCTTTGATGAACTTGCCAATCTTCAAATGCTCGATGTCTAGCATTTTCATACTCTTGTGAAGCTATAAACCTTTGTATTTCTGTCATTTCATTTCCCCCTCCCACATTTCCTGGCTGTTGATTTCTTTCAACCTGTGGATGTCTTCCATTTTATTGTACTGCGGCGTTATTTCGCCTCTTCAAAACCTTAGTACCATGATATACATTTAAACCAATTGTATCGTGGGGTTCTGGTTCTTCGATTAATAATCCCCCCGACTTATATCCACATCGAGATACTCAGCAATTAATGTAATAAATATACCACCTCCTATTATACTGTGCGGTCTCATCCCCCTAACCATAGCCGATAAATAATAACCCACACAATAAGGTATATTTACAGCGCTTTGTGGGTCTCGAATACACATGTGGTAAAATAAATCTTGCTCATTTACCTTTTCCTTATTTTTACCTCGCTGTGTAATCGAGTTCGGTAGAAACCTGTGAATTACTCTTAACTCAGCTCTATCTATATCCGTATAAGAGTAATTTCCCCCTTTAAATCGGTGATGGCTAGTCATTTGACTCCATACACCATGCGTATCAAAATTTTCATCAATCTTCCTACCATTTAATATCAACCCTTGACAATCGGCAGATGCTAGCTCCTCAGGCGTATATATACGTAAGGCCTGAGCCATGTCTAGTAGAGACATGTGGCGCATCGAACCTCCTAACAAAAATCTAATAAAAGTTCGATCGGTTAAAGTAGCTACCCGATCATTTATTTCTATACTACACAATAATTCTTCACACCATACTTTATATACAGGTCTACGCATGTTGAATAATAGTACCCAATCACTAAAAGTAGAATTACCATACCTTTGAGTAAGTAATTCCCTGATTGGCTCGGCAAATTCCACTACCTCTAATGGTTCCCATTCTATTACCCTAGGTACTTCAACAACTTTAGAATGAAGAGTGTGCAAGCCCCTTTGGTATTTTGGATAATCTATCCAACGTCTGTCTAATATCAAGTTCGGGTGCAAATCTTCCACGTGCATATCTGAAAATGTCATAACTGGATGAGGTATATCTTGTTTGTAATAGTTATCAACATCCTGTTGTTCTGCATTCTCAGGAGGAGCAATGCGAGCTTGGGATGAAGATTCACCCCTTTCAGTCTGCAAAACACATCAAACACAATTTTTGTGCATCCAAATATACATTAGTGTCAGCAAAATCATCAATCAAAATAATTACAATGACATGTTCAATTTATATCAAACTTATGCTCATTTTCATATTTTTATCAAATCTACACTTTTTCAAATAAGCATATACGAAAATGTTCGCCAAGTTCATAAGCATTCAACTCAAATAACATGTCAAAATAATCATTATTAGCAATTAAACAAGTTTCAAATGGCATTATCTCTCAAAAATCAAGTTCATGAATTTTAGACTTGAAAAAGTCCACTTTAATTCTCAAAAATCATGTTTAAGTTCAAAGTTTGGATCATTTAACTACCTAAACATGTTACACTACTTAATTTAGCAATATTTCATGACAAAAATCGGCCATAACCTGTTTATATTAAAAAGCCCCAAATTGCTCAAGAACACAAACCCTAGATTACTCAAAATTTGAAGTTTAAGGCTTCTAATCATGTTAAATAGCATCAATCTAGGTTATACAAGCATAATATATAAGCAATTTAAACATAATTACACTAAAAATTATCAAAATCGAATTGGGTATAAAATTGCTCAAGAACACTAATTTTCGAATTAAATGGTTGTTTTGATGAAGAAATTACCGTTTTCCTTGAGTAATTCCTTGATAGCATCCTTCTCTACATGATTTTGTGAAAGATTTGATGAAAAATGGTGAAAAAAATTCGGATTTGAGTGTGTTTTTGGGTTTATTTTCGCAGTATTTTGGGGTGTGGGTGTGGACACTGATCTGTTCGATCAGTTTATATTTTTTTTTCCTGGAATTTTGATGCTCCGCGAGTCGCGGTGTTTATCCTTATCAAACTCCGCGAGTCACGGCATTTACTATTTTTTTTATAAAAATCTTATACTAATTAAAATCTATAATTAATTAAATTTTAAAAATTTTGTTTCTTTTTAGGATGAGGGCGTTTCGGAACGATGTCCTAGTCCGTCCCTCGACAAAATTTTAAAATTTGTCTTTTTGAAGCGTGGTTTTAAAAGCAAAGATTTTTGGGTTTTTTAATTTTTTTGGCATACTTTAAATCAATAAGATTAAAAATAATGATAATAAAAATTCTCGTCCCGCCCTCGGGTAAAGCAATTTCGGTTCAACGACCTAGTCTTCAACTTACGACAAATTTTAAAAATCAAATTTTTAACTTAACGAAATAAAGTAAATTTTTGTTTTTAAATTCACACCAAACTTAAATTTAAAATGCATAAAATTAAAAATTCATATTTTAAAAATTAAAAAATCACACTAAACATATATTATATTTTTGTTTTTATACATACAAACTTATATTAAAAATATTAATTTTTCAAATATTTACAATTTTAAATATATATTAATTTTAACAAGTTTACAATATTATTTTAATACTAATTTTAAAAACAAAGTAAAAATAAAATTAAAAATCTTTTGGTCTTTTATCCCACTTTAATCAATCAAATATTATCAAAAATATACGCCCCTCTTTTCGGTAAAGTAATTTCGGTTCCATGACCTAATTTAACTCATGAAGAATTTTTGAAATATTTTGGGTTGATTGATTAAAGATATTTATACCTTAAGAATAAACGTTAAATTTCGCAGTGATGTAATAAATTTTTGTATGATATCAATAATTTCGGTCGCAAGACCTAATTTTATTGAATACCAATTTAATACTTTATAGCGAACAAATTAGCGTTTATTATCAAAAGGTTAAAAATAAAAATAAAAATAAAAACTGTACAAACTTACCTGTGAGATAGTATTCTTAGTGATATGCTCTAGCCCACTCATAAGATAGTCGGACTAATTGATTTTCCATGGCTACATAGGCGTAACCTCGAGCATTTAATGTTTTTTCTTCTAAACATATGAACGGTCCATCTCTGCATAAAGTAACAAATTCGGTGTTTGAATAGGTTTGATTATTTGAACATTTACCTTCGTGTGACCATTTTCCGCATTTGTGACATTTTTCAAGGTGTCGTGCTCTTCTTTTCGCTGCGGATTTTGATTTTCCTTTACCAAATTGTAACTTATTATCTTCGCATCTGGATTCTTTTCTTACTCCGTCCAATTTTTCTCTGATTACTGATACCAGTTCACTCGGAAGTGTGTCATTATTACGTTTAGTGATCAAAGCGTGTAGCATTAGACCATGGTTTAATTCACAGGAAGTCTTCATTTCGAAAAACCTAAAAAACATAAAAATTCAGAATGGGGGGAGAAGACTAGTTCTTTAGGGTCTGCTAGGGAAAGACCATTCGGGTTCCATTTTCGAGAACTACACGAAAACATAAAATCTAACTCTAACAAAAATACATATTATCCTTTAAAGACTTGATTCTCCCCACACTTAGTTACCTATGGTATCGAAATTGAGATTAACTTCGTTGTCGACTTCCATCGGACTATCTATGTAGTGTTTAACTCTGTGACCATTAACCTTAAATTCAATCCCATTTGAATTTATTAATTCTATTGTTCCGTTTGGGAAAACTCTTTTGACTATGAATGGTCCAGACCATCTTGATTTCAATTTTCCAGGAAATAGCTTGAATCGTGAATTGAAAAGAAGAACTCTGTCTCCTTCTTTAAATTCTTTTGAACTTCTGATTCTTTTATCATGCCATTTCTTCGTTCTTTCCTTATAGATTAACGAATTTTCGTATGCTTCTTGTCTTAATTCTTCTAATTCGTTTAGTTGACTTAACCGTAGAATTCCAGCTTCATGTAAATCAAGATTACATGTCTTCAAAGCTCAAAATGCTTTGTGTTCAATTTCTACTGGAAGATGACATGCTTTTTCGTAAACGAGTCTAAAAGGTGTGGTTCCAATTGGAGTTTTGTAGGCTGTTCTAAAAGCCCAGAGTGCATCCTCCAATTTTATGGACCATTCCTTCGGATTTGATCCTACGGTTTTCTCTAGAATACGTTTCAAAGCTCGGTTGGTATTTTCAACTTGTCCACTTGTTTGTGGATGATATGCGGTGGAGATTTTATGAGTTACTCCATATCTTTTAAGAACTTTCTCAAGTTGATTATTACAAAAATGAGTTCCCCGATCACTTATTAAAGCTTTCGGTGTTCCAAACCTTGCAAAAAGACGTTTTAAAAAGTTGACTACAACTCGTGCATCATTAGTTGGGAGAGCTTGTGCTTCCGCCCATTTAGATACATAATCAATGGCTACGAGAATGTATAAATTATTATGAGATTTTGGAAATGTACCCATAAAGTCAATACCCCAAATGTCAAATACATCACATACTTGAATGACATTTTGTGGCATTTCATCACGTTCACTTATTTTTCCGGCCCTTTGACAAGCATCACAGGATTTGCAAAGAAGGTGTGCGTCTTTGTAAATTGTAGGCCAATAGAATCCAGCATCATAAACTTTTCTTGCTGTGAGTTGAGGCCCATAATGCCCTCCTGTTGGTCCTGCGTGACAATGGTTTAAGATTTTACTAGCTTCATCTCCGAATACACATCGGCGTATTATTCCATCGGGACAACTTTTAAACAAATGTGGATCTTCCCAGAAATAGTGTTTTATATCGCTAAAGAATTTCTTTCATTTTTGGTACGACAATCCTTTTTCAAGGAATCCACATACTAAGTAGTTTGCATAGTCTGCAAACCATGGAATTTCATTATAATCTATCTTCAATAGATATTCATCAAGAAAGTTGTCTTGTATGGCCGATTCATTTAGAACTTCTAATTCAGGATTTTCAAGACGAGAAAGATGATCAGCGGCGAGATTTTCTGCTCCTCTTTTATTTCGGATTTCAATATCGAACTCTTGTAAGAGTAAGATCCAACGGATTAATCTTGGTTTAGCATCTTGTTTCGAAAATAGGTATCTAAGAGCAGAATGGTCGGTATAGACCACCTTTTTAGCTAGAACGAGATATGAACGAAATTTGTCAAAAGCAAAGACAATAGCAAGGAGTTCTTTTTCAGTAGTTGTGTAATTTATTTATGTTCCTTGTAACGTCTTACTAGCATAATATATAGGTTGAAATCGTTTTGTGCTCCTTGTCCTAAAACGGCTCCCATTGCAAAATCACTTGCATCGCACATTAGTTCAAACGGTAGATTCCAATTTGGTGTTATCATGATCGGCGCATTAGTGAGTTTTTCTTTAAGAATATTAAAAGATTTGATGCATTCATCTGAAAAGATGAATGGAGCATCCTTTTCTAGGAGTTTATTCATAGGAGTGGCAATTTTAGAAAAATCTTTTATGAAACGTCGGTAAAAACCGGCATGCCGTAGAAAACTCCTAACTCCTTTAACATTGGTGGGATGTGAAAGTTTAGCAATTACATCTACTTTAGCTCTATCCACTTCAATCCCTTCCTTTGAAATTTTATGACCCAGAACGATGCCTTCTTTAACCATGAAATGGCATTTCTTCCAATTAAGAACTAGATTTGATTGTTCGCATCTAATAAGCATTCGTTCAAGATTAACTAGATATGATTCAAATGTATCACCGAAGACTGAAAAGTCATCCATGAAAACTTCCATGCATTCTTCTATCATGTCGTGAAAAATCGCCATCATGCACCTTTGAAAGGTTGCAGGGGCGTTGCAAAGTTCAAATGGCATGCGTTTGTAAGCAAAAGTACCATAAGGGCACGTGAATGTGGTTTTCTCTTGGTCCTCGGGTGCTACTGGAATTTGAAAATATCCGGAAAAACCATCAAGAAAACAATAGTAACTATTTCCGGCTAATCTTTCTAACATTTGATCAATGAAAGGTAAGGGAAAGTGATCTTTTCTGGTGGCGTCATTTAATTTTCTATAATCAATACAAACACGCCATCCTGTTACAGTACTAGTAGGAATAAGTTCATTTTTCTCATTTGTAATGACAGTCATGCCACCCTTCTTAGGCACGCATTGAACTGGGCTTACCCATGGACTATCAGAAATTGGATAAATTAAACCTGCATCAAGCAGTTTAATAATTTCTTTTTTAACAACATCTTGCATATTAGGATTTAGTCTTCGTTGGCATTGCACATACGTTTTATGACCTTCTTCCATAAGGATTTTCTGTGTGCAATACGAAGGACTTATTCCTTTAATATCATGAATCTTCCATGCAATGGCTGGTTTATGAGATTTTAACACAGAAATGAGTTGTGATTTCTCATTTTCAGTAAGAGAAGACGATATTATTACAGGTAATTCAGATTCACCATGTAAATAAGCGTATTCCAAATGATTTGGAAGTGGTTATAACTCTAATGTCGGAGGTTCTTCTATCGATGATTTATATCGATATCTGTCTTCTTCTTTTAGCATTTGAATTTCTTCTGTTGTTGGTTCATATCCATTAGCTATTAGTGTAGCTAACATTTCAGTTTCATCAATTGGTTCAGTTCCTTCTCCTAAAGAACATTCTCCTGTTCCTTGTAATTCTGGAAATTCTTCTAACAATTCTGCATGTGAATCTATAGTTTGAATATAATAACATGTATCATCTGCAGATTGTATTGTTGCATAGCTCCATCAACTGAAAAGGTAACACTCTCGTCCTCTATACTTAGGGTCAGTTTCTTACCGAACACGTCTATCATTGCTTTAGCCGTGTTTAAGAATGGTCTTCCTAATATGAGAGGAACTTGAGAATCTTCTTCCATGTCCAGAACAACAAAATCTACTGGAAATACTAAAGTACCAACTTTAACTAGCATGTTCTCCATTATCCCTCTAGGATATTTTATTGATCGATCGGCTAGTTGTATACTTATTCTTGTTGGTTTTAATTCTCAAAGGTCTAGTTTAGTGTATATTGAATATGGCATTAAATTTATACTAGCACCTAAGTCTGCCAATGCTTCTATTGAACTAAGACTACCCAGAAAACATGGAATTGTGAAACTACCTGGATCTGATAATTTTTCTGGTATCTTATTCAACAGCACTGCTGAACAATTAGCATTCATAGTAACATCCGAGAGTTCTTCCGTTTTATTTTTATTCGAGATTAGATCTTTCAGAAATTTAGCGTATCTAGGCATTCCTGAAATCACATCAATGAAAGGAAGATTTACATTTATCTGTTTAAACATATCCAAGAATTTGGATTGCTCGGCTTCAAGTCTCTCTTTTTTCATTTTACTCGGGTAAGGAAGTGGTGGTTGGTATGATTTAACATAAGGTTTAGCCTTAACTGTGTTATCTTCATTAACCTTTTCAACTACCGGTTCTTTTTCCTTATCTTGTTCAGGTTGTGGTTCTTGTGGAGTAGGAATAGCTTCATCAGAAATTACAGGTATTTCAGGTGGTTTAAGTGTAATACCACTTCTTGTGGTAATAGCTTTAGCTGTTTCATTCCGAGGGTTAGCATTTGTATCACTAGGTAAACTTCCCGGTTTTCTTTCACCTATCAACCTTGCTAGGTTACTTACTTCTTGTTCCAAATTTTGAATAGAAGCTTGTTGATTTCTAAATGCTTGAGCATTTTGTTCATTAGTTTGTTTCTGAGATGTGAAAAACTGCGTTTGAGTTTCAACTAGCTTCGTCATCATATCTTCTAAATTTGGCTTTTTATCATCGGTTTGTGGTGGTTTGTTTTGAAAATTAGGTCTTTGCTGGTTGTAAGTATTATTGGATACTTGTTGATTACTAGGACCTTGTTGATTGTTGTATGGAACATTTCAGTTATAATTCTGGTTTTGATTGTAAATCGGTCTTGGCGGTTGATAATTATTCTGATAATTATTTCCAGGCCTTTGGTTTATGTATGAAATATTCTCTCTTTGTTCCCTTGTTAGCTCAATACTAAGAAAATCTTTTGTCAAATGTGGTCCTCCACACTGCTCACAACTAATTCGTATTGAGTGTATATCTTTAGTCATCTTTTCCATTCGTCTCTCGACAGCATCTATCTTTGCAGAAATGGAATCTAAGTCATGGCTAGAATCGGCTCTAGCTGCTTTAGATGATCTAACGATATCTTTTTCTTGGTGCTACTCATGTGAGTGGGAAGCAGTGCTATCAATAATTTTATAAGCATCAGTTTCGGTTTTCTTCATAATAGAACCACCAGCTGCTATAACGATGTCTTTCCTTGTAGTGATGTCGCATCCTTGGTAGAATATTTGTACTATTTGACAAGTGTCTAAACCATATTGCGGACATCCTCTTAATAACTTTCCAAATCTTGTCCAAGCCTCATATAGAGTTTCATTCGGTTTCTGTGTGAACGTAACAATTTCTCCTTGAAGTCTTACGGCTTTAGATGCCGGAAAGAATTGTTTAAGAAATTTTTCAACTAAAACGTCCCATGTATCAATCACCCCTTCAGGTAACGATTCCAACCAATCTTTGGCTTCTCCCTTTAAAGTCCAGGGAAATAACATGAGATATATCTGTTCATCTTCCACTTCTCTTATTTTAAATAGTGTGCAGATTCTATTAAAGGTACGAAGATGTTCATTTGGATCTTCCTTCGGCGCACCACTAAATTGGCATTGATTAGTCACCATATGTAGAATTTGTCCTTTGATTTCATAATCTGGTGCATTAATGTCTGGATGAGTAATTGCGTGACCTTGGCCAGTGCGTTTAGCTCGCATTCGGTCTTCCATACTTAGAGGTTCCAGATTCTCCATAATTGAATTTGTTGAATCTGAATCACTAGAGGATTCTGATTTAATGGTTCGTTCCTCAACAATCTCTGTTTGAATGATTGGTGGTTCCGGAGGAAAAATTAATGGTTCAGGATCTATGAATTGTCCCTGAATATTCTCTGGATTCTCAATTGTGAGGTCGGGTTCAAAAAATGGATTATCGAAAATTTGAATTGGAGTAGTTGGTCGACTGGATGACGATTCTAAAGAAAAATCAACGGTGACAATATTTGCTAGATGTCTTTATCAAGTTACAGGTGGTGAACGTACAAAAGGTGGTGAACGTCTTGCTCGGTGCATTCACTGAATATCCTATTAGTTTTTAAAAGGAAAGAAAAATTATATAAGTTATCCAATTAATAGACTTTTCTGATTTTGCCCACGTTTCGAATAGCCAAAAGATGCAGCAGAGGGGCAGGATTCGTTTGGTCTCAATATAATTGAGTACTGTTTGGCTCCAATAACCCGGTCCACGTACAAATCCAACTATTACTACGAACCAGAAAATTTGATGTCTATCAATTTAATCACTTAAAATAAATTTTCGTAATTTTAAGAAATTTAGAGAAGAAGTAGAAAAATTCTAAGTCCTAAAAACTAGAATGGTGAGAAATAAGAAAGAAAAAGAGCGCGTCGGAAAAGGTCGAAAAAGAAAAGGGTTGAAAAATAAAAGGCGTCGAAAAATAAGAAAGAAAAAGAGTGACTTATAAAACTTTAAAACACTCGACTAACCCAACCTTATTACTATCACTAACTTAAAATTAAAATTGCAAATTGAGATTACTAATTGGAGTGATAATTGATACATAGGTAAAAGGCGTCGAAAAATAAAAATAAGAAAGTAGCGCATTGAAACTTAAAAAGGAACTAAAAACTAAAAAAACAAAAGTTGCGTCTAAAAATATTAAAGCTTACAAGTAAAACTATATCCCAAATGGCAATATCTTAAAAACGTACTAAAATTTAAAAATGGTGTCGCAAAATTCTAGAGCACCTAAATCTTAGTCTAAAGAAAAAGCACTTAAGGGATTTTACGGCAAAGCCTAAAAATCTAGAAATAAAAATAACTATGGCAAAAACTATATCTTAAAACTAAATACGAACGAAAAATTACAAAAATTACGAATAAACGATTAAAAAAATACAAGAATAAAAATAAGATTAAAATTGATAAAATTATTTAATTTTATAAAAATATTATTTTTATATATTTATAATATAAAAGTATTAATTTTTATATAAAAATAAACTAATTATAATTAATTATTACTAATTAAATTGAAACTTAAATTAAATATTAAACTAATTAACCCTAATTAATAATAATAATAATAAATACTTCGTAATTAATGCTTACTGGGGTTTCTGTGTGACCTGTCTGGGCAGCTCCGCGAGTCGCGGTGAACCCAGTTCAAAACCCCCGCAAGTCACGGAGATTGCAGGTTCAACGTGTACCAGGTTCAAATTTGACAGGTTCAGTTTTTATTATATTTTTTATTATATTTTTCTGTTTTATATTTTCTGTTTTAATAATTAAATAAAATATTTATATAAATTAAATAAAAACTTATGTTTTAAAAACTAAAATAAAAATAGAAATACTTTATAATTTTATAAAAATCTTAAAAATAGATTTATATATATATATTTTTTTTCGGTTTTTAATTTTTTATATTTTTTTAATATTTAAAAAGTATATATTTTACTAAAACTAATTAAAACTTAATAAATTTTTTTTTTTATGTGTGTGGCGTTTCGCTTCGGCGTTCCCCGGCAGCGGCGCCAAAAATTACTTGATGTTATGCGAGGCGTATATGAAATAGCTTAAATTTACTAGGAAAAACTATTAAATATGATACACTTTTACACAAGATATTTATTTATTTATAGAACGGATATAACTAAACCTTGCTACAACACTTATAGGCAGTGTACCTAATCGTACAGTAGTGTAGTTTTAGTAAGTCCGGTTCGTTCCACAAGGAATCTTTTAAACAAAGCTTAACGCTATATTAGTTTTAATTTATAAAAATACAAATATATATATAAGTAATATTATTATTATAAACGGGGGTTTTTACCGTTTAATGACCGGTTTGTCGATTTTTAAAACTTTAGTCGCAGTTAAAACCTAATGTAAAATATTAAATAAATAAAAGACTTAATTTAAAGCGTAAAGTAAATAACGATAATGAAATTGTAATAAATAAAAGTGCGATAAAATAAACTTGCGATAATTAAAAAGTACGATAATTAAAAGTGCAATTAAATACAATAACAATAAATAAAAATGCAATAATTAGAATTGCAATTAAATATGAAAATAAAGGAATTATGCTTATTTAAACTTCCGTAATCATGATATTTGACGTGTTGATTTTTAGTTTTATGCCAATGGGTTAATTGTCCTTTGTCCTGGATTATTTAATATGTCCGTCTGGTTTTTGTCCATAACAATCCATCAGTCATAAATATAAAGTGCGAGTGTCCTCGTCAAATTATCCTTATACCCGAAGTCAAATATTCCAACTAATTGGGGACTTAAACTGTAACAAGGTTTTAATACTTTGTTTAATAATTACACCAGGTTATCGACTGCGTGTAACCCAAGGTTTTAATACTTTGTTATCAATTATGCCAAGTGTCCTTGTACATAATTTCACCCCTATTTTAATAATTCCATAGACTATTAATTCATTCCCGTGTCCGGTTAAATGAATGATTATTCGTACATATAAATATCCCGCCCATCGTGTCCGATCGAGTGTATATGGTTATTTATAGGGACGTCCAATTGTAAATCTTTATATTAAAATTAACAAACTAACATTTAGTTAAACAAATATAAAGCCCATTAATAGCCCATAGTCTAATTTTCACAAGTGTCGTTCTTTTGTCCAAACTCCAATTACAGTACAAAGTCCAATTACCCAATTTTAATATTTTTAGCCCAACATCATGATTACTTCGTTTTAAATAAGCATAATAATAACTTAGCTACGAGACATTAAATTAAAAAGGTTGAACATAACTTACAATGATTAAAAATAGCGTAGCGTTACACGGACAGAATTTCGAATTACACCCTTACAACATTCGCTGACATACCCTTATTATTGGAAATTAAAATTAAAATTAAAATTATAATATATATATATATATATATATATATATATATATATATATATATATATATATATATATATATATATATATATATATATATATATATATATATATACGTTGATGATAGAGAGATTGATGAAATGTCCTGTTCTTATTGATTAAAAGCGTTCCATATTAATTGATTTCGTTGCGAGGTTTTGGCCTCTATATGAGACGTTTTTCAAAGACTGCATTCATTTTAAAACAAACCATAACCTTTATTTCATCAATAAAGGTTTAAAAAGCTTTACGTAGATTATCAAATAATGATAATCTAAAATATCCTGTTTACACACGACCATTACATAATGGTTTACAATACAAATATGTTACAACAAAATAAGTTTCTTGAATGCAGTTTTTAAACAATATCATACAAGCATGGACTCCAAATCTCGTCCTTATTTAAGTATGCGACAGCGGAAGCTCTTAATAATCACCTAAGAATAAACATGCTTAAAACGTCAACAAAAATGTTGGTGAGTTATAGGTTTAACCTATATATATCAAATCATAATAATAGACCACAAGATTTCATATTTCAATACACATCCCATACATAGAGATAAAAATCATTCATATGGTGAACACCTGGTAACCGACATTAACAAGATGCATATTTAAGAATATCCCCATCATTCCGGGACACCCTTCGGATATGATATAAATTTCGAAGTACTAAAGCATCCGGTACTTTGGATGGGGTTTGTTAGGCCCAATAGATCTATCTTTAGGATTCGCGTCAATTAGGGTGTCTGTTCCCTAATTTTTAGATTACCAGACTTAATAAAAAGGGGCATATTCGATTTCGATAATTCAACCATAGAATGTAGTTTCACGTACTTGTGTCTATTTTGTAAATCATTTATAAAACCTGCATGTATTCTCATCTCAAAAATATTAGATTTTAAAAGTGGGACTATAACTCACTTTCACAGATTTTTACTTCGTCGGGAAGTAAGACTTGGCCACTGGTTGATTCACGAACCTATAACAATATATACATATATATCAAAGTATGTTCAAAATATATTTACAACACTTTTAATATATTTTGATGTTTTAAGTTTATTAAGTCAGCTGTCCTCGTTAGTAACCTACAACTAGTTGTCCACAGTTAGATGTACAGAAATAAATCGATAAATATTATCTTGAATCAATCCACGACCCAGTGTATACGTATCTCAGTATTGATCACAACTCAAACTATATATATTTTGGAATCAACCTCAACCCTGTATAGCTAACTCCAACATTCACATATAGAGTGTCTATGGTTGTTCCGAAATATATATAGATGTGTCGACATGATAGGTCGAAACATTGTATACGTGTCTATGGTATCTCAAGATTACATAATATACAATACAAGTTGATTAAGTTATGGTTGGAATAGATTTGTTACCAATTTTCACGTAGCTAAAATGAGAAAAATTATCCAATCTTGTTTTACCCATAACTTCTTCATTTTAAATCCGTTTTGAGTGAATCAAATTGCTATGGTTTCATATTGAACTCTATTTTATGAATCTAAATAGAAAAAGTATAGGTTTATAGTCGAAAAAAATAAGTTACAAGTCGTTTTTGTAAAGGTAGTCATTTCAGTCGAAAGAACGACGTCTAGATGACCATTTTAGAAAACATACTTCCACTTTGAGTTTAACCATAATTTTTGGATATAGTTTCATGTTCATAATAAAAATCATTTTCTCAGAATAAAAACTTTTAAATCAAAGTTTATCATAGTTTTTAATTAACTAACCCAAAACAGCCCGCGGTGTTACTACGACGGCGTAAATCCGGTTTTACGGTGTTTTTCGTGTTTTCAGGTTTTAAATTATTAAGTTAGCATATCATATAGATATAGAACATGTGTTTAGTTGATTTTAAAAGTCAAGTTAGAAGGATTAACTTTTGTTTGCGAACAAGTTTAGAATTAACTAAACTATGTTCTAGTGATTACAAGTTTAAACCTTCGAATAAGATAGCTTTATATGTATGAATTGAATGATGTTATGAACATCATTACTACCTTAATTTCCTTGGATAAACCTACTGGAAAAGTGAAAAATGGATCTAGCTTGAACGGATCCTTGGATGGCTCGAAGTTCTTGAAGCAGAATCATGACACGAAAACAAGTTCATGTAAGATCATCACTTGAAATAAGATTGTTATAGTTATAGAAATTGAACCAAAGTTTGAATATGATTATTACCTTGTATTAGAATGATAACATACTGTAAGAAAAAAAGATTTCTTGAGGTTGGATGATCACCTTACAAGATTGGAAGTGAGCTAGCAAACTTGAAAGTATTCTTGATTTTATGTAACTAGAACTTGTAGAATATATGAAGAACACTTAGAACTTGAAGATATAACTTGAGAGAGATCAATTAGATGAAGAAAATTGAAGAATGAAAGTGTTTGTAGGTGTTTTTGGTCGTTGGTGTATGGATTAGATATAAAGGATATGTAATTTTGTTTTCATGTAAATAAGTCATGAATGATTACTCATATTTTTGTAATTTTATGAGATATTTCATGCTAGTTGCCAAATGATGGTTCCCACATGTGTTAGGTGACTCACATGGGCTGCTAAGAGCTGATCATTGGAGTGTATATACCAATAGTACATACATCTAAAAGCTGTGTATTGTACGAGTACGAATACGGGTGCATACGAGTAGAATTGTTGATGAAACTGAACGAGGATGTAATTGTAAGCATTTTTGTTAAGTAGAAGTATTTTGATAAGTGTATTGAAGTCTTTCAAAAGTGTATAAATACATATTAAAACACTACATGTATATACATTTTAACTGAGTCGTTAAGTCATCGTTAATCGTTACATGTAAGTGTTGTTTTGAAACCTTTAGGTTAACGATCTTGTTAAATGTTGTTAACCCAATGTTTATAATATCAAATGAGATTTTAAATTATTATATTATCATGATATTATCATGTATGAATATCTCTTAATATGATATATATACATTAAATGTCTTTACAACGATAATCGTTACATATATGTCTCGCTTAAAAATCATTAAGTTAGTAGTCTTGTTTTTACATATGTAGTTCATTGTTAATATACTTAATGATATGTTTACTTATCATAGTATCATGTTAACTATATATATATATCCATATATATGTCATCATATAGTTTTTACAAGTTTTAACGTTCGTGAATCACCGGTCAACTTGGGTGGTCAATTGTCTATATGAAACATATTT
Source organism: Rutidosis leptorrhynchoides (assembly GCF_046630445.1). NCBI lineage: Eukaryota > Viridiplantae > Streptophyta > Magnoliopsida > Asterales > Asteraceae > Rutidosis > Rutidosis leptorrhynchoides. Next base: position 85,860,384 of record NC_092342.1, on the reverse strand, counting down.
CAATTAATCAAGTCTTAACAAGTTTGATTGCTTAACATGTTGGAAACATTTAATCACGTAAATATCAATCTCAATTAATATATATAAACATGGAAAAGTTCGGGTCACTACAGTACCTACCCGTTAAATAAATTCCGTCCCGAAATTTTAAGCTGTTGACGGTGTTGTCGAATCTTCTGGAAATAGATGCGGGTATTTCTTCTTCATTTGATCTTCATGCTCCCAGGTGAACTCGGGTCCTCTACGAGCATTCCATCGAACCTTAACAATTGGTATCTTGTTTTGCGTAAGTCTTTTAACCTCACGATCCATTATTTCGACGGGTTCTTCGATGAATTGAAGTTTTTCGTTGATTTGGATTTCATCTAACGGAATAGTGAGATCTTCTTTAGCAAAACATTTCATCAAATTCGAGGCGTGGAAAGTGTTATGTACAGCCGCGAGTTGTTGAGGTAACTCAAGTCGGTAAGCTACTGGTCCGACACGATCAATAATCTTGAATGGTCCAATATACCTTGGATTTAATTTCCCTCGCTTACCAAATCGAACAACGCCTTTCCAAGGTGCAACTTTAAGCATGACCATCTCTCCAATTTCAAATTCTATATCTTTTCTTTTAATGTCAGCGTAGCTCTTTTGTCGACTTTGGGCAGTTTTCAACCATTGTTGAATTTGGATGATCTTCTCGGTAGTTTCTTGTATAATCTTCGGACCCGTAATCTGTCTATCCCCCACTTCACTCCAACAAATCGGAGACCTGCACTTTCTACCATAAAGTGCTTCAAACGGCGCCATCTCAATGCTTGAATGGTAGCTGTTGTTGTAGGAAAATTCTGCTAACGGTAGATGTCGATCCCAACTGTTTCCGAAATCAATAACACATGCTCGTAGCATGTCTTCAAGTGTTTGTATCGTCCTTTCGCTCTGCCCATCAGTTTGTGGATGATAGGCAGTACTCATGTCTAGACGAGTTCCTAATGCTTGCTGTAATGTCTGCCAGAATCTTGAAATAAATCTGCCATCCCTATCAGAGATAATAGAGATTGGTATTCCATGTCTGGAGACGACTTCCTTCAAATACAGTCGTGTTAACTTCTCCATCTTGTCATCTTCTCTTATTGGCAGGAAGTGTGCTGATTTGGTGAGACGATCAACTATTACCCAAATAGTATCAAAACCACTTGCAGTCCTTGGTAATTTAGTGATGAAATCCATGGTAATGTTTTCCCATTTCCATTTTGGGATTTCGGGTTGTTGAAGTAGACCTGATGGTTTCTGATGCTCAGCTTTGACCTTAGAACACGTCAAACATTCTCCTACGTATTTAGCAACATCGGCTTTCATACCCGGCCACCAAAAATGTTTCTTGAGATCCTTGTACATCTTCCCCGTTCCAGGATGTATTGAGTATCTGGTTTTATGAGCTTCTCTAAGTACCATTTCTCTCGTATCTCCAAATTTTGGTACCCAAATCCTTTCAGCCCTATACCGGGTTCCGTCTTCCCGAATAGTAAGATGCTTCTCCGATCCTTTGGGTATTTCATCCTTTAAATTTCCCTCTTTTAAAACTCCTTGTTGCGCCTCCTTTATTTGAGTAGTAAGGTTATTATGAATCATTATATTCATAGATTTTACTCGAATGGGTTCTCTGTCCTTCCTGCTCAAGGCATCGGCTACCACATTTGCCTTCCCCGGGTGGTAACGAATCTCAAAGTCATAATCATTCAACAATTCAATCCACCTACGCTGCCTCATATTCAGTTGTTTCTGATTAAATATGTGTTGAAGACTTTTGTGGTCGGTATATATAATACTTTTGACCCCATATAAGTAGTGCCTCCAAGTCTTTAATGCAAAAACAACCGCGCCTAATTCCAAATCATGCGTCGTATAATTTTATTCGTGAATCTTCAATTGTCTAGACGCATAAGCAATCACCTTCGTTCGTTGCATTAATACACAACCGAGACCTTGCTTTGATGCGTCACAATAAATCACAAAATCATCATTCCCTTCAGGCAATGACAATATAGGTGCCGTAGTTAGCTTTTTCTTCAATAACTGAAACGCTTTCTCTTGTTCATCATTCCATTCAAATTTCTTCCCTTTATGCGTTAATGCAGTCAAGGGTTTTGCTATTCTGGAAAAGTCTTGGATGAACCTTCTGTAGTAACCGGCTAGTCCTAAAAACTGGCGTATGTGTTTTGGAGTTTTCGGGGTTTCCCACTTTTCAACAGTTTCTATCTTTGCCGGATCCACCTTAATACCTTCTTTGTTCACTATGTGACCGAGGAATTGAACTTCTTCCAACCAAAATGCACACTTTGAAAACTTAGCGTACAATTCTTCCTTCCTCAATACTTCTAACACCTTTCTCAAATGTTCACCGTGTTCTTGGTCATTCTTTGAGTAAATAAGTATGTCATAAATGAAAACAATGACAAACTTGTCAAGGTATGGTCCACACACTCTGTTCATAAGGTCCATGAACACAGCTGGTGCATTAGTTAAACCAAACGGCATGACCATAAACTCGTAATGACCGTAACGTGTTCTGAAAGCAGTCTTTGGAATATCATCTTCTTTCACCCGCATTTGATGATACCCGGAACGTAAGTCAATCTTTGAATAAACAGACGAGCCTTGTAGTTGATCAAATAAGTCGTTGATTCTCGGTAGTGGGTAGCGGTTCTTGATGGTAAGTTTGTTCAACTCTCGGTAGTCGATACACAACCTGAATGTACCATCTTTCTTCTTGACAAACAAAATAGGAGCTCCCCACGGTGATGTGCTTGGTCGAATGAAATCACGCTCTAAAAGTTCTTGTAATTGGCTTTGCAGTTCTTTCATCTCGCTGGGTGCGAGTCTGTAAGGAGCACGAGCTATTGGTGCAGCTCCTGGTACAAGATCTATTTGAAATTCAACGGATCGATGTGGGGGTAATCCCGGTAATTCTTTCGGAAATACATCGGGAAATTCTTTTGCAATGGGAACATCATTGATGCTCTTTTCTTCAGTTTGTACTTTCCCGACGTGTGCTAGAACAGCATAGCAACCTTTTCTTATTAGTTTTTGTGCCTTCAAATTACTAATAAGATGTAGCTTCGTGTTGCCCTTTTCTCCGTACACCATTAAGGGTTTTCCTTTTTCTCGTATAATGCGAATTGCATTTTTGTAACAAACGATCTCTGCTTTCACTTCTTTCAACCAGTCCATACCGATTATCACATCAAAACTCCCTAACTCTACTGGTATCAAGTCAATCTTAAATGTTTCGCTAACCAGTTTAATTTCTCGATTCCGACATATATTATCTGCTGAAATTAATTTACCATTTGCTAATTCGAGTAAAAATTTACTATCCAAAGGCGTCAATGGACAACTTAATTTAGCACAAAAATCTCTACTCATATAGCTTCTATCCGCACCCGAATCAAATAAAACGTAAGCAGATTCATTGTCAATAAGAAACGTACCCGTAACAAGCTCCGGGTCTTCCTGTGCCTCTGCCGCATTAATATTGAAAACTCTTCCGCGGCCTTGTCCATTCGTGTTCTCTTGGTTCGGGCAATTTTTAATAATGTGGCCCGATTTTCCACATTTATAACAAACTACATTGGCATAACTTGCTCTGACACTACTTGCTCCGCCATTACTCGTTCCGACACCATTTGTTCCTTTCGTTCTATTAACCCCTGGTCCGTAGACCTCACACTTCGCTGCGCTATGACCATTTCTTTTACACTTGTTGCAAAATTTGGTGCAGAATCCCGAGTGATACTTTTCACACCTTTGGTATAGCTGCTTCTGATTGTTGTTGTTGTTGCGGTTATTATTGTTGTTGGGATGATTGTTGTAGTTGCTGTTGTTGTTGTTGTTGTTGTTGTTGTTGTTGTTGTTGTTGTTGTTGTTGTTGGGCCGTTTGTTGTAGTTGCGATTGATGTTGCGATTGTTGGGATAATTGTTGCGATTATTGTTGTAATTGCTGTTGTTGTTGTATTGGTGATTCTTATCACCGTTTTCCTCCCACTTTCTTTTGACTTGCTTCACATTGGCCTCTTCAGTAGTCTGTTCTTTAATTCTTTCTTCAATCTGGTTCACTAGTTTGTGAGCCATTCTACATGCCTGTTGTATGGAGGCGGGCTCGTGTGAACTTATATCTTCTTGGATTCTTTCCGGTAATCCTTTCACAAACGCGTCGATCTTCTCTTCCTCATCTTCGAATGCTCCCGGACACAATAGGCACAATTCTGTGAATCGTCTTTCGTACGTGGTAATATCAAATCCTTGGGTTCGTAACCCTCTAAGTTCTGTCTTGAGCTTATTGACCTCGGTTCTGGGACGGTACTTCTCGTTCATCAAGTGCTTGAATGCTGACCACGGTAGTGCGTACGCATCGTCTTGTCCCACCTGCTCTAGATAGGTATTCCACCATGTTAACGCAGAACCTGTGAAGGTATGCGTAGCGTACTTCACTTTGTCCTCTTCAGTACACTTACTTATGGCAAACACCGATTCGACCTTCTCGGTCCACCGTTTCAATCCGATCGGTCCTTCGGTTCCATCAAATTCCAAAGGTTTGCAGGCAGTGAATTCTTTGTAGGTGCATCCTACACGATTTCCTGTACTGCTAGATCCAAGGTTATTGTTGGTATGTAGCACAGCCTGTACTGCGGCTATGTTTGAAGCTAGAAAAGTACGGAATTCCTCTTCATTCATATTCACGGTGTGTCGAGTAGTCGGTGCCATTTCCTTCAAAATAGTCAAATGGAACAAGTTAATCATACAGAATATTAAGAGTAGTTAATAGTATTTCGTAGCATAATATGAACTCATTTATAAAAGCTTTTTCTTCATATTAGCGTTTTATACTCTTTAATTCGGGTAGTACCTACCCGTTAAGTTCATACTTAGTAGCTAACATACCATTTCAACTACTACAATTCTATATGAAAAACTAATCACAAAAAAAATATATATATCATATTCAAACCTTTATACAATAACTTGCAAACTTACAATACCGCTATTTTACATATAGCATGAAATATAGCACATAAAACTTTGATACAAAGTAGTTGCGAAGATAATTCTAGTTAATAAATAAGGCGTTCAGCAAAGGCAACAAAGACACGTAATTCATACGTCCAGAAACAAGTCATGCATTCTGGTTTTACTAATACTACTTCCCATCCTTGGTCTTGTGGAACGTAACCATTGTGACCGATAGTATGACAACGTGTTGTAACGTCGTCAAAAGGATGAAGGTTACGTAATGTCCAACAGTCCTGTAACAATCTAAAAACCTCATTTCTTACCCCAATTACCGACTCCGTCACTTATGGGAACGTTTTGTTTAATAGTTGTAGCCCGATGTTCTTGTTCTCACTTTGGTGAGAAGCGAACATTACTAATCCGTAAGCATAACATGCTTCTTTATGTTGCATGTTAGCCGCTTTTTCTAAATCACGAAGTCCAATATTCGGATATATTGAGTCAAAATAATTTCTTAACCCATTGCGTAAAATAGCATTTGGGTTCCCCGCAATATATGCGTCAAAGTAAACACATCGTAACTTATGGATTTCCCAATGTGATATCCCCCATCTTTCGAACGAAAGCCTTTTATAAACCAAGGCATTCTTGGAACGTTCTTCGAATGTCTTACAAACTGATCTCGCCTTAAATAGTTGTGCCGAAGAATTCTGACCGACTCTAGACAAGATTTCATCAATCATGTCTCCGGGTAGGTCTCTTAAAATATTGGGTTGTCTATTCATTTTGTGGTTATACTGTAAAATAGACAAGAGTTAGATTCATAAAAAAAAATACTTATTAATACAAGCAATTTTTACATATATCATAAAGCATAAGCACACTATATTACATATATTGCTCCACACGAATACAACTATCTTATTCCGACTCGCTTGTTTCTTCGTCTTCGGTTTTGGTTCGTTTTGCCAAGTTTCTAGGGATATATGATGTTCCCCTAATACGAGCCGTAATTTTCCACATTGGTTTAGAAAAACCTGGTGGTTTAGAGGTTCCCGGGTCATTGTTACAACTTAAGGACTTCGGGGGTTGACGATACATATAAAGTTCATCGGGGTTGGAATTAGATTTCTCTATTTTTATGCCCTTTCCCTTATTATTTTCTTTTGCCTTTTTAAATTCAGTTGGGGTAATTTCTATAACATCATCGGAATTCTCGTCGGAATCCGATTCATCGGAGAATTGGTAATCCTCCCAATATTTTGCTTCCTTGGCGGAAACACCATTGACCATAATTAACCTTGGTCGGTTGGTTGAGGATTTTCTTTTACTTAACCGTTTTATTATTTCCCCCACCGGTTCTATTTCTTCATCCGGTTCCGATTCTTCTTCCGGTTCCGACTCTTCTTCCGGTTCATCTTCGGGAACTTGTGAATCAGTTCACGAATCATTCCAATTTACATTTGACTCTTCATTATTATTAGGTGAGTCAATGGGACTTGTTCTAGAGGTAGACATCTATCACATAATATCAAACGCGTTAAGAGATTAATATATCACATAATATTCACATGTTAAAAATATATAGTTTCCAACAAAATTTGTTAAGCAATCATTTTTCAAGTAAACACGGTCGTAGTCCAGACTCACTAATGCATCCTAACAAACTCGATAAGATACACTAATGCAAAATTCTGGTTCTCTAAGACCAACGCTCAGATACCAACTGAAATGTCCCGTTCTTATTGATTAAAAGCGTTCCATATTAATTGATTTCGTTGCGAGGTTTTGACCTCTATATGAGACGTTTTTCAAAGACTGCATTCATTTTAAAACAAACCATAACCTTTATTTCATCAATAAAGGTTTAAAAAGCTTTACGTAGATTATCAAATAATGATAATCTAAAATATCCTGTTTACACACGACCATTACATAATGGTTTACAATACAAATATGTTACAACAAAATAAGTTTCTTGAATGCAGTTTTTAAACAATATCATACAAGCATGGACTCCAAATCTCGTCCTTATTTAAGTATGAGACAGCGGAAGCTCTTAATAATCACCTGAGAATAAACATGCTTAAAACGTCAACAAAAATGTTGGTGAGTTATAGGTTTAACCTATATATATCAAATCATAATAATAGACCACAAGATTTCATATTTCAATACACATCCCATACATAGAGATAAAAATCATTCATATGGTGAACACCTGGTAACCGACATTAACAAGATGCATATTTAAGAATATCCCCATCATTCCGGGACACCCTTCGGATATGATATAAATTTCGAAGTACTAAAGCATCCGGTACTTTGGATGGGGTTTGTTAGGCCCAATAGATCTATCTTTAGGATTCGCGTCAATTAGGGTGTCTGTTCCCTAATTCTTAGATTACCAGACTTAATAAAAAGGGGCATATTCGATTTCGATAATTCAACCATAGAATGTAGTTTCACGTACTTGTGTCTATTTTGTAAATCATTTATAAAACCTGCATGTATTCTCATCCCAAAAATATTAGATTTTAAAAGTGGGACTATAACTCACTTTCACAGATTTTTACTTCGTCGGGAAGTAAGACTTGACCACTGGTTGATTCACGAACCTATAAAAATATATACATATATATCAAAGTATGTTCAAAATATATTTACAACACTTTTAATATATTTTGATGTTTTAAGTTTATTAAGTCAGCTGTCCTCGTTAGTAACCTACAACTAGTTGTCCACAGTTAGATGTACAGAAATAAATCAATAAATATTATCTTGAATCAATCCACGACCCAGTGTATACGTATCTCAGTATTGATCACAACTCAAACTATATATATTTTAGAATCAACCTCAACCCTGTATAGCTAACTCCAACATTCACATATAGAGTGTCTATGGTTGTTCCGAAATATATATAGATGTGTCGACATGATAGGTCGAAACATTGTATACGTGTCTATGGTATCTCAAGATTACATAATATACAATACAAGTTGATTATGTTATGGTTGGAATAGATTTGTTACCAATTTTCACGTAGCTAAAATGAGAAAAATTATCCAATCTTGTTTTACCCATAAATTCTTCATTTTAAATCCGTTTTGAGTGAATCAAATTGCTATGGTTTCATATTGAACTCTATTTTATGAATCTAAATAGAAAAATTATAGGTTTATAGTCGAAAAAAATAAGTTACAAGTCGTTTTTGTAAAGGTAGTCATTTCAGTCAAAAGAACGACGTCTGGATGACCATTTTAGAAAACATACTTCCACTTTGAGTTTAACCATAATTTTTGGATATAGTTTCATGTTCATAATAAAAATAATTTTCTCATAATAACAACTTTTAAATCAAAGTTTATCAAAGTTTTTAATTAACTAACCCAAAACAGCCCGCGGTGTTACTACGACGGCGTAAATCCGGTTTTACGGTGTTTTTCGTGTTTCCAGGTTTTAAATTATTAAGTTAGCATATCATATATATATAGAACATGTGTTTAGTTGATTTTAAAAGTCAAGTTAGAAGGATTAACTTTTGTTTGCGAACAAGTTTAGAATTAACTAAACTATGTTCTAGTGATTACAAGTTTAAACCTTCGAATAAGATAGCTTTATATGTATGAATTGAATGATGTTATGAACATCATTACTACCTTAAGTTCCTTGGATAAACCTACTCGAAAAGTGAAAAATGGATCTAGCTTCAACGGATCCTTGGATGGCTCGAAGTTCTTGAAGCAGAATCATGACACGAAAACAAGTTCAAGTAAGATCATCACTTGAAATAAGATTGTTATAGTTATAGAAATTGAACCAAAGTTTGAATATGATTATTACCTTGTATTAGAATGATAACCTACTGTAAGAAACAAAGATTTCTTGAGGTTGGATGATCACCTTACAAGATTGGAAGTGAGCTAGCAAACTTGAAAGTATTCTTGATTTTATGTAACTAGAACTTGTAGAATATATGAAGAACACTTAGAACTTGAAGATAGAACTTGAGAGAGATCAATTAGATGAAGAAAATTGAAGAATGAAAGTGTTTGTAGGTGTTTTTGGTCGTTGGTGTATGGATTAGATATAAAGGATATGTAATTTTGTTTTCATGTAAATAAGTCATGAATGATTACTCATATTTTTGTAATTTTATGAGATATTTCATGCTAGTTGCCAAATGATGGTTCCCACATGTGTTAGGTGACTCACATGGGCTGCTAAGAGCTGATCATTGGAGTGTATATACCAATAGTACATACATCTAAAAGCTGTGTATTGTACGAGTACGAATACGGGTGCATACGAGTAGAATTGTTGATGAAACTGAACGAGGATGTAATTGTAAGCATTTTTGTTAAGTAGAACTATTTTGATAAGTGTATTGAAGTCTTTCAAAAGTGTATAAATACATATTAAAACACTACATGTATATACATTTTAACTGAGTCGTTAAGTCATCGTTAGTCGTTACATGTAAGTGTTGTTTTGAAACCTTTAGGTTAACGGTCTTGTTAAATGTTGTTAACCCAATGTTTATAATATCAAATGAGATTTTAAATTATTATATTATCATGATATTATCATGTATGAATATCTCTTAATATGATATATATACATTAAATGTCTTTACAACGATAATCGTTACATATATGTCTCGTTTAAAAATCATTAAGTTAGTAGTCTTGTTTTTACATATGTAGTTCATTGTTAATATACTTAATGATATGTTTAATTATCATAGTATCATGTTAACTATATATATATATCCATATATATGTCATCATATAGTTTTTACAAGTTTTAACGTTCGTGAATCACCGGTCAACTTGGGTGGTCAATTGTCTATATGAAACATATTTCAATTAATCAAGTCTTAACAAGTTTGATTGCTTAACATGTTGGAAACATTTAATCATGTAAATATCAATCTCAATTAATATATATAAACATGGAAAAGTTCGGGTCACTACAATTGATATATGATATTTAAAACGATCAAAATGCGTTGCCTTTTATAGGCCGATTTGGATTTGAGTACTCCACGAGTCGCGCCCAATTTCCCCTTCAAACTCCGCGAGTCGCGGAGTTTGAATTTCCAGCTCACTCCAATTTGGATCTTAGCTTTGCCGACATAATATATATATAAATATAAAATATAAATAATTAATATAATTATTTATATATTATATTATATTCTTGTGCATAGTAGACTTATAATTTTTGGTCCGTTACGTCGCGCGTTGAGAGTTGACTCATGTCCTGGTTCCGGATTTTCGAACGTCCTTGCGTACTATTTTATATCGTGTACTTTGCGTTTTGAATCTTGTACTCTTGTAATTTTGAGACGTTTCTCATCAATAATTGGAACCTCTTTAATTGTATTTTGTACTTTTGAGCTTTTTGGTCGTTTGCGTCTTCAATTCGTCGAATCTGTCTTTTGTCTTCACCTTTTATTATTTAAACGAATATCACTTGTAAATAGAACACTTGCAACTAAAAGCTTGTCTTTCTTGAGGAATAATGCTATGAAATATATGTTCGTTTTTAGCATTATCAATATACCAATAGTACATACATCTAAAATCTGTGTATTGTACGAGTACGAATACGGGTGCATACGAGTAGAATTGTTGATGAAACTGAACGAGGATGTAATTGTACGCATTTTTATTAAATAGAAGTATTTTGATAAGTGTCTTGAAGTCTTTCAAAAGTGTATGAATACATATTAAAACACTACATGTATATACATTTTAACTGAGTCGTTAAGTCATCGTTATTCGTTACATGTAAGTGTTGTTTTGAAACCTTTAGGTTAACGATCTTGTTAAATGTTGTTAACCCATTGTTTATTAAATCAAATGAGATGTTAAATTATTACATTATCATGATATCATGATGTATTAATATATCTTAATATGATATATATATATATATACATTAAATATCATTACAACGATAATCGTTACATATATGTCTCGTTTCAAAATCATTAAGTTAGTAGTCTTGTTTTTACATATGTAGTTCATTGCTAATATACTTAATGATATGTTTACTTATCATAATATCATGTTAACTATATATATATATATATCCATATATATGTCATCATATAGTTTTTACAAGTTTTAATGTTCGTGAATCGCCGGTCAACTTGGGTGGTCAATTGTCTATATGAAACCTATTTCAATTAATCAAGTCTTAACAAGTTTGATTGCTTAACATGTTGGAAACACTTAATTATGTAAATAACAATTTCATTTAATATATATATAAACATGGAAAAGTTCGGGTCACTACAGTACCTACTTGTTAAATAAATTTCGTCCCGAAATTGTAAGCAGTTGGAGGTGTTGACGTATCTTCTGGAAATAAATGCGGGTATTTCTTCTTCATCTGATCTTCTTATTCCCAGGTGAACACGGGTCCTCTACGAGCATTCTATCAAACCTTAACAATTGGTATCTTGTTTTGCTTAAGCCTTTTAACCTCACGATCCATTATTTCGACGGGTTCTTTGATGAATTGAAGTTTTTCGTTGATTTGGATTTCATCTAACAGAATAGTGAGATCTTCTTTAGCAAAACATTTCTTCAAATTCGAGACGTGGAAAGTGTTATGTACAGCCGCGAGTTGTTGAGGTAACTCAAGTCGGTAAGCTACTGGTCCGACACGATCAATAATCTTGAATGGTCCAATATACCTTGGATTTAATTTCCCTCGTTTACCAAATCGAACAACAACTTTCCAAGGTGCAACCTTAAGCATGACCATCTCTCCAATTTCAAATTCTATATCTTTTCTTTTAATGTCGGCGTAGCTCTTTTATCGACTTTGGGCATTTTTCAACCGTTGTTGAATTTGGATGATCTTCTCGGTAGTTTCTTGTATTATCTCCGGACCCGTAATCTGTCTATCCCCCACTTCACTCCAACAAATCGGAGACCTGCACTTTCTACCATAAAGTGCTTCAAATGGCGCCATCTCAATGCTTGAATGATAGCTGTTGTTGTAGGAAAATTCTGCTAACGGTAGATGTCGATCCCAACTATTTCTGAAATCAATAACACATGCTCGTAGCATGTCTTCAAGCGTTTGTATCGTCCTTTCGCTCTACCCATCAGTTTGTGGATGATAGGCAGTACTCATGTCTAGACGAGTTCTTAATGCTTGCAGTAATGTCTGCCAGAATCTTGAAATAAATCTGCCATCCCTATCAGAGATAATAGAGATTGGTATTCCATGTCTGGAGACGACTTCCTTCAAATACAGTCGTGCTAACTTCTCCATCTTGTCATCTTCTCTTATTGGCAGGAAGTGTGCTGATTTGGTGAGACGATCAACTATTACCCAAATAGTATCAAAACCACTTGCAGTCCTTGGCAATTTAGTGATGAAATCCATGGTAATGTTTTCCCATTTCCATTTCGGGATTTCAGGTTGTTGTAGTAGACCTGATGGTTTCTGATGTTCAGCTTTGACTTTAGAACAAGTCAAACATTCTCCTACATATTTAGCAATATCGGCTTTCATACCTGGCCACCAAAAATGTTTCTTAAGATCCTTGTACATCTTCCCCGTTCCAGGACGTATTGAGTATCTGGTTTTATGAGCTTCTCTAAGTACCATTTCTCTCATATCTACAAATTTTGGTACCCAAATTCTTTCAGCCCTATACCGGGTTCCGTCTTCCCGAATATTAAGATGCTTCTCCGATCCTTTGGGTATTTCATCCTTTAAATTTTTCTCTTTTAAAACTCCTTGTTGCGCCTCCTTTATTTGAGTAGTAAGGTTAGTGTGAATCATTATATTCATAGATTTTACTCGAATGGGTTCTCTGTCCTTTCTGTTCAAGGCGTCGGCTACCACATTTGCCTTCCCCGGGTGGTAAAGAATCTCAAAGTCATAATCATTCAACAATTCAATCCACCTGCGCTGCCTCATATTCAGTTGTTTCTGATTAAATATGTGTTGAAGACTTTTGTGGTCGGTATATATAATACTTTTGACCCCATATAAGTAGTGCCTCCAAGTCTTTAATGCAAAAACAACTGCGCCTAATTCCAAATCATGCGTCGTATAATTTTGTTCGTGAATCTTTAATTGTCTAGACGCATAAGCAATCACCTTCGTTCGTTGCATTAATACACAACCGAGACCTTGCTTTGATGCGTCACAATAAATCACAAAATCATCATTCCCTTCAGGCAATGACAATATAGGTGACGTAGTTAGCTTTTTCTTCAATAATTGAAACGCCTTCTCTTGTTCATCCTTCCATTCAAATTTCTTCCCTTTATGCGTTAATACAGTCAAGGGTTTTGCTATTTTGGAGAAATCTTGGATGAATCTTCTGTAGTAACCAGCCAATCCTAAAAATTGACGTATATGCTTCGGAGTTTTTGGGGTTTCCCACTTTTCAACGGTTTCGATCTTTGCCGGTCCACCTGGATACCTTCTTTGTTCACTATGTGACCGAGGAATTGAACTTCTTCCAACCAAAATGCACACATTGAAAACTTAGCGTACAATTTTTCTTTCCTCAATACTTCTAGCACTTTTCTCAAATGTTCTTCGTGCTCTTGATCATTCTTTGAGTAACTAAGTATGTCATCGATGAAAACAATGACAAACTTGTCAAGATATGGCCCACACACTCGGTTCATAAGGTCCATGAACACAGCTGGTGCGTTAGTCAATCCAAACGGCATAACCATAAACTCGTAATGACCATAACGTGTCCTAAAAGCAGTTTTTGGAATATCAACCTCCTTTACTCGCATTTGATGATATCCAGAACGTAAATCGATCTTCGAATAAATCGACGAGCCTTGTAGTTGATCAAATAAGTCATCAATTCTCGGCAGTGGATAACGGTTTTTGATGGTAAGTTTGTTCAACTCTCTGTAGTCAATACACAACCTAAATGTACCATCCTTCTTCTTGACAAACAAAATAGGAGCTCCCCATGGTGATGTGCTTGGTCGAATGAAACCACGTTTTAATAGTTCTTGCAGTTAGCTTTGCAGTTCTTTCATCTCGCTGGGTGCGAGTCTATAAGGAGCACGAGCTATTGGTGCAGCTCCTGGTACAAGATCTATTTGAAATTCAACAGATCGATGTGGAGGTAGTCCCGGTAATTCTTTCGGAAATACATCGGGAAATTCTTTTGCGACGGGAACATCATTGATGCTCTTTTCTTCAGTTTGTACTTTCTCGACGTGTACTAGAACAGCATAGCAACCTTTTCTTATCAGTTTTTGTGCCTTCAAATTACTAATAAGATGTAGTTTCGTGTTGCCCTTTTCTCCGTACACCATTAAGGGTTCTCCTTCTTCTCGTACAATGCGAATTGCATTTTTATAACATACGATCTCTGCTTTCACCTTCTTCAGCCAGTCCATGCCAACTATTACATCAAAACTCCCTAACTCTACTGGTATCAAATCAATCTTAAATATTTCGCTACCCAGTTTAATTTCTCGATTCTGCCATATATAATCTGCCGAAATTAATTTACCGTTTGCTAATTCGAGTAAAAATTTACTATCCAACGGCATCAATGGACAACTTAATTTAGCACAAAAATCTCTATTCATATAGCTTCTATCCGCACCCGAATCAAATAAATCGTAAGCAGATTTATTGTTAATAAGAAACGTACCCGTAACAAGCTCCGGGTCTTCCTGTGCCTCTGCCGCATTAATATTGAAAACTCTTCCGCGGCCTTGTCCATTCGTGTTCTCCTGGTTCGGGCAATTTCTAATAATGTGGCCCGGTTTTCCACATTTATAACAAACTACATTGGCATAACTTGCTCCGACACTACTTGCTCCGCCATTACTCGTTCCGACACCATTTGTTCCTTTCGTTCTGTTAACCCCTGGTCCGTAGACCTCACACTTCACCGCGCTATGACCATTTCTTTTACACTTGTTGAAAAATTTGGTGCAGAACCCCGAGTGATACTTTTCACACCTTTGGCATAGCTGCTTCTGATTGTTGTTGTTGTTGCGGTTGTTATTGTTGTTGGGATGATTGTTGTAGTAGTAGTTGTTGTTGTTGTTGTTGTTGTTGTTGTTGTTGTTGTTGTTGTTGGGCCGTTTGTTGTAATTGCGATTGATGTTGCGATTGTTGGGATAGTTGTTGCGATTATTGTTGTAATTGCTGTTGTTGTTGCATTGGTGATTCTTATCACCGTTTTCCTCCCACTTTCTTTTGACTTGCTTCACATTGGCCTCTTCAGCCGCCTGTTCTTTAATTCTTTCCTCAATCTGGTTCACTAGTTTGTGAGCCATTCTACATGCCTATTGTATGGAGGCGGGCTCGTGTGAACTTATATCTTCTTGGATTCTTTTCGGTAATCCTTTCACAAACGCGTCGATCTTCTCTTCCTCATCTTCGAACGCTCTCGGACACAATAGGCACAATTCTGTGAATCGTCTTTTGTACGTGGTAATATCAAATCCTTGGGTTCGTAACCCTCTAAGTTCTGTCTTGATCTTATTGACCTCGGTTCTGGGACGGTACTTCTCATTCATCAAGTGCTTGAATGCTAACCACGGTAGTGCGTTAGCATCATCTTGTCCCACTTGCTCTAGATAGGTATTCCACCATGTTAATGCAGTACCTGTGAAGGTATGCGTAGCGTACTTCACTTTGTCCTCTTTAGTACACTTACTTATGGCAAACACCGATTCGACCTTCTCGGTCCACCGTTTCAATCCGATCGGTCCTTCGGTTCCATCAAATTCCAAAGGTTTGCAGGCAGTGAATTCTTTGTAGGTGCATCCTACACGATTTCTTGCGCCGTTAGCTGCATTGCTAGATTCGGAGTTATTGTTGGTATGTAGCGCAGCCTGTACTGCGGCTATATTTGCAGCAAGAAAGGTACGAAATTCCTCTTCACTCATATTCATGGTTTGTCGAGTAGTCGGTGCCATTTCCTTCAAATAGTCAAATGAAACAAGTTAATCATACAGAATATTAAGAGTAGTTAATAGTATCTCGTAGCATAATATGAACTCATTTATAAAAGCTTTTTCTTCATATTAGCGTTTTATAAGTTTAAATTCGGGTAGTACCTACCCGTCAAGTGTGAAGACCCGTCCTAATCCATCCGGACGAAGTCCATATCGATTATAAACAATTCACAACAGTTGATTACATCGCGAGGTATTTGACCTCTATATGATACATTTTACAAACATTGCATTCAATTTTAAAAGACAATCTTTCTTTACAACAAAAATTGACGGCATGCATACCATTTCAAAATATATCCAACTATAATTGACTTAATAATAATCTTGATGAACTCGATGACTCGAATGCAACATCTTTTGAAATATGCCATGAATGACTCCAATTAATGTTTCTAAAATGAGCAAATGCACAGCGGAAGATTTCTTTCGTACATGAGAATAAACATGCTTTCAAGTGTCAACCAAAAGGTTGGTGAGTTCATTAGTTTAACATAAATAATCCTTTCATAATTTTAATAGACCACAAGATTTCATATTTCCATTTCTCATAAACACACGTCCCATGCATAGAGACAAAAATATCATTCATATGGATTGAACACATGGTAATCGACATTCACAATATACATATAAGAATATCCCCATCATTCCGGGATCCTCCTTCGGACATGATATAATTTCGAAGTACTAAAGCATCCGGTACTTTGGATGGGGCTTGTTGGGCCCGATAGATCTATCTTTAGGATTCACGTCAATTAGGGTGTCTGTTCCCTAATTCTTAGATTACCAGACTTAATAAAAAGGGGCATATTCGATTTTGATAATTCAACCATAGAATGTAGTTTCGATTACTTGTGTCTATTTCGTCAAACATTTATAAAAGCAGCGCATGTATTCTCAGTCCCAAAAATATATATTGCAAAGGCATTTAAAAAGGGAGCAAATGAAATTCACCATAATGTATTTTGTAGTAAAAATACATATGACGATATTGAACAATGCAGGGTTGGCCTCGGATTCACGAACCTAGATCATTTGTATAATTATTAACACATATAGTTGTAATCAAATAAATTCATATATTATATCTTAAATTATATATCTTATATATTTGACTTGTATATATTTAAAATAGTTAATATTTATATAGTTTAATATTATATTTAAAATCAATAAATTGTTATATGTAATTATTTATATAAATAATCTTAATTTATATAATTAGGTGTAATATTGTGGTAGTTGTAATATATATACCCTTATATAGAAAATATTTATTTGTTATAATAATATTGTTAATATAATAATAATAATAATAATAATAATAATAATAATAATAATAATAATAATAATAATAATAATAATAATAATAATAATAATAATAATAATAATAATAATAATAATAATAATAATAATAATAATAATAATAATATTAATGATGATGATAATAATACTACTAGTAATACTAACTATAAAAATAATAATTTTACTAATAATACTAACATTTATTTTAACAACTATTGTGTTAATAATGATAAGAATAATAATATTGATAAGTAAATAAATTAAATAACTACCTCAAGGATGTAGTCCTAAAAAAATGCCCATGTCCGGGTTTGAACCCACAACATCTTGTTTCCATAACACACTCCCAAACCATTCCTCTGTATGTTGTTTTTCTATTGTAACTAGTTCCCTAATTTCTTTTAACCATTATTCGTCTGTTTCCTTCTTCATTCCCATCATACTTATTCTAATTATTATCTTAAGCATATTCATTTACTTTCATCATCCTTTGCTATCATTCGTCATTAATACCTCGGGGGGAAAAAATAAAACGCAGCCATGTAGAAACAGCCCATACTACCACCTTGTTGAACTTAGGATTCGAAGGGAAAAGAAAGAAAAGAAGTCGTCTCAAGAAAAGAAGTCGTCTCAATCTATTAACTTTATTGCTCCACTAATTCTTAAATCATGCCTTTGTAATTGATTGTGTGGCCCTCCAATTAACATATGGTGAACTTGGAAAACGGATACCTCCTCAGAATCATACGAGTAATAGAATACGGAGTAAAATAAAACAAAATCACGTGGTCCTCAATTACTTTAAGTTCCACTAATTTGGTTTTATGGATTTATTAATAAGTTAGGAGCACGATAAAATAAAATAAAGAAAACAGCGGTGTAGTAGTGGTAGGGTTGTAGGATGGATTTTTGGTTCGTTATTTAAATGGAAACAGATGGAAAACCGTTGCAATATAGCGAATGGATGATAAGGTTTGGCCCTACAAGCAATAACATAAAATACAATCAATTAGCTGTTGTCGTGGGTGTTGGTTGTCAATCAAGAATCGACTAATAGCAATATAAAATGAGTGGGGTTTGTTTACTTGATTGATTATTCTTTATCGGCAAAAAAATAAGTGAAGAACGTTACATCAGTTTTTCTTTATTGTTAAAGTTATTAGGTGATTACCATTTAAATACATAGTGACATGTTGAGTGAGGGTTTTCATAACTGCAGCGACTTCTATTATTGTAAAGGGTTTGGTGGTTTTCGAATCCAAGATAGAGTTAATCGTGGCAGCAGGATTTTAAGGCAGTCAATGATGGTGTTGAGGTGATTTCACGAGTAAGATGTAAGAGAGAGAGAGAAGAGAGAGAGTAAGGTGATGTCATCGTGATCATGGTTATTCGGTGGTTGTTGTGGTGTCGTGAAGGTGGGTTTAAGTGGTGATTGTTCTGGGTTTGAAACAGAAAGGTACAGCAGTAAGGGTGATTAATGGGTTGTCAAGGGTGGCGATTGTAATGGAGATGGAAGTGAAAGTGGTTTTCAAAAAGAGACAGAAAGCAAGTAAAAGTAGCAAAGGATTTCGTGGTGTAAAACAATTGAATCATAAACCAGTGGCGTGCAACAGTTTCCAGTTTATATGAGTGGTGATTTCATTGAAGAAGAAAGGGAGAGATGGTGGAGGTTCATGATTTTCTTGGTGTTTGGCATGCTAACCGAAACAGAAGTTAGTATACGAGTATGAGTAGCACGAAACAATAAGCGAGAAGAAGCTATTCAATGGTGGTTTGTCAAACGAAAAAGAAAGTGGTTTACCATGGAGCCTGATCGAATAATAAGGGTGGTTTCGGGTTGAAGATGGGTGTTCATGGAGATTTGGGTGTTGAGCAAAATAGAATTTGAACACAATAATGATAATTGATAATGATGTTGAAAGAATCAAATGTCTTTCTCTCACATATTATGAGATGATCGATTTATATAAAAATAGCGTATTCACAGCCTATCATAATCGAACAGGAAGTTAGAGGAAAAATAATTAAACGTTGATAAAGATCCAAAATAGATTTTGTAATTTATCTGATGGATCGAATTTCACAATACTGACAGAATAAAGTTTGACAATGTTGTTTAACAAATAAATCGCTTATTTTTCTACCTTTAAGATTCTTTATATATTTAATGTTGGACTTTAGTAATATTGATATTGATATTAGATATAAATATATTAAATATATTAGTAATACCAATTAATAATAATAATAATAATAAAGTAATAATAGTTTTAATATAACAGCTATATTTTAGCATGTAGTTAAATTTAATACATTGATATTATAAATCATGAAATTTTTAATGATTATATATAATATCCTTTATTGAGTATTAAATCTCTATACATTTTAATATAACTTACAATATTCATATAACAATAACTATATATATATATATATATATATATATATATATATATATATATATATATATATATATATATATATATATATATATATATATATATAACAACTTTATTTAATATTATTTGTTCATGAATCGTCGGGAATAGTCAAAGGTCAAATGAATATATGAAACTGTTCAAACTTTTTGAGTCTCAACACTACAGACTCTGCTTATCGCGTCGGAAACATTTAAAGATTAAGTTTAAATTTGGTCGAAAATTCCCGGGTCGTCACAGTACCTACCCGTTAAAGAAATTTCGTCCCGAAATTTGAGTGAGGTGATCATGGCTAACAATTAAGAATGTTTTCATGACGTATATGAGTTGTAAAATAGAGTTTCATCACCATTGGGTAATATGGATAAAACGATTCGGTTACTTGAAGAGTACGAGGAGAGCTATCATAAAAGAATGAAATGAATATTAAAGTTTCGTTTTAACTTTTGACGTTGTTTTGGTTGAATTTCAGAATTCAAGGGATTCAAAAGAAAATCTTAAAAATCTATAAGATCTGATTCTTCGAGATTTAAGGAAATTAGAATCTCTATAATTAAATACGGAGATCTGCCTTGATTACTCTGTCTGGTACTTCCATTATAAATTAAACTCTTCCGCTCCATTATTCTCACCATTTCTATACAATCCACAAATCCAAAAGATTATAAAAATGCTTAATCCAATTCTGATCCTTGTATTCTCCTTTTCCAATTACCATCGGAGGAATCTGTTTTCTTCTACTTCGCCCTCGGGGTTATAATGTTTTTAATTCTCCCGTGTCTTTATGTTGCGATAAATATTGATATATACGGTTTATAATTCCTGTGTTTGTGATCGGCTTTATATTTTCCTTTATTTTTCAGAGTTCCATGTTCTTGTTTTCTCTTCCCGACTCCAAGTCAAGCGAACAATGATCCAGAATTCGTAGATATAGAGTTTTAAATGATTATAATGTTCTAAGTATGGTGGAACGTGATAGCACGATTTGATTTTCAAATTTATCAAAATTACAGAAGATAGAACTATCAAGAATATATTCTTCTTGATATGTTCGGAGGTTATGTAGAATGAAAGAGTTATGTAACATGACACATGATGACGTTATGGTCTGTGAATCATCACGTTTCATTAGAAACTCAACATGAATTACTGTAATATAATCACGTTGATCAAGTGTCATTATATTATACTAACTCATGCATCAGTTCCCAACATTACTTCAATAACTTTCATATTTTAAGCTCGAAAGTTTACAGAATATAGAAACTAATAGTTTCTATATGATGTAACACTGATAGTACGAAGTGATTAATGATTTCAGATAAGAATAGTTATAAAATATCTCTAGAAATATGGAGGATATTTATAATGAAAGATACGATACTATTTCGGAATATTTAAGATCAGAGGATGATAAAAACTATTGTCTGCAAGGGTTTAGAGTAAGGATTAAGATATTCACTAAAGACTTTTTAGCAGACATTGAGTCATTTGGATTCTTTGAAGTCAAACTTATTCTTTGTGATTTGTTCACGACTTTTTTCATAGTTTCGCATAATCTGCTTTTCGGTACTAAATTTTCTATTGAATGTTTCCAATATAATGGTACACAGGAAGCACGAAGAGGTATATAATTTCGGACGAGAATATTTATAAAAATATCCTCAGAAATATCGTAGATATTGATGATGATATTTTTGGAATTTCTAAGTTCGATGGTTGATGGAGAAAGATTTTTCCGCAAGATTTTAACATGACTTCGGAGCAAGACATTCTCTAAAGATTTCAACGGATTCAGAATTATCTGGATTCTTTGAATATAGGGTATGGTCCTTGTATTTGTCCTTGGTCTCCTTCATGGTTAGCTCAATCCGTTTTCCAGTTCTAACTTTTCTGAGCTTTTCCAACATACTATTCTTTATCATCAAACTTCTGGCTGTTAAGATCATTTACGGTTGTCTACGGTTTCTGCTGCTTTATTCAACTTTTTCAATATTCAGATTATTGATTTGTAGACTGGGTGCTTTTTCAAAATTTTAGAATGGAAGGTCATTATTCTAAGAGATAGATGTTATATGTATAACTGTTGATGTAGATATGCTGTGAGTTTTCAAAGTACTGATTGCCAATTCCTCTACATTTACTGCTACCATATCTGAATCATTGGTTATCGATCCGAGGTGATTTCAAGAGAATTGTGTTTTTAGATGATTAAACGCTGACGGTAATATGGTGGAATATAAAAGGTTCCCCTGTAACAATAAAAGAGCACGCATATATATCAAGGTTATAGTAAGGTTGTTTCGAATGAAAAAAAAAATTGAAGTTGACTTGCTGGAGCTGTGACAAAATTGGCTAATTTGGAAAGGAATTGCAGAGTTATTTTCGGTGATAACAACGCCAAAGGAGCTTGCACAGATACGTGTTAAACGTTTATACAGGTTCTGAGAATTTTTCAGGTGCATACTATATGCGTAAATATTTTCTTCCGTAGATGGAGTGCGGTTGATTTATCCTCCCGATTGAGGTGTTTTCAAGAATCGTGAAAGGTTTGAACGCAGATTGTAATCATCAAGATACAAACGAGGTTTAAGATGAAATCAAGTGGCAAACTTGAAGAATTGTTTAGTTTCATATATTATAGTCAATATTTTAATTCATTTTAATTGTCCAATGTCGACAGTCCATATTTGATAGTCCACAATTAACAGTCCGATAATACATATAAAGCTTAATATATAATATTCGAATTAATTAATACGTATCGGGACCCGTGTACATGTCTCAGACTCGATCACAACTCAAAGTATATATATATTATTATAGAATCAACCTCAACCCTGTATAGAGAACTCGATCATTACTGCATATAGAGTGTCTATGGTGATTCCAAATAATATATATAGATGCGTCGATATGATATGTCAAAACCTTGTATACGTGTCGCGATATTTAAAGTGCGTAAAATATATAACAGGAATTAAATAACGATAAATAAAGTGCGTAAAGTAAATAACAGTAATTAGATGACAATAATAAAATTGCGGGAATATAAATTGCGATAATTAAATTGCGATAAATAAAATGTAATACGGAATTAACAGTTAGCTAGGATTTTGTTAGCGTGGTTTCTTAATAAAATTTAATATTGTTAATTAGTCTGTTTCTAATCAATTTTTATTATGTCCATTATTTCTTCATTATGCCACTTGTTGGATTCTGATAGGTCAAAATCCAAATATGAAATTGAATTTGAATTTGAATAAAAATAGTTATTCTTTGGTGAACGGATACGTATCTCGGTGGTTGTAAATAGGATAGTGAATAACTGTTGAATCAGATTCGAAGAATATACAGTGTAACTTATTAATATGAAATTTAAATATTCCTCGGGTATTACCTACCCGTTAAAATATTTTCACCATTAACAGTTTGTACAAAAGAATTTTTAATTACAATCTTTATGAAAACATATATACATATATATTTTCTTCAGATGTATTCATGGATTTAATGAGTTAATATGATATTAAACTCATTTGCTTTTCGGTTGGAACTAGAATAAATAATCTCTAAAACTTTAGAGATTACATATTCGCCATGTCGAACGAAGATAAATGAGGTAGAACGATACGTAGAACGAAGATCATACTCAAAGTACATATGATGATATTGAAGCATGGATTGTTGATGGTACTGGTGCTGTTATTGATTGTAATGTTAGTGCCGGTGATGTTGCTGAAGCTGGTACATTTTGCACCATATTCTCCGAATTGATTATTCGAGTGCGAAGTTCGTTGACTTATTACTCCAGGATGATTGTCGGTCAGAACGAGCGGATGAATAAGGTTCAGAATTGTGGATAGAATATGATCTTGTCGAGTTACCCTGGAAATGGGACTGAAAATGGTGTCTCGAACAGGTTCGCCGGTAAACGCTTCAGGTTCATTGTCAAGAGGTGAATTCGGTTGGTGAAAAGGATCGTCTTCTTCATGTCTCCATTGATTAAGTCGACTACGAACCCAGCAGATGAATTAGGGATGGCTGATTGCTTGATTCATTCTGATGACACCGCTTTCGGAGTTTAGGTGAAACTCCATATCGGAATAGCTGTCGGAATTCGAGGAATTCGAACTGGTTGAGGGATTCATCTCGTACGATCAGATGAAGGATTTTCGATAAGAAATAGATTATAGGATATAGATTAGTACCCTGCAATACATAATTTACATATGCATATATAATACTAAAATCCCATAAGTTACGGAGGAATCTACGGAAGTTGTCAGGCAAAGTTACAGTAACAGATACGCTAAGATATAAAGTAGTAGATACGCTGAGATATGAATTTTTGTCTATACACTATTCATGCAGTCAATGCAGTAAAACGTGTCTAGACTAAGAATGATAAGTAAGTGATTCTCTAAGAATGATAAGCAGGTAATTTTTGACACAAAATGATAAGCAAAACTTTTGATATGCAGACACGGTCGAAGTCCAGACTCAATAATGCATCCTAACGACTAATCAGTTAGACACACTAATGCAGACATGGTTCGCTAAGACCACCGCTCTGATACCAACTGTGAAGACCCTTTCTAATCCATCCGGACGAAGTCCATATCGATTATAAATGATTCACAATAGTTGATTACATCGCGAGGTATTTGACCTCTATATGATACATTTTACAAACATTGCATTCAATTTTAAAAGACAATCTTTCTTTACAACAAAAATTGACGGCATGCATACCATTTCAAAAAATATCCAACTATAATTGACTTAATAATAATCTTGATGAACTCGACGACTCGAATGCAACATCTTTTGAAATATGCCATGAATGACTCCAATTAATGTTTCTAAAATGAGCAAATGCACAGCGGAAGATTTCTTTCGTACCTGAGAATAAACATGCTTTCAAGTGTCAACCAAAAGGTTGGTGAGTTCATTAGTTTAACATAAATAATCCTTTCATAATTTTAATAGACCACAAGATTTCATATTTCCATTTCTCATAAACATACGTCTCATGCATAGAGACAAAAATATCATTCATATGGGTTGAACACCTGGTAATCGACATTCACAATATACATATAAGAATATCCCCATCATTCCGGGATCCTCCTTCGGACATGATATAATTTTGAAGTACTAAAGCATCCGGTACTTTGGATGGGGCTTGTTGGGCCCGATAGATCTATCTTTAGGATTCGCGTCAATTAGGGTGTCTGTTCCCTAATTCTTAGATTACCAGACTTAATAAAAAGGGGCATATTCGATTTCGATAATTCAACCATAGAATGTAGTTTCGATTACTTGTGTCTATTTCGTCAAACATTTATAAAAGCAGCGCATGTATTCTCAGTCCCAAAAATATATATTGCAAAGGCATTTAAAAAGGGAGCAAATGAAACTCACCATAATGTATTTTGTAGTAAAAATACATATGACGATATTGAACAATGAAGGGTTGGCCTCGGATTCACGAACCTAGATCATTTGTATAATTATTAACACATATAGTTGTAATCAAATAAATTCATATATTATATCTTAAATTATATATCTTATATATTTGACTTGTATATATTTAAAATAGTTAATATTTATATAGTTTAATATTATATTTAAAATCAATAAATTGTTATATGTAATTATTTATATAAATAATCTTAATTTATATAATTAGGTGTAATATTATGGTAGTTGTAATATATATACCCTTATATAGAAAATATTTATTTGTTATAATAATATTGTTAATATAATAATAATAATAATAATAATAATAATAATAATAATGATAATAATAATAATAATAATAATAATAATAATAATAATAATAATAATAATAATAATAATAATAATAATAATAATAATAATAATAATAATAATAATAATGATAATAATATTACTAGTAATACTAACTATAAAAATAATAATTTTACTAATAATACTAACATTTATTTTAACAACTATAGTGTTAATAATGATAAGAATAATAATATTGATAAGTAAATAAATTAAATAACTACCTCAAGGATGTAGTCCTAAAAAAATGCCCATGTTCGGGTTTGAACCCACAACATCTTGTTTCCATAACACACTCCCAAACCATTCCTCTGTATGTTGTTTTTCTATTGTAACTAGTTCCCTAATTTCTTTTAACCATTATTCGTCTGTTTCCTTCTTCATTCCCATCATACTTATTCTAATTATTATCTTAAGCATATTCATTTACTTTCATCATCCTTTGCTATCATTCGTCATTAATACCTCGGGGGGAAAAAATAAAACACAGCCATGTAGAAACAGCCCATACTACCACCTTGTTGAACTTAGGATTCGAAGGGAAAAGAAAGAAAAGAAGTCGTCTCAAGAAAAGAAGTCGTCTCAATCTATTAACTTTATTGCTCCACTAATTCTTAAATCATGCCTTTGTAATTGATTGTGGTGCCCTCCAATTAACATATGGTGAACTTGGAAAACGGATACCTCCTCAGAATCATACGAGTAATAGAATACGGAGTAAAATAAAACAAAATCACGTGGTCCTCAATTACTTTAAGTTCCACTAATTTGGTTTTATGGATTTATTAATAAGTTAGGAGCACGATAAAATAAAATAAAGAAAACAACGGTGTAGTAGTGGTAGGGTTGTAGGATGGATTTTTGGTTCGTTATTTAAATGGAAACAGATGGAAAACCGTTGCAATATAGTGAATGGATGATGAGGTTTGGCCCTACAAGCAATAACATAAAATACAATCAATTAGCTGTTGTCGTGGGTGTTGGTTGTCAATCAAGAATCGACTAATAGCAATATAAAATGAGTGGGGTTTGTTTACTTGATTGATTATTCTTTATCGGCAAAAAAATAAGTAAAGAACGTTACATCAGTTTTTCTTTATTGTTAAAGTTATTAGGTGATTACCATTTAAATACATAGTGACATGTTGAGTGAGGATTTTCATAACTGCAGCGACTTCTATTATTGTAAAGGGTTTGGTGGTTTTCGAATCCAAGATAGAGTTAATCGTGGCAGCAGGATTTTAAGGCAGTCAATGATGGTGTTGAGGTGATTTCACGAGTAAGATGTAAGAGAGAGAGAAGAGAGAGAGTAAGGTGATGTCATCGTGATCATGGTTATTCGGTGGTTGTTGTGGTGTCATGAAGGTGGGTTTAAGTGGTGATTGTTCTGGGTTTGAAACAGAAAGGTACAGCAGTAAGGGTGATTAATGGGTTGTCAAGGGTGGCGATTATAATGGAGATGGAAGTGAAAGTGGTTTTCAAAAAGAGACAGAAAGCAAGTAAAAGTAGCAAAGGATTTCGTGGTGTAAAACAATTGAATCATAAACCAGTGGCGTGCAACAGTTTCCAGTTTATATGAGTGGTGATTTCATTGAAGAAGAAAGGGAGAGATGGTGGAGGTTCATGATTTTCTTGGTGTTTGGCATGCTAACCGAAACAGAAGTTAGTATACGAGTATGAGTAGCACGAAAAAATAAGCGAGAAGAAGCTATTCAATGGTGGTTTGTCAAACGAAAAAGAAAGTGGTTTACCATGGAGCCTGATCGAATAATAAGGGTGGTTTCGGGTTGAAGATGGGTGTTCATGGAGATTTGGGTGTTGAGCAAAATAGAATTTGAACACAATAATGATAATTGATAATGATGTTGAAAGAATCAAATGTCTTTCTCTCACATATTATGAGATGATCGATTTATATAAAAATAGCGTATTCACAGCCTATCATAATCGAACAGGAAGTTAGAGGAAAAATAATTAAAAGTTGATAAAGATCCAAAATAGATTTTGTAATTTATCTGATGGATCGAATTTCACAATACTGACAGAATAAAGTTTGACAATGTTGTTTAACAAATAAATCGCTTATTTTTCTGCCTTTAAGATTCTTTATATATTTAATGTTGGACTTTAGTAATATTGATATTGATATTAGATATAAATATATTAAATATATTAGTAATACCAATTAATAATAATAATAATAAAGTAATAATAGTTTTAATATAACAGCTATATTTTAGCATGTAGTTAAATTTAATACATTGATATTATAAATCATGAAATTTTTAATGATTATATATAATATCCTTTATTGAGTATTAAATCTCTATACATTTTAATATAACTTACAATATTCATATAACAATAACTATATATATATATATAACAACTTTATTTAATATTATTTGTTCATGAATCGTCGGGAATAGTCAAAGGTCAAATGAATATATGAAACTGTTCAAACTTTTTGAGTCTCAACACTACAGACTCTGCTTATCGCGTCGGAAACATTTAAAGATTAAGTTTAAATTTGGTCGAAAATTCCCGGGTCGTCACATTAAGTTCATACTTAGTAGCTAATATACAATTCAACTACTTCAATTCTATATGAAAAACTGATTATAATAATATTTCGCGTTCAAACTTTTACACAATATTTTACACACTTACAATACTGCTTATTTTACATATAGCATGAAATATAGCACACAATAACTTTGATACAATATAGTTGTGAAGATAATTCTAGCTAGTACACAAGTCGTTCAGTAAAGGCAATAAAGACACGTAATTCATACGTCCAGAAACAAGTCATGCATTCTGGTTTTACTAGGACTACTTCCCATCCTTGGTCTTGTGGAACATAACTATTATGGCCATTGATAAGACAGCGTGTTGTAACGTCATCAAAGGGACGAGGGTTACGTAATGTCCAACAGTTCCATAACAATCTAAAGACCTCATTTCTTACCCCAATTACCGACTCCGTCACTTGTGGGAACGTTTTGTTTAATTGTGGTAGCCCGATGTTCTTGTTCTCACTTTGGTGAGAAGCGAACATTACTAATCCGTAAGCATAACATGCTTCTTTATGTTGCATGTTAGCCGCTTTTTCTAAATCATGAAGTCCTATATTCGGATATATTGAGTCAAAATAATTTCTTAACCCGTTGCGTAAAATAGCATTTGGG
Organism: Rutidosis leptorrhynchoides; assembly: GCF_046630445.1. Taxonomy (NCBI): domain Eukaryota; kingdom Viridiplantae; phylum Streptophyta; class Magnoliopsida; order Asterales; family Asteraceae; genus Rutidosis; species Rutidosis leptorrhynchoides. Next base: position 85,831,638 of record NC_092342.1, on the reverse strand, counting down.
TTCCCCGCAATATATGCGTCAAAGTAAACACATCGTAACTTATGGATTTCCCAATGTGATATCCCTCATCTTTCGAATGAAAGCCTTTTATAAACCAATACATTCTTGAAACGTTCTTCGAATGTCTTACAAACTGATCTCGCCTTAAATAGTTGTGCCGAGGAATTCTGACCGACTCTAGACAAGATTTCATCAATCATGTCTCCGGGTAGGTCTCTTAAAATATTGGGTTGTCTATCCATTTTGTGTTTTTAAACTGTAAAATAGACAAGAGTTAGATTCATAAAAAAAATACTTATTAATACAAGCAATTTTTACATATATCATAAAGCATAAGCACACTATATTATATATATTACACCACACGAATACAACTATCTTATTCCGACTCGCTCGTTTCTTCTTCTTCGGTTTTGGTTCGTTTTGCCAAGTTTCTAGGGATATATGATGTTCCCCTAATACGAGCCGTCGTTTTTCACATTGGTTTAGAAAAACCTGGTGGTTTAGAGGTTCCCGGGTTATTGTCACAACTTAAGAAATACGGGTGTTGACGATACATATAAAGTTCATCGGGTTTGGAATCAAATTTCTCTATTTTTATGCCCTTTCCCTTATTGTTGTCTTTTGCCTTATTAAATTGTGTTGGGGTAATTTCTATAACATCATCAGAATCCTTGTCGGGATCCGATTCATCGGAGAATTGGTAATCCTCCCAATACTTTGCTTCCTTGGTGGAAACACAATTGACCATAATTAACTTTGGTCGGTTGGTTGAGGATTTTCTTCTACTTAACCGTTTTATTATTTCCCCCTACTGGTTCTATTTCTTCTTCCGGTTCCGATTCTTCTTCCGGTTCCGATTCTTCTTCCGGTTCCGACTCTTCTTCCGGTTCCTCTTCGGGAACTTGTGAATCAGTCCACGAATCATTCCAATTTACATTTGACTCTTCATTATTATTAGGTGAGTCAATGGGACTTGTTCTACAGGTAGACATCTATCACATAATATCAAACATGTTAAGAGATTAATATATCCCATAATATTCACATGTTAAAAATATATAGTTTCCAACAAAATTTGTTAAGCAATCATTTTTCAAGTAAACACGGTCGAAGTCCAGACTCACTAATGCATCCTAACAAACTCGATAAGACACAATAATACAAAATTCTGGTTCTCTAAGACCAACGCTCGGATACCAACTGAAATGTCCCGTTCATATTGATTATAAACGTTCCATATTAATTGATTTCGTTGCGAGGTTTTGACCTCTATATGAGACATTTTTCAAAGACTGCATTCATTTTTAAAACAACCATAACCTTTATTTTATCAATAAAGGTTTCAAAAGCATTACGTGGATTATCAAATAATGATAATCTAAAATATACTGTTTACACACGACCATTACATAATGGTTTACAATAGAAATATATTACATCGACATATGTTTCTTAAATGCAGTTTTTACACAATATCATACAAACATGGACTCCAAATCTTGTCCTTATTTTAGTATGCAACAGCGGAAGCTCTTAGTATTCACCTGAGAATAAACATGCTTTAAACGTCAACAAAAATGTTGGTGAGTTATAGGTTTAACCTATATATATATCAAATCGTAACAATAGACCACAAGATTTCAGATTTCAATACACATCCCATACATAGAGATAAAAATCATTCATATGGTGAACACCTGGTAATCGACATTAACAAGATGCATATATAAGAATATCCCCATCATTTCGGGACACCCTTCGGATATGATATAAACGAATTCGAAGTACTAAAGCATCCAGTACTTTGGATGGGGTTCGTTAGGCCCAATAGATCTATCTTTAGGATTCGCGTCAATTAGTAGATCGGTTTACTAATTCTTAGGCTACCAAGAAAAAAGGGGCATATTCGGCTTCGATCATTCACCCATATAATGTAGTTTCACCTACTTGTGTCTATTTCGTAAAACATTTATAAAACTGCATGTATTCTCATCCCAAAATATTATATTTTAAAAATGGGACTATAACTCACTTTCACAGATTTTTACTTCGTCGGGAAGTAAGACTTGGCCACTGGTCGATTCACGAACCTATAACAAATATGTACATATATATCAAAGTATATTCAAAATATATTTACAACACTTTTAATACATTTTGATGTTTTAAGTTTATTAAGTCAGCTGTCCTCGTTAGTAACCTACAACTAGTTGTCCAACGTTAGATGTACAGAAAAAATTGATATATATTATCTTGAATCAATCCACGACCCAGTGTATACACGTCTCAGGCTAGATCACAACTCAAAGTATATATATTTTTGGAATCAACCTCAACCCTGTATAGCTAACTTCCACATTACTGCATATAGAGTGTCTATGGTTGTTCCAAATAATATATACACATGGGTCGATATGATATGTCAAAACATTTGCATAGGTGTCTATGGTATCCCAAGATTACATAATATATTAGAATACATGTATAATACAATATAAGTTAGCTAGGATATGATTAATATAGATTTGTTACCAATTTTCAGGTCGCTACAACAAGAAAAATTATCCAATCTTGTTTTACCCATAACTTCTTCATTTTAAATCCGTTTTGAGTGAATCAAATTGCTATGGTTTCATATTAAACTCTATTTTATGAAACTAAACAGAAAAAGTATAGGTTTATAGTCGGAAATATAAGTTACAAGTCATTTTTGTAAAGGTAGTCATTTCATTCGAAAGAGCGACGTCTAGATGACTATTTTAGAAAACATACTTCCACTTTGAGTTTAATCATGATTTTTGGATATAGTTTCATGTTCATAAGAAAAATCATTTTCCCAGAAGAACAACTTTTAAATCAAAGTTTATCATAGTTTTTAATTAACTAACCCAAAACAGCCCGCGGTGTTACTACGACGGCTATGTCCGGTTTTACAGTGTTCTTCGTGTTTCCAGGTTTTAAATCATTAAGTTAGCATATCATATAGATATAGAACATGTGTTTAGTTGATTTTAAAAGTCAAGTTAGAAGGATTAACTTTTGTTTGCGAACAAGTTTAGAATTAACTAAACTATGTTCTAGTGATTACAAGTTTAAACCTTCGAATAAGATAGCTTTATATGTATGAATCGAATGATGTTATGAACATCATTACTACCTCAAGTTTTCTGAATAAAGCTACTGGAAATGAGAAAAATGGATCTAGCTTCAAAGGATCCTTGGATGGCTTGAAAGTTCTTGAAGCAGAATCATGACACGAAAACAAGTTCAAGTAAGATTTCCACTCGAAATAAGATTGTTATAGTTATAGAAATTGAATCAAAGTTTGAATATGAGTATTACCTTGTATTAGAAAGATATCTTACTGTAAATAAGAAAGATTTCTTGAGGTTGGATGATCACTCTACAAGATTGGAAGTAAGCTAGCAAACTTGGAAGTATTCTTGATTTTATAAAACTAGAACTTGTAGAATTTATGAAGAACACTTAGAACTTGAAGATTGATAGGTCAGATCATGTTGAGATTGAGAGAAATGATAAGATAAAGAGAGATTTGGTAGATAGGAATGAGACTCGGTATTAGAGAGAATCGGTACAATTACATTCAACAGCTTCTTGAACTCAGTTACAATGCAATGGCTATCTAATTAGGACTACTTAGGTTCCTTATATAGCCCTCTTCTAAGGAACCTTCATTTAAGCTTATTTTCACATTAACACTATACAACTTCGGGGTCCTAACAATCTCCCCCTTAGTGTTAAATGTGAACTTTACAACATAATCCTATTTTGTAATCTTGAGAGGTCCAAACGTTAGTTTCCATCGTGTGCCATCTGGTTTCGAAACTTCTACTTGATTTTCTCAAACTTGCTTAGAAGGTTTCCAGACACCCCACGCTTTTCTTGGATCTCCCTCATATAATGGATATTCATCCATTTCTTTGAAATATCTTCTCTTTCTCTGTCTACGAAGTATCTCAAACTGTCTTGTACGAATTCAGAGTTTCAGACGATCTCTTATATGCTTTATGAATTCTCCAAGACCCATTACCATGTCAATGTCATGGAACTTGCTTTGATGAATCTTAAGATACTTCAGTGCAGCCTTAAGTGTTCCATCTGAATATTTGTTCAGCTCTTCAGTACGAATGAACACCTTTTCTTTTTGAGAATTTACAAAAACAAACCCTTCGGGTTCGAATTGCATTTGAAACATCCTCATATCCTTCAGTCCCTCTGTAAATTGATTCGGACACGTAATTCGAATCTTTTTTCTTTTTTCTTCGAGACCTATTTGAAAATCTTCACGTCTCATCAGTTCAATTGTCTCCATCATGTATCTTTTTACAGCTTCCAAAGCTTGAGCCTTAGCAAAAGGTCGAATGGTGATGATACTGAGGTAGTTGTAGATGTGAATGATGTCAAGCATGTCAAGATTATGAAAGTCTGCTTCTGTGAACTTGTACTCTTTCTCATCTTTTCTAATAACGTGGAACTGACTGATGACGTCTTTCTTTTCACTTATCTCTACTCCGACTCGAGTAATATTCAACACTTCTGAAATACGATATTTTCTTTGAAGCCACAAATCATCTTCATCTTTGTTGATATGTTTCCTCCACATAAATTCATACCAATTCCTTTCACTTACTGGAAGTAATCGTGAACCTATATAAGTAAACCTTTTAATCCTTGGTAATTCATTGATGCGGAAGATCTTGTAAGCATTTTCCTTGATGAATGTGTTTCGTAACGTTATAAAATCATGTTCTACTCCCAACAATAATCTTTGCTCCTGATTCTTAAAGAATATTCCTTGATTGTATTTGAATCTGGAATTCACTGTTTCTCTTGATGTAGGTGTACCAGAAGTTGAACTTTCATTAGCATTTGTTGGATTTGAACTCAATGAGGGTGTAGAATTTGATGAATGACCAGTAGGATTTGTTGCATCATTATTTGGATCATCATCATCTTCAATATGATCAAATATCTCATCTTCATTTGGATTAACATAAAGATTGTCTTCATCGTCATCAGAAGAATCCATTTCATCATCACTTTCTATTAGAGGTTAAAGATTCTCTTCATCTACAATCTCTACATCTTCCGGAATTGAAGATACTGATAATAACTTGCTTAGAATGACAAATCCATCGTCATCTGTTTCTTCAAGATAGAAATCACTCAAGTTCAAATCCTCATCTATCAGTCCACTGTCAGCCTCATTATAAACAACTGGAATTATAACTTGTTCAGGCTCCTTATCATCAATTTCATCATGTGTAGAAACCATTTCTGATTCCATCTGAACTTGCTGAGTTTGTGAAGCTGATGAAGACCTTACACCACTACCCTTAGTTGAAATGTTTACCGTTAGATATTCTCCATATACTCCTATCTCCCCCTCATGACTATTCTGAGGATCAGAATCGTCATGTTCATCATCACGGTGAGGACTCAACGGAGAAGAGCACGAATTAAGTGGATATCGAACACGAGCACGAAACAATGCTTGAAGCGAAGTGCGTCGAAGAACATCTAGATTGACTCTAGAAAACATACGGCTGAAATATTCTTGCTCCAAAGCATCATAGAAATGTGGTAAACGAGAAGGTGATGGTGGAAAAGTAACAATAGGAACACCAGAAGCAGCAACTGTTGAAGGTGATGTCGGTGGAAGTGATTGAGTTGCCGTCAGGGCAGGTAAGGATGATTGTGCGGTGTTATTCTTATATGTAGGGCTGTACGTATGTGATGACCCAGAAATTTCGACTAAACTTAAACTTAATCTTTGTATGATTAACATTTCCGACACGATAAGCAAAGTCTGTAAAACTGAATCTCAAAATTTTTGAATTACTTTTATATATTTAAATACCCTTCAGTTGTTCTCAACGATTCGCGAACCATTATATGTAAATAGATACATATATATACTATAACTTGAAAACGTAACAAAGTTTTAATTGCATGTTACCGTACATTAAACTTATTGGTTTATATATCTATTTGAATATATATGATTTCAAGTTATTTAGTAAACGATAGTAACATTCGATTATTGATTCGATTGATATTTAGATAAGTTAACTAAAACGTTTAAGATGAACAAGTAAAACACTAATTTGCTACAGTATTTTTAAATTGCTACAGTACCCAAAATGCTACAGTGTTTTCGAAAATCACTATTTGCTACAGTAAAATTTACTTTGCTACATTAAAACACTATTTTAAAAATGTATTTTAACAAATAGTGAGACGATGATTTATAGAAGTAAATGACCAAAACACTCTAAAGTTTAAGATATACTTTGAGTGGTATAGTTTATGAATAACTTAAGGCTATATTTTGATAAAGGTACGTGACACGAAACGTAAAATGCAAGTTTTCTAAAGGTACGAAAGGACATTCGAAAAACCGGAACCGGGACATAAGTCAAGTGATGACGTACGACTTATCGGAACAAAAATTAAAAATCAACTATGCACGGGAATAAAATATAATATATAATTAATTAATTTAAATTATATATTATATATATATTATTTAATTATGTCGACAAGCATTAGGACAAAATTATGTGAGCTGGAAAAATGGGCCATGCGATCGCATGGCCAATGGCCTTCAGAACCATGCGATCGCATGGGGTCTGGGGACAGGCCTCACCTATAAAAACTCGATCATTCTGCTTCTGTTTTAACATATATTACTCCGTATTTATTTTATTTATTATTATTAATATTATTATTATTATTATTATTTTTATTATTAAGATTATTATTAATCTTATTATTTTTATTATTAATGTTATTATTTTTGCGATACAAAAATAATAATGTACATAAAATATTACGACGGAGTGCTGTCCAAGTAATTTTCAAAACGAGTTTCCGAGCGAGCTAGAGCTAAGGAAAATATGGGTTATTACCAAGGAGGTTATGGGTAATGTTCGGGGGTATTTTTGTGAATCAAACCTCGTGTTTATCATCTCCGATGCGTCTACGTGCTTTCCTGCAATATTGTATATCAATATAAAACAGTGAGTTCATTGATCCCTTTTTATACATATTTTTGGGCTGAGAATACATGCGCTGTTTTATAAAATGAATACAAAAACTAAAACGGATTTGAGTGAGTTTCATAAGATCCCTTTTACTCTCTACATTTTTGGGCTGAGAATACATGCAAATGCTTTATTAACCGATATACAATATTTATATGTGTGAGTTTCATTGATCCCTTTTTAATTGCTTTTGCAATCTATATTTTTGGGCTGAGAATACATGCACTTTATTTTAAACGCAATGGATACAAGTACATACTTAATTCTACACTGAGTTTAAACCGAAAATCCCTTAGCTTTGGTAACTAGTAACTGCCAGTACATAGGATGTGGACTGGTGGGCGCGAATAACAGTATATGGATCCATAGGGCTTGATATCCCCGTCCGAGCTAGAGCACTAGCCTTTTAACGGACGTATGCTATTTGAGAAGCGTACACGTTGGTTTGCGTGTATTATTAAGATGATTATACAAAGGGTACAAATTATATAAACGTTAAAGTTTAGTTACCAGGGTGCTCAATTTTGTAGAACCGATTGATAAACGTTTCGGATGAAACAACTGAAATCTTGTGATCCACCTTTTATGTAAAACCTATTGATAAACGTTTTGAATAAAGCAACTGAACTTTTGTAATCCACATTGATATACGGATTATGTGTAATATTAAAACTATGAACTCAACAACCTTTGTGTTGACACTTGAAGCATGTTTATTCTCAGGATTCTAGAAGTCTTCCGCTGTTTGCTTATACGTGATACAAGATATGTGCTTGGAGTCATACATGCTATATACAAGAAACTTGCATTCACCAAACCATTACCATGTATCTTATTTTGACTGTATTGTCAACAGATGTATTATTGTAAACCATTTAAATGGTGATTGTCTATACGTAGGAATCATCAGATGTTAAAAACCTGGAATTTATATATTCATTTATGAAATACCTTTTCAAACGAATACAATGTTACAAAATGTATCACATAGAGGTCAAATACCTCGCAATGAAATCAATGAATGGCGTGTTCGTCCATATGGATTTGGAGCGATCGTCACAACGTACTACTAGTCAGATTCGTGTTATCCCCTTCTGATGGAGGTTGGGTAACAACCGGAGTTGTCACCGGCGAAGTTTCTTTCTAAGCATCCGCCTCCATGACTTTGGTCTCATGGGACTCTGACAAAGTAGTAGAACTACCCGTCTGTTTAGTTCTCGCAGAGATATTGCTATCCCCGACTCCTGAAATCATTGATATACCATGAGGTGGCACATCTCTTTCAGTTAAAGACTCTTCCTCCAGACCCTGAGATTCAGAATCCGGAAGAGAAGTGGTTTGAACCAATGGATCACTTTCATGAACCAAGGGAATAGTCTACTGGAAGTCTGATAAATATCCCGAAGGATTGTCATGTTGACTCGTTTCCATGGGACGTGACAGATCTTCCTCATCAAGATAAGCCGGACCTCGAGACCTTGTTGTACGTTGAGGTACAGGAGGATTTCCAGCCGATACGCAGGGTGCCTTTTCAAGATTTTTTGGCTTCCCTTCGGCCGTTCTGGACTTCAATGATTGAGTTTCCTCAATCGATTGAGTCAACGCAGACTTTACTGCAGAGGAAGACTTTACTTCCTTAGATGCCAAAGCACCTTGCCTTGTAGGATTTATTATTAAGTCCTGTTTAGATTGGATGGGCTTAGTGATTGTTTTACCATCCGTGCGTTTAGATCTCTTGCCTACCGAAGCTTGCGCTTCATTTAGCGTAGGGCTTACTGTTATTCTTGAATGTGATACGGAGATGAGTGAGGGTGACCTAATTGGTTCTAGGTCTTGGTCCGTATCACCACTGGTTGGAGTAACTGTTTGGTGGACGATGGGTGTCGAAGTCCTAGATCTAGTTACTCGTTGGGTTGGTGGAGTCTGAATCATCTCATCAGGCATGTATCGAGTTCTCTTAGGAGAATGTTCAGGAGATGATTCAGATGCTGTTGCTGAAGTGTCACTGCTTACTTCGGGTGCTGTGGAAAGGGTTGGTTCAATCCTAGTTGGACTAGGTTCCCTGATCCTCACGGGTTGAGCTTGGTGTGCTACCTTAGATCGTTTGAGGTTTACCCTAAGTGGAGGATTAGCTGGCCCGGGTGGTTGAACTACAGGTTCCTCTACAACCTCTGGAGCTGGAACCACGGCAGGTTCAACTTTTTCTTGTTGTACCGGGTTCGGAAGAGGTATTCCTACAGCCTGAAAATAAGAACGCATACGAGCGTCTTGGGGTTCAGCTAGCCTCACTAGCCAATTTGGAATTGGTGTAGTGAATTGATTATTAGACACCATAGGGGTGTTCATCTTCAACTCTCCAAACCTTTTCATCTGTAATCCATGTGTACCTGGTACAAAGATATTTGCATTTCTGCAAGCATTGATAGCATCATGGATAAAGATACAGAAAAACCTTTCGCAAGGGATGTATGAACCCCTTGGATTTTCAACCTGTGCCTGAACCAAATCCCATATAAGTTCTGCATAATCAGGATTCTCTACTCTTGTGAATGAGTAGAAAAGTTTGAGCATCGGCACAGTTAAGCTATCAGATCCACTTCTTGTCATCAACAAGCATCTGTTGATGATTGAGAAGATCACATACCACCTTGAATGCAGATATTTCTTCTGAAACTTAGCTGGTGGAACATTGGTAGCTCCAACATAACCAAGATCAAAGACAGAAGTCATCATTTGCTGAGTAGCAGGAAAAGCAGGAGCATTCTGTACAAGAGGAAGTTTGAATATCCTCCTGAAGTCAGCTTTTGTGAAACTCCTAAATCCTTGTACTCCCCTCAGCCTAAATTCAAATCTGGCTGGTTCGCCCTGTGGATTAGTAGCATTTGGTTGTGTGGTCTCCACAAATCTGATTGATCTGTTAAGAATATACAAGTCTGTTTCTGGCACACTAACTTTGGAGCTCAGAGCAGGCCATAAAGTATGCCTCTCTAGAATTGCAGTCCAATATTTGCAGGGAATATTGGTTTCAGAGTTGATAAAGTGATTGTTCGCCATTTAGCTGTAAAGATAAGAAATAGAAGACCACAAGATATTTAACAAACAACATATATCTCTATTCTTATTTGCCTTTGAAATCCTTTTTATATTTTTTTTAAATTTTAAGATTTTTATGATTTTTTAAAAAATATAAAAGACTTTTATTCTCAAATATGAACAAATAATTGACAACCATGACATTCATATGATATTCATCTTAGTACAAAATCATCATGCAAAGTCAATTATATAACACTTAGTCAATTTCAGCACAATTCAAGCAGATTCGGTAGTTATGAAAACTTTAGATTCTGTAACCAAATAAGCTTGAGTTTTCATATCAGAAAAATATAGAATAAACATGTTAAGTGTTTGAAGATATAAATTAGAAACTTTCAAGGTACCAAGTTTCAGACTCGGTATCAAGAAGGAAAACCAGATTCGGTATCTTCAACAATTAACAGAAAGTCACTCAAACATGCACATTCTATCATATATCATGTAATTTCACAACCATGATCAATCAACCATTCAATTATAAGCATTTAACATGTTAATTGTATGAACAAATTCGGTATCAGGATAAGAACACATTCGGTAGATACAGAATCCATTAAATAAGCAATTAAACATGTAATCAGGCTCGGTCAAATGATAGATCAGTCAATTTAACTCAGATTAGACAAGATTTCATGTTGATTTTCAAAATCAATTGAGTTTAATCAAAGATTAATTGAACTCGACTCAGACTCGGTATAATCAACAAGATTTCAAAAAATTAAAGGTCATAATCCAATTATTTTGAAATTTTCTGGTTGATAAAAACATAATTATCTCAGATCTACAATTATATATCTTAAACATTGATTAAAATGAACAATTACCAAGAATTTGAAGAAACAGAATGACGGACTCGGTAGAATTAGGCAGATTCGGTATAATCAACAGTCTCGGTAGGTAATTAATAACAGTAAGAGTAATGTTTGACTTTGACTCTCCTTTTATAGATACCGAAGGTAAAATACCGAATGGGCTTTACAGAATGGGCCTAATATACCGAATTTAGTCCAATTTTTCAAAACATTAACAATTTAACTCCAAATCTTGACAAATTGATTTTTCCTCTTGAAATCCATTTTAATCTTTTCATGAAAAAAAATTCTGAGACAATTTTTTTTTTGAAAACTTTGAACTTACCGAATCTGTGCAGTTGGTTATCAGACTCGGTAAAATGCTAAAAATAGCATTTATTCAGTAAAATTTAAATATTTTTGGATTTTATCTTTTCCAATTTTTATGAATTTTTTAAAATAAGATTTGTACTCAAAAGAGCTTTGAATTTTATACAAAGTACAAATCTTCAGTGATACCAATTGTTAACACGGGTTACATACTGAGATGTATACAAGCCATAGTGAATTATTTCAGATAAAAATAAAGAAATTTTTAATTCACTTTTTGAAAAAACAATATTTTTGAATAATTTTCTCATTTTCTCCCTTTTTCTCCCCCTCAAAATATGATATACAAGAAAGTAAATCAGCATTTTGATTATGTTCCCAAGAAAATGAATTAACTCCCCCTTGAAATAGGATATCAATGAGTTACCTCCCCCTTACGTAACCATTGAACAAATGTACCTAGGAAGTTATCATTAATCTAAAGGCAGTCCCTTAAAGAAAAATTATCTAAAGCACTGAAACTTAGTTGCTCCCCCTAGAAAGTATCTACTCCCCCTAAACACAAGATCCCAAAAATAAGTCCCAACAGATCGAAGGAATATCAAGCGCTATACTCTATCATGCCAATCTCTTTGATCAAGAATTTTAGCCTAAGTTCATCTAAAGGTTTAGTGAACATGTCTGCTAATTGCACTTTAGTAGGCACAAAGTATAATTCTACATCCCCTTTCTCTACATGGTCCTTAATGAAATGATAACGAATATCTATGTGTTTAGTTTTAGAATGCTGAACCGGGTTGCTTGTTATTGCAATAGCACTTTGTGAATCACAATAGATCGGGGTCTGAGAAATCTTAAAGCCATAGTCCAAGAGTTGAGTTTGCATCCACAAAACTTGTGAACAACAGTGAGCTGCAGCAATGTACTCAGACTCAGCTGTTGATAAAGACACACAGTTCTGCTTTTTGGATGACCAACCAACTAGCCTATTCCCCAACATCTGAATTGATCCAGATGTGCTTTTTCTATCAACATGGCAACCACCATGATCCGCATCAGTATAAGCAGTGAGATTGAAATTGGATCCATGAGGATACCAGATCCCAAGGTTAGGTGTACCTTTAAGGTATTGAAAAATCCTAACAACCGCTTTGGAGTGAGATTACTTTGGGTTGGACTGAAAGCGAGCACAGACAGTTACGGCAAGTGTAATGTCTGGTCGACTTGCAGTCAGATACATTAAAGAACCAACCATGCTTCGATAAAGCATAATATCAAAGGATTCCCCATTAGTATCAGCATCCAGTAAAGTTCTCATTGGGGTTGACATTGGTTTTAAAGCAGTCATTTTAAAACATTTTAGCATATCATTGATATACTTAGTTTGACTGATAAAAATCCCATTTGGTAATTGTTTTACTTGTAACCCCAAGAAGAAAGTTAATTGGTCAAGCATGCTCATTTCGAATTTGTTGGCCATAAGGTCACCAAATTCTTTGCATAAGGTCGGGGACGTGGAACCAAAAATAATATCATCAACGTAAATTTGAACCAAGAGAATGTGACCGTGGTTTTTACGGATGAATAGCGTTGTATCAATCGTTCCACGAGAGAAGCCATTGTCCAGTAAATACTTTGTTAAGGTCTCGTACCATGCACGCGGTGCTTGCTTCAGACCGTATAAAGCTTTCTCCAGGTAGTAGACGTGGTTTGGATGAATGGGATCGACAAAGCCCTCTGGTTGATCAACATAGACTTCCTCTTGAAGATAACCATTCAGAAAAGCAGTTTTGACATCCATTTGAAACACCGTGAACTTCATATGAGAAGCAAATGCGAGAAAAAGACGAATTGCCTCAATCCTAGCAACCGGAGCAAACGTTTCATCGTAATCAATGCCTTCTTGTTGTCAATATCCTTTGGCCACAAGACGTGCCTTATTTCGAACCACAATTCCATCAGAATCTTTCTTGTTCTTGAAAATCCACTTTACCCCTATTGGTCGTTGACCTGTTGGTCTTGGAACTAATCGCCATACTTTCAATCGTTCAAATTGATTGATCTCGTCTTGCATTGCAACTACCTAGTATGGATCTAGTAAAGCTTGAGCAACCGTTGTTGGTTCAATCTTACTAAGAAAGGCTGTAAATAGACACATATTCTGAGTAGCCCTTCGAGTTGACACTGGAGCAGATGCGTCACACATAATAAGATCTATTGGATGACTTTTAGTCCATTGGGTGTGTGGAAGATGTAGTGACCCGAACTTTTCCATGTTTATATATATTAATTGAGATTGATATTTACATGATTAAATGTTTCCAACATGTTAAGCAATCAAACTTGTTAAGACTTGATTAATTGAAATATGTTTCATATAGACAATTGACCACCCAAGTTGACCGGCGATTCACGAACGTTAAAACTTGTAAAAACGACATGACGATATATATATGGATATACATATGGTTAACATGAGATTATAATAAGTAAGTATCTCCATAAGTATATTAACAATGAGTTATATACATATAAACAAGACTACTAACTTAAGGATTTCGAAACGAGACATATATGTAACGATTATGTAACGACATTTAAATGTATATATATCATATTAAGAGATATTCATACATGATAATATCATGATAATATAATAATTTAAAATCTCATTTGATATTATAAACATTGGGTTAATAACATTTAACAAGATCGTTAACCTAAAGGTTTCAAAACAACACTTACATGTAACGACTAACGATGACTTAACGACTCAGTTAAAATGTATATACATGTAGTGTTTTAATATGTATTTATACACTTTTGAAAGACTTCAATACACTTATCAAAATACTTCTACTTAACAAAAATGCTTACAATTACATCCTCGTTCAGTTTCATCAACAATTCTACTCGTATGCACCCGTATTCGTACTCGTACAATACACAGCTTTTAGATGTATGTACTATTAGTATATACACTCCAATGATCAGCTCTTAGCAGCCCATGTGAGTCACCTAACACATGTGGGATCCATCATTTGGCAACTAGCATGAAATATCTCATAAAATTACAAAAAATATGAGTAATCATTCATGACTTATTTACATGAAAACAAAATTACATATCCTTTATATCTAATCCATACACCAACGACCAAAAACACCTACAAACACTTTCATTCTTCAATTTTCTTCATCTAATTGATCTCTCTCAAGTTCTATCTTCAAGTTCTAAGTGTTCTTCATAAATTCCAAAAGTTCTAGTTTCATAAAATCAAGAATACTTTCAAGTTTGCTAGCTCACTTCCAATCTTGTAAGGTGATCATCCAACCTCAAGAAATCTTTATTTCTTACAGTAGGTTATCATTCTAATACAAGGTAATAATCATATTCAAACTTTGGTTCAATTTCTATAACTATAACAATCTTATTTCAAGTGATGATCTTACTTGAACTTGTTTTCGTGTCATGATTCTGCTTCAAGAACTTCGAGCCATCCAAGGATCCGTTGAAGCTAGATCCATTTTTCTCTTTTCCAGTAGGTTTATCCAAGGAACTTAAGGTAGTAATGATGTTCATAACATCATTCGATTCATACATATAAAGCTATCTTATTCGAAGGTTTAAACTTGTAATCACTAGAACATAGTTTAGTTAATTCTAAACTTGTTCGCAAACAAAAGTTAATCCTTCTAACTTGACTTTTAAAATCAACTAAACACATGTTATATATCTATATGATATTCTAACTTAATGATTTAAAACCTGGAAACACGAAAAACACCGTAAAACCGGATTTACGCCATCGTAGTAACACCGCGGGCTGTTTTGGGTTAGTTAATTAAAAACTATGATAAACTTTTATTTAAAAGTTGTTATTCTGAGAAAATGATTTTTATTATGAACATGAAACTTTATCCAAAAATTATGGTTAAACTCAAAGTGGAAGTATGTTTTCTAAAATGGTCATCTAGACGTCGTTCTTTCGACTGAAATGACTACCTTTACAAAAACGACTTGTAACTTATTTTTCCGACTATAAACCTATACTTTTTCTGTTTATATTAATAAAATAGAGTTGAATATGAAACCATAGCAATTTGATTCACTCAAAACGGATTTAAAATGAAGAAGTTATGGGTAAAACAAGATTGGATAATTTTTCTCATTTTAGCTACGTGAAAATTGGTAACAAATCTATTCCAACCATAACTTAATCAACTTGTATTGTATATTATGTAATCTTGAGATACCATAGACACGTATACAATGTTTTGACCTATCATGTCGACACATCTATATATATTTCGGAACAACCATAGACACTCTATATGTGAATGTTGGAGTTAGCTATACAGGGTTGAGGTTGATTCCAAAATATATATAGTTTGAGTTGTGATCAATACTGAGATACGTATACACTGGGTCGTGGATTGATTCAAGATAATATTTATCGATTTATTTCTGTACATCTAACTGTGGACAACTAGTTGTAGGTTACTAACGAGGACAGCTGACTTAATAAACTTAAAACATCAAAATATGTTAAAAGTATTGTAAATATATTTTGAACATACTTTAATATATATGTATATATTGTTATAGGTTCGTGAATCAACAGTGGCCAAGTCTTACTTCTCGACGAAGTAAAAATCTGTGAAAGTGAGTTATAGTCCCACTTTTAAAATCTAATATTTTTGGGATGAGAATACATGCAGGTTTTATAAATGATTTACAAAATAGACACAAGTACGTGAAACTACATTCTATGGTTGAATTATCGAAATCGAATATGCCCCTTTTTATTAAGTCTGGTAATCTAAGAATTAGGGAACAGACACCCTAATTGACGCGAATCCTAAAGATAGATCTATTGGGCCTAACAAACCCCATCCAAAGTACTGGATGCTTTAGTACTTCGAAATTTATATCATATCCGAAGGGTGTCCCGGAATGATGGGGATATTCTTATATATGCATCTTGTTAATGTCGGTTACCAGGTGTTCACCATATGAATGACTTTTATCTCTATGTATGGGATGTGTATTGAAATATGAAATCTTGTGGTCTATTATTATGATTTGATATATATAGGTTAAACCTATAACTCACCAACATTTTTGTTGACATTTTAAGCATGTTTATTCTCAGGTGATTATTAAGAGCTTCCGCTGTCGCATACTTAAATAAGGACGAGGTTTGGAGTCCATGCTTGTATGATATTGTGTAAAAACTGCATTCAAGAAACTTATTTTGTTGTAACATATTTGTATTGTAAACCATTATGTAATGGTCGTGTGTAAACAGGATATTTTAGATTATCATTATTTGATAATCTACGTAAAGCTTTTTAAACCTTTATTGATGAAATAAAGGTTATGGTTTGTTTTAAAATGAATGCAGTCTTTGAAAAACGTCTCATATAGAGGTCAAAACCTCGCAACGAAATCAATTAATATGGAACATTTTTAATCAATAAGAACGAGACATTTCAGTTGGTATCCGAGCGTTGGTCTTAGAGAACCAGAATTTTGCATTAGTGTGTCTTATCGAGTTTGTTAGGATGCATTAGTGAGTCTGGACTTCGACCGTGTTTACTTGAAAAATGATTGCTTAACAAATTTTGTTGGAAACTATATATTTTTAACATGTGAATATTATGTGATATATTAATCTCTTAACGCGTTTGATATTATGTGATAGATGTCTACCTCTAGAACAAGTCCCATTGACTCACCTAATAATAATGAAGAGCCAAATGTAAATTGGAATGATTCGTGGACTGATTCACAAGTTTCCGAAGAGGAACCGGAAGAAGAGTCGGAACCGGAAGAAGAATCGGAACCGGATGAAGAAATAGAACCGGTGGGGGAAATAATAAAACGGTTAAGTAAAAGAAAATCCTCAACCAACCGACCAAGGTTAATTATGGTCAATGGTATTTCCGCCAAGGAAGCAAAATATTGGGAGGATTACCAATTCTCCGATGAATCGGATTTCGACGAGAATTCCGATGATGTTATAGAAATTACCCCAACTGAATTTAAAAAGGCAAAAGAAAATAATAAGGGAAAGGGCATAAAAATAGAGAAATCTAATTCCAACCCCGATGAACTTTATATGTATCGTCAACCCCCGAAGTCCTTAAGTTGTAACAATGACCCGGGAACCTCTAGACCACCAGGTTTTTCTAAACCAATGTGGAAAATTACGGCTCGTATTAGGGGAACATCATATATCCCTAGAAACTTGGCAAAACGAACCAAAACCGAAGAAGAAGAAACAAGCAAGTCGGAATAAGATAGTTGTATTCGTGTGGTGTAATATATGTAATATAGTGTGCTTATGCTTTATGATATATGTAAAAATTGCTTGATTAATAAGTATTTTTTTTTATGAATCTATCTCTTGTCTATTTTACAGTATAAAAACACAAAATGGATAGACAACCCAATATTTTAAGAGACCTACCCGGAGACATGATTGATGAAATCTTGTCTAGAGTCGGTCAGAATTCTTCGGCACAACTATTTAAGGCGAGATCAGTTTGTAAGACATTCGAAGAACGTTCCAAGAATGCCTTGGTTTATAAAAGGCTTTCGTTCGAAAGATGGGGGATATCACATTGGGAAATCCATAAGTTACGATGTGTTTACTTTGACGCATATATTGCGGGGAACCCAAATGCTATTTTACGCAATGGGTTAAGAAATTATTTTGACTCAATATATCCGAATATTGGACTTCGTGATTTAGAAAAAGCGGCTAACATGCAACATAAAGAAGCATGTTATGCTTACGGATTAGTAATGTTCGCTTCTCACCAAAGTGAGAACAAGAACATCGGGCTATAACTATTAAACAAAACGTTCCCACAAGTGACGGAGTCGGTAATTGGGGTAAGAAATGAGGTTTTTAGATTGTTACAGGACTGTTGGACATTACGTAACCCTCGTCCCTTTGACAACATTACAACACGCTGTCTTATCAATGGCCATAACGGTTATGTTCCACAAGACCAAGGATGGGAAGTAATCCTAGTAAAACCAGAATGCATGACTTGTTTCTGGACGTATGAATTACGTGTCTTTATTGCCTTTGCTGAACGACTTGTGTACTAGCTAGAATTATCTTCACAACCATCTTGTATCAAATTTATTGTGTGCTATATTTCATGCTATATGTAAAATAAGCGATATTGTAAGTTTGTAAAATATTGTGTAAAAGTTTGAACGCGAAATATTATTATAATCAGTTTTTCATATAGAATTGTAGTAGTTGAATTGTATATTAGCTACTAAGTATGAACTTAACGGGTAGGTACTACCCGAATTTAAACTTATAAAACGCTAATATGAAGAAAAAGCTTTTATAAATGAGTTCATATTATGCTACGAAATACTATTAACTACTCTTAATATTCTGTATGATTAACTTGTTCCATTTGACTATTTTGAAGGAAATGGCACCGACTACTCGACACACCGTGAATATGAATGAAGAGGAATTCCGTACTTTTCTAGCTTCAAACATAGCCGCAGTACAGGCTGCGCTACATACCAACAATAACCTTGGATCTAGCAGTACAGGAAATCATGTAGGATGCACCTACAAAGAATTCACTGCCTGCAAACCTTTGGAATTTGATGGAACCGAAGGACCGATCGGATTGAAACGGTGGACCGAGAAGGTCGAATCGGTGTTTGCCATAAGTAAGTGTACTGAAGAGGACAAAGTAAAGTACGCTACGCATACCTTCACAGGTTCTGCGTTAACATGGTGGAATACCTATCTAGAGCAAGTGGGACAAGATGATGCTTACGCACTACCATGGTCAGCATTCAAGCACTTGATGAACGAGAAGTACAGTCCCAGAACCGAGGTCAATAAGCTCAAGATAGAACTTAGAGGGTTACGAACCCAAGGATTTGATATTACCACGTACGAAAGACGATTCACAGAATTGTGCCTATTGTGTCCAGGAGCGTTCGAAGATGAGGAAGAGAAGATCGACGCGTTTGTGAAAGGATTACCGGAAAGAATCCAAGAAGATATAAGTTCACACGAGCCCGCCTCCATACAACAGGCATGTAGAATGGCTCACAAACTAGTGAACTAGATTGAAGAAAGAATTAAAGAACAGACTGCTGAAGAGGCCAATGTGAAGCAAGTCAAAAGAAAGTGGGAGGAAAACGGTGATAAGAATCACCAATACAATAACAACAGCAATTACAACAATAATCGCAACAATTATCCCAACAATCGCAACATCAATCGCAACTACAACAAACGGCCCAACAACAACAACAACAACAACAATAACAACAGCAACTACAACAATCATCCCAACACCAATAATAACCGCAACAACAACAACAATCAGAAGCAGCTATGTCAAAGGTGTGAAAAGTATCACTCGGGGTTCTGCACCAAATTTTGCAACAAGTGTAAAAGAAATGGTCATAGCGCGGCGAAGTGTGAGGTCTACGGACCAGGGGTTAATAGAACGAAAGGAACAAATGGTGTCTGAACGAGTAATGGCGGAGGAAGTAGTGTCGGAGCAAGTTATGCCAATATAGTTTGTTATAAATGTGGAAAACCGGGCCACATTATTAGAAATTGCCCGAACCAGGAGAACACGAATGGACAAGGCCGCGGAAGAGTTTTCAATATTAATGCGGCAGAGGCACAGGAAGACCCGGAGCTTGTTACGGGTACGTTTCTTATTGACAATAAATCTGCTTACGTTTTATTTGATTCGGGTGCGGATAGAAGCTATATGAGTAGAGATTTGTGTGCTAAATTAAGTTGTCCATTGACGCCTTTGGATAGTAAATTTTTACTCGAATTAGCAAATGGTAATTAATTTCAGCAGATAATATATGTCGGAATCGAGAAATTAAACTGGTTAGCGAAACATTTAAGATTGATTTGATACCTGTAGAGTTAGGGAGTTTTGATGTGATAATCGGTATGGACTGGTTGAAAGAAGTGAAAGCAGAGATCGTTTGTTACAAAAATGCAATTCGCATTATACGAGAAAAAGGAAAACCCTTAATGGTGTACGGAGAAAAGGGCAACACGAAGCTACATCTTATTAGTAATTTGAAGGCACAAAAACTAATAAGAAAAGGTTGCTATGCTGTTCTAGCACACGTCGAGAAAGTACAAACTGAAGAAAAGAGCATCAATGATGTTCCCATTGCAAAAGAATTTCCCGATGTATTTTCGAAAGAATTACCGGGATTACCCCCACATCGATCCGTTGAATTTCAAATAGATCTTGTACCAGGAGCTGCACCAATAGCTCGTGCTCCTTACAGACTCGCACCCAGCGAGATGAAAGAACTACAAAGCCAATTACAAGAACATTTAGAGCGTGGTTTCATTCGACCAAGCACATCACCGTGGGGAGCTCCTGTTTTGTTTGTCAAGAAGAAAGATGGTACATTCAGGTTGTGTATCGACTACCGAGAGTTGAACAAACTTACCATCAAGAACCGCTACCCACTACCGAGAATCGACGACTTATTTGATTAACTACAAGGCTCGTCTGTTTATTCAAAGATTGACTTACGTTCCGGGTATCATCAAATGCGGGTGAAAGAAGATGATATTCCAAAGACTGCTTTCAGAACACGTTACGGTCATTACGAGTTTATGGTCATGCCGTTTGGTTTAACTAATGCACCAGCTGTGTTCATGGACCTTATGAACCGAGTGTGTGGACCATACCTTGACAAGTTTGTCATTGTTTTCATTGATGACATACTTATTTACTCAAAGAATGACCAAGAACACGGTGAACATTTGAGAAAGGTGTTAGAAGTATTGAGGAAGGAAGAATTGTACGCTAAGTTTTCAAAGTGTGCATTTTGGTTAGAAGAAGTTCAATTCCTCGGTCACATAGTGAACAAAGAAGGTATTAAGGTGGATCCGGCAAAGATAGAAACTGTTGAAAAGTGGGAAACCCCGAAAACTCCGAAACACATACGCCAGTTTTTAGGACTAGCTGGTTACTACAGAAGGTTCATCTAAGAGTTTTCCAGAATAGCAAAACCCTTGACTGCATTAACGCATAAAGGGAAGAAATTTGAATGGAATGATGAACAAGAGAAAGCGTTTCAGTTATTGAAGAAAAAGCTAACTACGGCACCTATATTGTCATTGCCTGAAGGGAATGATGATTTTGTGATTTATTGTGACGCATCAAAGCAAGGTCTCGGTTGTGTATTAATGCAACGAACGAAGGTGATTGCTTATGCGTCTAGACAATTGAAGATTCACGAACAAAATTATACGACGCATGATTTGGAACTAGGCGCGGTTGTTTTTGCATTAAAGACTTGGAGGCACTACTTATATGGGGTCAAAAGTATTATATATACCGACCACAAAAGTCTTCAATACATATTTAATCAGAAACAACTGAATATGAGGCAGCGTAGGTGGATTGAATTGTTGAATGATTACGACTTTGAGATTCGTTACCACCCAGGAAAGGCAAATGTGGTAGCCGATGCCTTGAGCAGGAAGGACAGAGAACCCATTCGAGTAAAATCTATGAATATAATGATTCGTAATAACCTTACTACTCAAATAAAGGAGGCGCAACAAGGAGATTTAAAAGAGGGAAATTTAAAGGATGAAATACCCAAGGGATCGGAGAAGCATCTTAATATTCGGGAAGACGGAACCCGGTATTGGGCTGAAAGGATTTGGGTACCAAAATTTGGAGATATGAGAGAAATGGTACTTAGAGAAGCTCATAAAACCAGATACTCAATACATCCTGGAACGGGGAAGATGTACAAGGATCTCAAGAAACATTTTTGGTGGCCAGGTATGAAAGCCGATGTTGCTAAATATGTAGGAGAATGTTTGACGTGTTCTAAGGTCAAAGCTGAGCATCAGAAACCATCAGGTCTACTTCAACAACCCGAAATCCCGGAATGGAAATGGGAAAGCATTACCATGGATTTCATCACTAAATTGCCAAGGACTGCAAGTGGTTTTGATACTATTTGGGTAATAGTTGATCGTCTCACCAAATCAGCACACTTCCTACCAATAAGAGAAGATGACAAGATGGAGAAGTTAGCATGACTGTATTTGAATGAAGTCGTCTCCAGACATGGAATACCAATCTCTATTATCTCTGATAGGGATGGCAGATTTATTTCAAGATTCTGGCAGACATTACAGCAAGCATTAGGAACTCGTCTAGACATGAGTACTGCCTATCATCCACAAACTGATGGGTAGAGCGAAAGGAAGATACAAACGCTTGAAGACATGCTACGAGCATGTGTTATTGATTTCGGAAACAGTTGGGATCGACATCTACCGTTAGCAGAATTTTCCTACAACAACAGCTACCATTCAAGCATTGAGATGGCGCCGTTTGAAGCACTTTATGGTAGAAAGTGTAGGTCTCCGATTTGTTGGAGTAAAGTGGGGGATAGACAGATTACAGGTCCGGAGATTATACAAGAAACTACCGAGAAGATCATCCAAATTCAACAACGGTTGAAAACCGCCCAAAGTCGACAAAAGAGCTACGCTGACATTAAAAGAAAAGATATAGAATTTGAAATTGGAGAGATGGTCATGCTTAAAGTTGCACCTTGGAAAGGCGTTGTTCGATTTGGTAAACGAGGGAAATTAAATCCAAGGTATATTGGACCATTCAAGATTATTGATCGTGTCGGACCAGTAGCTTACCGACTTGAGTTACCTCAACAACTCGCGGCTGTACATAACACTTTCCACGTTTCGAATTTGAAGAAATGTTTTGCTAAAGAAGATCTCACTATTCCGTTAGATGAAATCCAAATCAACGAAAAACTTCAATTCATCGAAGAACCCGTCGAAATAATGGATCGTGAGGTTAAAAGACTTAAGCAAAACAAGATACCAATTGTTAAGGTTCGATGGAATGCTCGTAGAGGACCCGAGTTCACCTGGGAGCATGAAGATCAGATGAAGAAGAAATACCCGCATCTATTTCCAGAAGATTCGTCAACACCTTCAACAGCTTAAAATTTCGGGACAAAATTTATTTAACGGGTAGGTACTGTAGTGACCCGAACTTTTCCATGTTTATATATATTAATTGAGATTGATATTTACATGATTAAATGTTTCCAACATGTTAAGCAATCAAACTTGTTAAGACTTGATTAATTGAAATATGTTTCATATAGACAATTGACCACCCAAGTTGACCGGCGATTCACGAACGTTAAAACTTGTAAAAAAGACATGACGATATATATATATGGATATACATATGGTTAACATGAGATTATGATAAGTAAGTATCTCCATAAGTATATTAACAATGAGTTATATACATATAAACAAGACTACTAACTTAAGGATTTCGAAACGAGACATATATGTAACGATTATCGTTGTAACGACATTTAAATGTATATATATCATATTAAGAGATATTCATACATGATAATATCATGATAATATAATAATTTAAAATCTCATTTGATATTATAAACATTGGGTTAACAACATTTAACAAGATCGTTAACCTAAAGGTTTCAAAACAACACTTACATGTAACGACTAACGATGACTTAACGACTCAGTTAAAATGTATATACATGTAGTGTTTTAATATGTATTTATACACTTTTGAAAGACTTCAATACACTTATCAAAATACTTCTACTTAACAAAAATGCTTACAATTACATCCTCGTTCAGTTTCATCAACAATTCTACTCGTATGCACCCGTATTCGTACTCGTACAATACACAGCTTTTAGATGTATGTACTATTGGTATATACACTCCAATGATCAGCTCTTAGCAGCCCATGTGAGTCACCTAACACATGTGGGATCTATCATTTGGCAACTAGCATGAAATATCTCATATAATTACAAAAAATATGAGTAATCATTCATGACTTATTTACATGAAAACAAAATTACATATCCTTTATATCTAATCCATACACCAACGACCAAAAACACCTACAAACACTTTCATTCTTCAATTTTCTTCATCTAATTGATCTCTCTCAAGTTCTATCTTCAAGTTCTAAGTGTTCTTCATAAATTCCAAAAGTTCTAGTTTCATAAAATCAAGAATACTTTCAAGTTTGCTAGCTCACTTCCAATCTTGTAAGGTGATCATCCAACCTCAAGAAATCTTTGTTTCTTACAGTAGGTTATCATTCTAATACAAGGTAACAATCATATTCAAACTTTGGTTCAATTTCTATAACTATAACAATCTTATTTCAAGTGATGATCTTACTTGAACTTGTTTTCGTGTCATGATTCTGCTTCAAGAACTTCGAGCCATCCAAGGATCCGTTGAAGCTAGATCAATTTTTCTCTTTTCCAGTAGGTTTATCCAAGGAACTTAAGGTAGTAATGATGTTCATAACATCATTCGATTCATACATATAAAGCTATCTTATTCGAAGATTTAAACTTGTAATCACTAGAACATAGTTTAGTTAATTCTAAACTTGTTCGCAAACAAAAGTTAATCCTTCTAACTTGACTTTTAAAATCAACTAAACACATGTTCTATATCTATATGATATGCTAACTTAATGATTTAAAACCTGGAAACACGAAAAACACCGTAAAACCGGATTTACGCCGTCGTAGTAACACCGCGGGCTGTTTTGGGTTAGTTAATTAAAAACTATGATAAACTTTGATTTAAAAGTTGTTATTCTGAGAAAATGATTTTTATTATGAACATGAAACTATATCCAAAAATTATGGTTAAACTCAAAGTGGAAGTATGTTTTCTAAAATGGTCATCTAGACGTCGTTCTTTCGACTGAAATGACTACCTTTACAAAAACGATTTGTAACTTATTTTTCCGACTATAAACCTATAATTTTTATGTTTATATTCATAAAATAGAGTTCAATATGAAACCATAGCAATTTGATTCACTCAAAACGGATTTAAAATGAAGAAGTTATGGGTAAAACAAGATTGGATAATTTTTCTCATTTTAGCTACGTGAAAATTGGTAACAAATCTATTCCAACCATAACTTAATCAACTTGTATTGTATATTATGTAATCTTGAGATACCATAGACACGTATACAATGTTTCGACCTATCATGTCGACACATCTATATATATTTCGGAACAACCATAGACACTCTATATGTGAATGTTGGAGTTAGCTATACAGGGTTGAGGTTGATTCCAAAATATATATAGTTTGAGTTGTGATCAATATTGAGATACGTATACACTGGGTCGTGGATTGATTCAAGATAATATTTATCGATTTATTTCTGTACATCTAACTGTGGACAACTAGTTGTAGGTTACTAACGAGGACAGCTGACTTAATAAACTTAAAACATCAAAATATATTAAAAGTGTTGCAAATATATTTTGAACATACTTTAATATATATGTATATATTGTTATAGGTTCGTGAATCAACAGTGGCCAAGTCTTACTTCTCGACGAAGTAAAAATCTGTGAAAGTGAGTTATAGTCCCACTTTTAAAATCTAATATTTTTGGGATGAGAATACATGCAGGTTTTATAAATGATTTACAAAATAGACACAAGTACGTGAAACTACATTCTATTGTTGAATTATCGAAATCGAATATGCCCCTTTTTATTAAGTCTGGTAATCTAAGAATTAGGGAACAGACACCCTAATTGACGCGAATCCTAAAGATAGATCTATTGGGCCTAACAAACCCCATCCAAAGTACCGGATGCTTTAGTACTTCGAAATTTATATCATATCCGAAGGGTGTCCCGGAATGATGGGGATATTCTTATATATGCATCTTGTTAATGTCGGTTACCAGGTGTTCACCATATGAATGACTTTTATCTCTATGTATGGGATGTGTATTGAAATATGAAATCTTGTGGTCTATTATTATGATTTGATATATATAGGTTAAACCTATAACTCACCAACATTTTTGTTGACATTTTAAGCATGTTTATTCTCAGGTGATTATTAAAAGCTTCCACTGTCGCATACTTAAATAAGGACGAGATTTAGAGTCCATGCTTGTATGATATTATGTAAAAACTGCATTCAAGAAACTTATTTTGTTGTAACATATTTGTATTGTAAACCATTATGTAATGGTCGTGTGTAAACAGGATATTTTAGATTATCATTATTTGATAATCTACGTAAAGCTTTTTAAACCTTTATTGATGAAATAAAGGTTATGGTTTGTTTTAAAATGAATGCAGTCTTTGAAAAACGTCTCATATAGAGGTCAAAACCTCGCAACGAAATCAATTAATATGGAACGTTTTTAATCAATAAGAACGGGACATTTCAGAAGAGGTTGTACATCAGTGGTATCCATTGAAACATCAACCGTTGTTGACGTTGAGCCTTGATCCGCTTGATCTGATGTAACATTATCTAATGGATTCAATAGAGTATCTGGAGAAACAGCTGGAGTTGTATCAACTGATGAATCTTGAATTGGGTCAAGATTATCAGTAACAGGAGGTTGGAGGGAGGATGAAGAACCAACAGGTGAATCAGTTGGTGTTGAATCTTCATCAAAAAGACTTTGAAGAGTCTCCACAGTAGTTGACTGTGATGGTGTAACCGGTACAGCTTGAACATTTGAATCCCGTTGAGGAGTATAAAGACTATCAAACAAGATATCCAGTTCCTCTAAAGTAACCGTAGGAACACCCTTCTTCAAGAAAATTGAGTTTTGCACGGAAGAAGTAGTAGCCAGGTTAGGATCGGGTTTTGAACTGAGTTGTTCAAAAGCCATTCCCGAAAATTCATCGAACTTGACGTTGATGCTCTCTTTAATCATCTTTGTCCGCTTATGATAAACACGATAAGCAACTTTGTTCGAGGAATAACCAAGAAATATGGCCTGATCGCCATGAGGATCAAACTTTCCGAGGCTGTCAAAGTCGTTAAGCACATAGCATATACAACTAAAAACACGGAAATATTTGACATTCGGGCGTCTACCATATAATAACTCATATGGAGTTTTATCAAAACGTTTGTTTACAATACAACGATTTTGGGTATAGCATGCAGTTGAAATGGCCTCCCCCCACATTTTTGGAGGTAATTTGGAGTAGGCAAGCATCGTTCGTGCTGCTTCGCACAACGTACAATTACGTCGTTCGACGACTCCATTTTGTTGGGGGGTCCGAGCAGCAGAGAACTGATGTTCAATGCCTTGGTCTTTCAAATAACTATCAAGCGGGTCATTCTTAAATTCCGTCCCATTATCAGTTCTGATGCTCTTAACATGTTTGTTAAAAGAGCGTTGAATCTTTTTAATGAATTCAATGATAATGGCGGGGGTTTCTGACTTAGTTCGCAAAAGAAAAATCCATGTAAACCGGGTATAGTCATTAACAATGACAAGCACATGTTTCTTGCCACCGAGGCTAGAAATACGCATGGTCCCACATAAGTCCATATGCAATAATTGCAAAGACGATGAAGTACTGGGGTTTTGCTTAAGCGGATGATTAGTCCGTTTCAGCTTACCCATCGCACATGATGGACACACATGATGCTTATCATATTGAAAGGTTGGAATACCATCAACTAAATCTTTAGAGACTAGTCGATTGATACCCTTGTAATTCAGGTGTGACATCCGATGATGCCATAACCATGAATTTTCTTTGGTAGAACGAGTGGCCAAACACATAGTTGCATGTGATGGTGCATCATTGAGGTCAATAGTATATAGTGAAGCACAACGTTTACCAACAAGAAGATCATTCCCTTCGGTGGATTGCACCGAGCATTGTCGACGTTCAAACAGAACTTGGAGATCTCCATCACAGAATTAGCTCACACTAAATAAACTGCACCCCAAACCCTCAACATATGAAACCCGTTTGATTGTTATGCCATTTTGCACAAAATCTCCGTAACCCTTTATTGTTGCAATCTCATCGTTTCCGAATGTAACCGTTCCTAGGAATTTGTCAACGAAGTTGACAAGCAAGGATTTATCGCCCGTCATGTGTCGAGAACAACCGGAATCGATATACCAAACGCAGACGTCGAAACCCTGTAAATGTGAATTTCCTAGAGTTTAGGTACCCAAAGTTTTTTGGGTCCTTTGCGGTTAGTACCAACAATAAACTTTGGATTAACAACAAACTTTGGATCAATGATGAAATATCACGTAAAGCATCATGCAGTTTAGACAATAAAACATCATTTAAAACCACATTACATGAAGCATCATACGCAATATCAATCTTTACATCGTTATCAAAAGTCTTAACACACAATTTATTCCAAGTAGATGTTTTGTTCACAGACGAAAATTGAAAAACATGAGAGGATTTTCTAGGCCGACTAGCAGTTTGCTTTGGTTTGGTTGCTAATTTCTTAGTCGTGGACTTAGGAACCCATACAGATTTGTAATTCAAGTTTGAATTATGACCTGTGACACGAAAAACACCGTTGTTAGTTAGACGTCCAAACTTTTCAGTTAACACATGAGATGACTGATTTTGCAGAATTTCCAATTTGATTGTACGTTCTTTTGCATCATACTCACTTAAATCAGGTTTAGAACTTGTGTGTGTCCACTTGTGGACTTAACTGATTTCTTTAAAAGACTCTCTTTTGAAGTTTTTGACATAGGAATCATAGGAATCCTTTCAGTTAACACAGAACCATTTGGAGAATGAACCTTTTTAACAAAATATTGAGTTGTAGAAACAACTTTCGAACCATGAATGCCAAATTGAGAACGTAGAGGATTTTTAAGAATAGTAATGGATTTTACATCCTTAGATGTTGTTGTTCCCTTCCCCTTCTTAGTAATCCCATCAGTACATTCAAGCACATTGGTTGCAACATTAGACGTTTGCTTAAGTGTGTTAGCCTGTTTCATTTGAATTATCTTTTGTTTTAAGCTTTTAATCTCAAGACATAATTCTTCAGTAGAAACTATCACTTCACCCTCCTTAAAAGCATAAGTACATTCTTTCTTAGGCAGTGAAGGCAATTTATCACACAAAGTAAGCATTTGTTCTAATGATTGGCACTTAAGTTGCAAGTCAATATTCTCCTGTTCATGTTGAGCTACTATACGATTCAAATTACGTACAGCAGGCAAATGCAAGTAATAATCATGCAAAGGATGAAGTTGACTTTCAAAATCTATCAAAGGTTCAATGTTCGGTTCATCCTGAGGTTCTACTTTTTCATCTAAAGAATTTTGACCTAGAGAATCTGTCTCAAAGAAGATAGTTAGTTCATGTGCTAGGTGTTCACAGAAAACATCATCTGGACATGCAGGTAAAGTTGGTAGAATTGGTTTCACATCAAAATTTGGTTCATCAAACACCTCATCTATTGCAGTAATGCTAGAACTAGGTTTGTTAAACACTTCATTCTCAAGCATTAAAATGTATTTCTCTAGCATGAGTGTTGGGATATAAACCAGTCTACGCTTAGGCACATAATCTTCACGTTGCATGTTCTTTTCAGTTTCAACAAGATTTTTTAAGAAATCGGGATTCGATTTACCTATCGTAGCATTGATTTTTTCATACATTAAGCTAATTTGATGGTATTTCCTAGATTTACGATTTTCAATAATATAATCAAAATCAGCATCAGAAGCATGTACAAAATGCGATGGTAAACCAGCTTGAAAATAATCAGAATGATATAATCCTGGAATCTTTTTGGAAGCATTTTCCAAAATTTTCGGATCTTCATAACCCAACCCCCACTTTTCACCATGAATCGTTTTTGGTCTATTCATGAAAATCGTTTGTTTTGAAAGTTCCATATCCATGATAGCTTTGGATTGCTCTGTTCGATAGAGTTTTTCCTCATATCGAGCAAGTTGTGCTTTCATTTGAAAAGATTCTTTTGACAATAAAGAAATTTCAGTGTTCTTTTCAATTATGGTGTTTTCCAATTGAACGATTTTCTTGTTTAGTTTTGAAAGTGTGGGTTCATGTTGGTTTTTCAAATCAGAAAGATTTTTTTCTAAAAATTGAACTTTTTCTGCAAGTCGTTCCGATTTTAAACGATAATCAGTTCTTTCAACTTTAATTGGATGAATTGTCTTTTTCAGATCTTCCAACTCAGTTTTCGTAGAGTTGAGTTGGAGAGTCAATTGTTGCACATTCATTTGCAATTTGGATGAGGAAGGTCTGGTCTCATTCATTTTGATTTTATCTTTTAAAACCTTGTTTTCAGATTTTAAGCCTTTGACTTCTTTTGACATTGAAACCAGATTCTTCATCAAGTCATTTTTCATTTTGATAAAATCAGGTGAGATTTCAGATGATTGTACCTCATCATCATCGGATGTTGAGTCAGAATTCTCCATTGCTTCCTTAGCTTTGATGAGCTTTGTCACCTTGCAAACATTTGCATGTTCCACTTCTGAATCTGAATCGTCAGTCCAGTTAAACCAAGTATCATCAACCGGTTTTAGCTCTCCCCCAGTTTCCACAATCTTAGCCATCAACATTTTCTTCTTGTAGTAAGCTGCGTCCTTCTTCTTAGGCATCTTGCACTCATGAGAGTAATGACCAGCTTTGCCACAATTGAAATAAATTGAATCTTCCTTCTTAGAATCATCAGCACGTTGTTGTTTAGATTGATCAGCTTTCTTGTAGTACGAGGAAGATGATGAGTTTTTGCGTTGATTGCTTGATTTGCCTTTAAACTTGTGTTTGTTCAAGGCTTTTGTGAACATGGCTACCATCTTGACTAATTCAAGGTGAGAATCATCAACATCAGAAAGATTCAAATCTTCTGAATCAGTTGATTCTTCAACAAGCACTTTCTTGGACAAGCCTTTGGAAGACGTCAACGATTTGCTCTTCTTTTTAGCAATTAGGGCAAGTGGATCGCCTGGAGAAGACTCTTTCCTTCCTTCTTGAAGTTTAGACACTTCAGGTTGGTAATGCATAAGAACTCCAACAAGCTCATGAATAGTCAACTTGTCAATCTCTTTAGTAGATCGAACAATGGTTCCATAAGGAAGCCAATCAGCATTGAGCTTTTTGAGAAACTTCATGTTGACTTCAGCATTTACTTTTATGATCTTGCACCTTTTCAACTCATTGAGAACACCATTGAAACGACGATAGGTATCCTTGAGTGGTTCATCAGTTTCCTGCTTAAATATTCATTGAATCCCAGAGCCTTATTCAATTTAGTAACATCTGACATGTCATAACCTTCTTGCTGTCGTTTGATCTCATCCCATATATCTTTTGCTGTTATGTTGCTAACAACATTTTCAAACAATTCATACGGGATAGCTTGCATAACAATATTCTTTGCCTCTATGTCACCCTGAGCTCTCTCACGCTTATCACCAGAAAGTTCATAGACTGGAATTGGCATACCAGTATCCGGATGATAATCAACAACTGGACCATCTCTCAGAGAAGCCCAAATGTACTTTGCTTTCTCACCCTTATAGTCTATGTACTGAGTGATACGGTGAAGCCACTGAGTGTACTTGCCATCAAACAACACTGGAGGACGGTAATCTGATCCAATGATTAAAGTATCTTGAGTAGACATCTTGAAAATGAGGTAGATTCGGTAAAGATTCTGTATTACACAAATCTCAGATGAAAAATCACAACAATCTGATCAGAATGTCAGATTCTGTAACAGATTCGGTACTGTAGTAGATTCGGTAAAGTAGCAAATTCGGTAAAGATTCTGTATATTAGATTCTGTAAAAGAAACTGATCAGAAATACAAGAGACACACCCAGATTCAGTATAGATTCGGTAACCACAAGAATTGTAGCCTGTAACCACTTAAAACAATGAATTAAGTGATACAGAAACTCAGATTCTGTATATGATTCGGTAGTCAGATTCTGTAAGAATTTGAAGTTCAATCTCAATTCAATCCTTTTGAATTTGATTCTGTAACCTTACTGCACAAAGAAACACGTTAGTATCACACAAAATATCAAAGATACTGAAAGTATAGGATACCGAATGTCAACTGTAGCAGTTGACAATACCGAGTCTAAGTTTAAAACTTAGAAATATGATAGAATCCTTTCTCAAACCACACCAATTAGCTGCGTATGATCAAACCGAATGTGATAGAATCACAATCACACCACAATCTGCAACACTTAAGATGAATTTAAGTAATGAAGCAGACTCGGTATAACAGTTACGATACCGAGTGTTGATCAAATCTTCAAAACTTAATGAATTGAAGAAATTGAACCGTCAGAAATGTGATTTAACACCTCACGAACACAACTGAATCCTTAAATCTTCACAAAAATCCAGAATCAAGCTTGAATTAAGCAATACCGAGAGTTTTAGCCACAAACTCTAAAAATCAACTTGATTCTCCATAATTGAAGTTAAAAAGCTATAATGATGATCGAAACTCTTTCTAAAATGCCTAATGCACCTTTGCTGAACTTATCACAAGAATCTGAATGTCAGACTATCCAATTCGATGATACCGAATGTGATTCAAAATACCGAGAGTAATCAGATTCTATAATCTTCAATCTCTGGATCGATATAGTGATGTAGAATCACTTCCTGGAAGCTCTGATACCAAATGATAGGCCAGATCATGTTGAGATTGAGAGAAATGATAAGATAAAGAGAGATTCGGTAGATAGGAATGAGACTCGGTATTAGAGAGAATCGGTACAATTACATTCCACAGCTTCTTGAACTCAGTTACAATGCAATGGCTATCTAATTAGGACTACTTAGGTTCCTTATATAGCCCTCTTCTAAGGAACCTTCATTTAAGCTTATTTTCACATTAACACTATACAACTTCGGGGTCCTAACAAAGATAGAACTTGAGAGAGATCAATTAGATGAAGAAAATTGAAGAATGAAAGTGTTTGTAGGTGTTTTTGGTCGTTGGTGTATGGATTAGATATAAAGGATATGTAATTTTTTTTTCATGTAAATAAGTCATGAATGATTACTCATATTTTTGTAATTTTATGAGATATTTCATGCTAGTTGCCAAATGATGATTCCCACATGTGTTAGGTGACTCACATGGGCTACTAAGAGCTGATCATTGGAGTGTATATACCAATAGTACATACATCTAAAAGCTGTGTATTGTACGAGTACGAATACGGGTGCATACGAGTAGAATTGTTGATGAAACTGAACGAGGATGTAATTGTACGCATTTTTGTTAAGTAGAAGTATTTTGATAAGTGTCTTGAAGTCTTTCAAAAGTGTATGAATACATATTAAAACACTACATGTATATACATTTTAACTGAGTCGTTAAGTCATCGTTAGTCGTTACATGTAAGTGTTGTTTTGAAACCATTAGGTTAACGATCTTGTTAAATGTTGTTAACCCATTGTTTATTAAATCAAATGAGATTTTAAATTATTACATTATCATGATATCATGATGTATTAATATATCTTAATATGATATATATACATTAAATGTCGTTACAACGATAATCGTTACATATATGTCTCGTTTCAAAATCATTAAGTTAGTAGTCTTTTTTTACATATGTAGTTCATTGCTAATATACTTAATGATATGTTTACTTATCATAATATCATGTTAACTATTTATATATCCATATATATGTCATCATATAGTTTTTACAAGTTTTAACGTTCGTGAATCGCCGGTCAACTTGGGTGGTCAATTGTCTATATGAAACCTATTTCAATTAATCAAGTCTTAACAAGTTTGATTGTTGCTTAACATGTTGGAAATACTTAATCATGTAAATAACAATTTCATTTAATATATATATAAACATGGAAAAGTTCGGGTCACTACAATGCGACCGCATGAGGTTTGTGAAGGAACCCCATGCGATCGCATGGGGCCTGTATTTTTTTTTTTAACATTTTTTTATTTGGGTTTTTTTTTATAAAAACCCTTACTTAATAAAACATATATTTAATTAAAAATTAAAATTTTGTTTCTTTTTAGGATGAGGGCGTTTCGGAACGATGTCCTAGTCCGTCCCTCGACAAAATTTTAAAATTTGTCAATTCAAAGCGCGATTTTAAAAGCAAAGATTTTTGGGTTTTTTTTTTAATGTTTTTGGCATACCTTAATTCAATAAGATTAAAAATAATGATAATAAAAGTTCTCGTCCCTCCCTTGGGTAGAGCAATTTCGGTTCAACGACCTAGTTTTCAACTCACGACGAATTTTAAAAATCATATTTTTAACTTAGCGAAATAAAGTAATTTTTTTTTAAATTCACACCAAACTTAAATTTAAAATTCATAAAATTAAAAATTCATATTATTAAAATTAAAAATTCACACCAAACTAATATTATATTTTTGATTTTATACATACAAACTTGTATTAAAAATATTAATTTTTCAAATATTTACAAACTTAAATATATTGATTTTAAAAATTTACAATAATAATTTAATATTAATATATTAATTTTAAAAATAAAATTAAAAATCTTTTTGGTCTTTTATCCCACTTTAATCAATCAAATATTATCAAAAATATACGTCCCTCTTTTCGGTAAAGTAATTTCGGCTATATTACCTAGTTTTACTCCTGACGAATTTTTGAAATATTTTGGGTTGATTGATTAAAGATATTTATACCTTAAGAATAAACGATAAATTTCGCAGTGATGTAATAAATTTTTGTATGATATCAATAATTTCGGTTGCAAAACCTAATTTTATTGAGTATCAATTTAATAATTTATAGCGAACAATTTAGCGTTTATTATCAAAAGGTTAAAAGCAATAAAAAAAAAAACTATACATACTTTCCAGTGAGATAGAATTCTCAGTGAC
Source organism: Rutidosis leptorrhynchoides (assembly GCF_046630445.1). NCBI lineage: Eukaryota > Viridiplantae > Streptophyta > Magnoliopsida > Asterales > Asteraceae > Rutidosis > Rutidosis leptorrhynchoides. Next base: position 85,796,536 of record NC_092342.1, on the reverse strand, counting down.
CTGCTTTAACCCACTCATAAGATAGTCAGACTAATTGGTTTTCCATAGCTACATAGGCATAACCTCGAGCATTCAATGATTTTTCTTCGAAACATATGAACGGTCCATCTCAGCATAAAGTAACGAATTCGGTATTGGAATATGTCTGATTCGTCGAGCATTTTCCTTCGTGTGACCATTTTCCGCATTTGTGACATCTTTCAAGGTGTCATGCTCTTCTTTTCGCTGCGGATTTTGATTTTCCTTTACCAAAATGTAACTTATTATGATCGTTTCTGAGTTCTTTTCTTACTCCGTCCAATTTGGCTCTTATTACTGATACCAGGTCACTCGAGAGTGTGTCATTATTACGTTTAGTGATCAAAGCGTGTAGCATTAGACCATGGTTCAGATCAAAGGAATTCTTCATCTCGTAAAACCTAAAAAATAAAAATTCAGAATGGGGGGAGAAGACTAGTTCTTTAGGGTCTGCTAGGGAAAGACTAGTCGGATTCCATTCTCAAGAACTACACGAAAACGGAATATCGAACTCTAACAGAAATACATATTACCCTAAAAAGATTCAAACCTCCCCACACTTAGTTAGATGTGGTGTTGAAATTGTGATTAACATCATTTTCAATTGGATCATCAACAACTTGTATATCTCGGACTTTTGCTTCAATCCATTTGTTGATTTCCTTCGTAACTTTCACAAATTCAACTAACATTGCCTTTTCTTTTGGCGATAAATTGGATAGTAATCGGTTACATAACTTAAAGTTTCCCTTAATCCTAGCATCGTGAATCCGTTTATAAAGTTTCTTCGTTGAACTGTTAAAAACGGGTTCATCTAATTTCGTATCATCAACGGGGTTCTTTGTGATCGGATCATCATTAAGTGTTTCTTCATCTTCCCCACACTTATGTATTTTTATTGGTCTAACAGTTTTGATTGGTGGAGATCTAAACTTTCGGTTCACAAAGGTGATCGATTTATCACCATCCCTAAGTGTCATTCTACCTTCTCTTACATCAATGAACGCCTCGGTGGTTGCTAAAAATGGGCGACCTAAAATTAGAGGAATATCAAGGTTTTCCTCCATATTAATCACTATGAAGTTTGCAACAAAGGTCAAACTTCCCACGTTAACAAGTAAATTACTTGCTATTCCAACCGGGTGTTTAATGGTTAGGCCAAATGATTGAACACCTATTTTGGTTGGTTTTAATTTACCCATACCTAATCTTTTGTATAAGGAAAGAGGCATAATATTTGCACTTGCTCCTAAATCTGCGAGTCCATTATATACATCACCATCATTAAGCAAGCAAGAAATGATAAATTCACCCGGGTCTCCTGCTTTAGTAAGTCGAGTTGGTTTGTAAACCTTTTTCGGGTGTTCTTTTCTTGGTTCTTTCACTTCTATTTGAACTTTTTGTTCACATTTTTCTTCGTTTCTTGGAATGGGTGGTTTGTATAAGAATTCTTCTTCATCACTCCAATTTGAATCCTCCCTATTTTCCAATTTTGATTTTTCATATGTTGTTGATAACATATTTATGTTTTCATTTTGAAGGTTTTCTTGGGTGGTGAAATTATGATTGACTTCATTGTCAACTTCCATCGGACCATGTATGTAATGTTTAACTCTGTGACCATTAACTTTAAATTCAATCCCATTTGAATTTATTAACTCTATTGTTCCGTATGGGAAAACTCTTTTGACGATGAATGGTCCAGACCATCTTGATTTCAATTTTTCAGGAAATAGCTTGAATCTTGAATTGAAAAGAAGAACTTTGTCTCCTTCTTTAAATTCTTTTGAACTTCTGATTCTTTTATCATGCCATTTCTTCGTTCTTTCTTTATAGATTAACGAATTTTCGTATGCTTCATGTCTCAATTCTTCTAATTCATTTAGTTGACTTAACCGTAGACGTCCAGCTTCATGTAAATCAAGATTACATGTCTTCAAAGCCCAAAATGCTTTGTGTTCAATTTCTACTGGAAGATGACATGCTTTTCCATAAACGAGTCTAAAAGGTGTGGTTCCAATTGAAGTTTTGTAGGCTGTTCTAAAAGCCCAGAGTGCATCCTCCAATTTCATGGACCATTTCTTCGGATTTGATCCTACAGTTTTTTCTAGAATACGTTCTAAAGCTCGGTTGGTGTTTTTAACTTGTCCACTTGTTTGTGGATGATAAGCGGTGGAGATTTTATAAGTTACTCCATATCTTTTAAGAACTTTCTCAAGTTGATTATTAAAAAAATGAGTACCCCGATCACTTATTAAAGCTTTCGGTGTTCCAAACCTTGCAAAAAGACGTTTTAAAAAGTTGGCTACAACTCGTGCATCGTTAGTTGGGAGAGCTTGTGCTTCCGCCCATTTAGATACATAATCAATGGCAACGAGAATGTAGAGATTATTATGAGATTTTGGAAATGGACCCATGAAGCCAATACCCCAAACGTCAAATACTTCACATACTTGAATGACATTTGGTGGCATTTCATCACATTGACGTATTTTTCCGGCCCTTTGACAAGCATCACAGGATTTGCAAAGAAGGTGTGCGTCTTTGAAAATTGTAGGCCAATAGAATCCAGCATCGTAAACTTTTCTTGCTGTGAGTTGAGGCCCATAATGCCCTCCTGTTGGTCCTGTGTGACAATGATTTAAGATTTGACTAGCTTCATCTCCGAATACACATCGGCGTATTATTCCATCGGGACAACTTTTAAACAAATGTGGATCTTCCCAGAAATAGTGTTTTATATCACTAAAGAATTTCTTTTGTTTTTGGTATGACAACCCTTTTTCAAGGAATCCACATACTAAGTAGTTTGCATAGTCTGCAAACCATGAAATTTCATTATAATCTACCTTCAATAGATATTCATCAGGAAAGTTGTCTTGTATTGCCGATTCATTTAGAACTTCTAATTCAGGATTTTCAAGACGAGAAAGATGATCAGCGGAGAGATTTTCTGCTCCCTTTTTATCTCGGATTTCAATATCGAACTCTTGTAAGAGTAAGATCCAACGGATTAATCGTGGTTTAGCATCTTGTTTCAAAAATAGGTATCTAAGAGCAGAATGGTTGGTATAGACCACTGTTTTAGCTAGAACGAGATATGAACGAAATTTGTCAAAAGCAAAAAAAATAGCAAGGAGTTCTTTTTCAGTAGTTGTGTAATTTGTTTGTGCTCCTTGTAACGTCTTGCTAGCATAATAAATAGGTTGAAATCGTTTTTCAATTCTTTGTCCTAAAACGGCTCCCATTGCAAAATCACTTGCATCGCACATTAGTTCAAACGGTAGATTCCAATTTGGAGTTATCATAATCGGCGCATTAGTGAGTTTTTCTTTAAGAATATTAAACGATTTGATGCATTCATCTGAAAAGATGAATGGAGCATCCTTTTCTAGGAGTTTATTCATAGGAGTGGCAATTTTAGAAAAATATTTTATGAAACATCGGTTAAAACTGGCATGCCCTAGAAAACTCCAAACTCCTCTAACATTGGTGGGATGTAGAAGTTTAGCAATTACATCTACTTTAGCTCTATCCACTTCAATTCCTTCTTTTGAAATTTTATGACCAAGAACGATGCCTTCTTTAACCATGAAATGGCATTTCTCCCAATTAAGAACTAGATTTGATTGTTCACATCTAATAAGCATTCGTTCAAGATTAACTAAACATGATTCAAATTATCACCGAAGACTGAAAAGTCATCCATGAAAACTTCCATGCATTCTTCTATCATGTCATGAAAAATTACCATCATGCACCTTTGAAAGGTTGCAGGGGCGTTGCAAAGTCCAAATGGCATGCGTTTGTAAGCAAAAGTACCATAAGGGCACGTGAATATGGTTTTCTCTTGGTCCTCGGGTGCTATTGGAATTTGAAAATATCCGGAAAAACCATCAAGAAAACAATAGTAACTATTTCTGGCTAATCTTTCCAACATTTGATCAATGAAAGGTAAGGGAAAGTGATCTTTTCTGGTGGCGTCATTTAATTTTCTATAATCAATACAAATACGCCATCCTGTTACAGTCCTAGTAGGAATAAGCTTATTTTTCTCATTTGTGATGATAGTCATGCCACCCTTCTTAGGTACGCATTGAACTGGGCTTAACCATGGATTATCAGAAATTGGATAAATTAAACCTGCATCTAGCAGTTTAATAATTTCTTTCTTAACAACATCTTGCATATTAGGATTTAGTCTTCGTTGGCGTTGCACATACGTTTTATGACCTTCTTCCATAAGGATTTTATGTATGCAATACGAAGGACTTATTCCTTTAATATCATGAATTTTCCATGCAATAGCTGGTTTATGAGCTTTTAACACAGTAATGAGTTGAGATTTTTCATTTTCCGTAAGAGAAGACGATATTATTACAGGTAATTGATAGTGCTCCAAATGAACATATATTTTGTAGCAATATTCTCCCAATATGTAAATTATTTAGTTGTAATTGTTCTATTTTAAGTTGTAATCGTTTATATTAAATAAGTGCGAAGACAAAAGGCGAAAATGACGAATTGAAGACGCAAACGACCAAAAAGCTCAAAAGTACAAAATACAATCAAAGAGGTTCCAATTATTGATAAGAAACGTCTCAGAATTACAAGAGTACAAGATTCAAAACGCAAAGTACAAGATATTAAATTGTACGCAAGGACGTTCGAAAATCCGGAACCGGGACCAGAGTCAACTCTCAACGCTCGACGCAATAGACTAAAAATTACAAGTTAACTATGTATATAAATATAATATAATATATAATTAATTATATAAATTATATATATATATATATATATATATATATATATATATATATATATATATATATTATATTTATATATTAAAACCGTCGGCAGACTAGGATCCAAACTTGTGTGAGCTGGATTTACGAACTCTGCGACTCGCGGAGTTTGAAGGGTAAAAGTGCCGCAACTCTCGGAGTTTGAAATTTCAGAAATGTCCTATAAATATCAACATTTTCTGCCGAGTTTTAAACACACAAAATAATAATAATAATAATAATACTCCCTATGTAATAATAATATATATATAATATATATATATATATATATAGTATAGGTTAGTTTTATATTAGATTAGTTTGGGTTTATGTAAAGGTTATTTACGGGTTTTTAAGCCGGAACTCTGTCCGTGTAACACTACGCGTTAAATAATTAATGTAAGTTATGTTCTCCCTTTTTAAATTAATGTCTCGTAACTAAGTTGTTATTATGCTTATTTAATCCGAAGTAATCATGATGTTGGGCTAAAAATATTAAAATTGGGTAATTGGGCTTTGTACCATAATTGGGGTTTGGACAAATGAACGACACTTGTGAAAATTAGACTATGGGCTATTAATGGGCTTTATATTTGTTTAACTAAATGATAGTTTGTTAATTTTAATATAAAGATTTACAATTGGACGTCCCTATAAATAACCATATACACTCGATCGGACACGATGGGCGGGATATTTATATGTACGAATAATCGTTCATTTAACCGGACGCGGGAATGGATTAATAGTCTATGGAATTATTAAAACAGGGGTGAAATTATGTACAAGGACACTTGGCGTAATTGTTAACAAAGTATTAAACCTTGGATTACACGCAGTCGATATCCTGGTGTAATTATTAAACAAAGTATTAAAACCTTGTTACAGTTTAAGTCCCCAATTAGTTGAAATATTTGACTTCGGATATAAGGATAATTTGACGAGGACACTCGCACTTTATATTTATGACTGATGGACTGTTATGGACAAAAACCAGAAGGGCATATTAAATAATCCAGGACAAAGAACAATTAACCCATGGGAATAAACTAAAAATCAACACGTCAAACATCATGATTACGGAAGTTTAAATAAGCATAATATATTTTATTTCATATTTCCTCGTACTTTTATTTATTGTCATTTTAATTATTGTTATTTATTTTATATTGTTAGTTAAATATCATCATTTACTTTACGCTTCGCTTAAAATATAAAATCGACAAACCGGTCATTAAACAGTAAAACCCCCTTTTATATATTATTAATATAATATATTGTACGAATATAATTGTTTAAAATATAGTGTGAAATAAGCCAGCTCCCTGTGGAACGAATAGAACTTACTAAAAACTACACTACTCTATGATTAGGTATACTGCCTATAGTGTTGTAGCAAGGTTTAGGTATATCCCATTTGTAAATAAATAATTACAACTTGTCATATTTTGTGTAAAATTGTATCGTATTTAATAGTTTTTCCTAGTAAAATATATAAGCTATTTCATATACACCTCTGCGCACATCAAGTATTTTTGGCGCCGCTGCCGGGGAACTCGGTGAAATGCTATATTTTTAATTTATTTTTGTATAAATATATTTATATATCATTTTAGAAAAACAATATAAAATTAAAAAAAAAACGTTTTTCAATCTCCTCGACTTGCGGAGGTTTTCTGGTACGGATCACCGCGACTCGCAGAGCCGCCCTGGCAGACCTGACCACGGATCCCTAATCGCATTTAATACGGAGTATATTAATTATTATTTTTTTTAAAACCCTAATTAGTTTAATTAATTTAATATTTAGTTTTAATTTTAATTAATTAGTAATAATTAATTTTAATTAGTTTTATTTATATATAAAAATTAATACTGTTATAAAATAAATATAAAAATAATATTTTTATAAAAATAAGTAATTTTATCACTTTTTATTTCTTTTTATAATTTGTATCCTTTTATTTAGTGTAATCGTAATATTTTGTATATTTTTCGTTCGCAATTAGTTTTAAAATTAGTTTTTCGGTAATTATTTTATATGTATAGATTCTTAGGCTTTGCCGTAAAATCCCTTAAGTGCTTTCTCTTTAGATTAAGATTTAGGCGCTTTGGAATTTTGCGACGCCGTTTTTCGCTTTAGTTTTAAATAGATTTTAATGCCTTTAAGTAATTGCCATTTTCTGAATAAAATTGCATTTACCTTTAGACCTTTAGGCGCAACTTTTTAGATAAAATTTTTAGACTTTTAAGTTTCGACGTTTTTCTTTCTTATTTTTATTTTTCGACGCGTATTCTTTTTCTTTCTTATTTCTCGACGATCTAGTTTTTAGGACTTAGAATTTTCTCTATTTCTTCTCTATAATTTCTTTAAAATTTCAACGAAAAATTATTTTAAGCGGTTAAATTGATAGACATCCAAATTTTCAGCTTCGTAGTAATAGTTGGATTTGTTAGTGGCTGAGTTGTGAGCTTCCGATTTAAAGGGTTTTGGCTCCCTGCTGCATCTATTGACTATTCGAAACGTGGGCAAAAGCAGAAAAGTCTATTAATTTGATAACTTATATAATTTTTTATTTTATTTTATAACTAATAGGATAATTAGTAAATGCACCACATTGTAGCTAAAATTTGGTAATAAACGCATTATGGAAAATCTCGAAAATATCTTGGAAACTCTTTATGACATCCGAAATCAATTTAATCAATACACTCAAACGGGTGTTGATGACAATTCGTTCGGTCAATCTTGGATCACGAATGACGAAACAATAACTGGTTGTGAAATCTGTGGAGATTATCACTCAACATGGGAATGTTATTATTACGTTCCTATGGAAAATTATGCACCCATGGAACCTGAATGGAATGATTACGAAGAATACAATTCAAATTGGGATTATTCCCAAGAATATTTCCAAACTCAACAACCAGAAGACGAGGAAAATTATGTGTTTGAAAATTCTTTAGATTATATGAAAATCAAACTCGAAGAACTTGATGCTCAAAATGAACAAATGAGAGAGTTTATAAATAAGCAAGCTGAAACTCTATCAGACAACACACACCTGTTAATCTGAGGAGAATTGTGCAAGAAAATCTCATATCATTGAATTTTGATGAATTCAAGAGCTCTGAAATCACCAATTATCCCGATGATACTTTTTATTCAGCTTTACCAATTTCACAACATATCGACACATTAGCCTCTACCGACGAAATCATCGACCAATCAATGAATGAAGAAGAAGTAAGGGTGACAAATTGGTACTCTTGGAAAAACGATAACGTTGAAAATTTTACCCCCGAGACCAAAATAGTGGGACCGATAAGTACCGTTAATGAAGAAGAATCTACTTCGATCCCGAAATTCACTATTCCACAACTTTCCAACCCAATATTCTCAATAGACGAGTCATCTACCAAAGATGAACTACGAGCTGTAATAGATAATGACACCTCGGATTTCACCCAATTGGGTAATAGAGGTGAAAACTTTGATTTCGAGAATAAAAGGAAGGAAATATTAGGAATTGTCCACCCTATAGAAATAAGTATGTCGGTGTATATCGATCCATTTGACCAAGAACCAGAAAAGAGACATATCCATTTACTAAAAGCTACACTTAAAAAAGAATTAGGTAGTGACGATCGGGTAGGTCTAAACTTTAAACCCATTGATATAATATATAACACCCGAGATGTAAATAACTGGCTCACTATTTTAATTCGTGGAACTTATTCTACCGACTTCACATGTCGTCAGCTAAGTGTGGGGAAGTCTAACCCCACTTAACATTAAATTAGGGGTTCGGATTAGTGCATAACTCGTTAATAAAAATGCATGATTAGGGTAAAAGACGCTTTTTCAAATATTAGTAAACAGTTCAGAAAAGCAGCCGTTTTTGAAAAAAAGCATGTGTGATAAAACAAGAAGGAATGAACGATGAGGCGCGCCATCTATCATTCAACGAGCTTTGTAATTACAAACTGGGTATTTTCAATCACTTTTCTACACTAATCACCCTCATGAATTTATAATTAGAGTCTGATTTCATGCAAATGAGGGCATTGCATGATCTCAAGTGTGGGTAAGGGTTATAAATTCTCTCAGGTTTATACTTGGCTTATTTTCTAAATATTGTGAAAATTTTAAAAATTTTCAACTAAATAAATTTAAAATCATGTTTATATATATTTATGAACGGTGAAAACTAGGTGTTAATACCGAAATTATCGCTACATCGGAAAGGACATAAATTGAGAAACACCCTAAAACGCTTGAATTCATTTAAAATGGAATAAAGGAGAATAAAAAGGCAAAGAAAGAAACTAAGTGTGGGGAGAATGTACCTAGTTATTCAATTAAAAACTATCTAGCACATGTTTCTGTAAAGTTTATTGCAGGTGCTTTTGTTTTGGACTAAATTAACTATTTTACCCGATGAAAGAAAAGAAAAGATGGATCTACAAGATGAATCAATTCCATCATTAAAAGGAAGTAAAGTCTTCCGAAAAGACACGCGCTTCTTGATTTAGGTCAGGAAATTGTCGTCCAGACCAGCTGTAGGTTGACGAAAAATCTAGAAAAGTCATCACTAAAATCAGCAGGAAATCCACGGACCTCAGCATAAACCAGGGTCGCCAAGTAGTCAGATTTATCCTAACCATGAGAAGGATTTATCTCGTACAATGGTGGGACGCCGTGCAAATTAGCTGGATAAGACTAATGAATCAGATCCCCAGAAAGGATAATCTCCTTAAAAGATTAAAAATCAGCTTTTAAGCCTGATATTACTCAATACTAGAGATTGACCTTAAAGATTGAGAATCACAAACTCATGGAATTCGATGATATCTAAACTCGAGCTTGAACGAGAAAATATTTTGATCAAAATTACAAACCGATTTATTTTCTGAAAACCCATTTTCAATGCGTTCATTACCATTGAACGTAAAATCCTAGGAATTCACCTGGAATTCATTAGGTCACCTGAACCAAATCGGGTGTCAACCGTAAGAACGGTGGTTGCATAGCATGGTCGGAGACAGGACCTTGTGCCAGACTGAAAAATTATAAGGGTGAGCTTTACTATTGCTCCTACAAAGGATAGTAATTGCGTCCAACACGTTATAGACCATAATTAAAAGCATGTCACGGGACATTGCCTTAACAATTGCTTGTTCATCGCTTTCCTTTACAACCGGACGGTAGTTTACCGAAAGGTAATATACGGGATAAGTAAACTGGATATGTTGCTTTCCTAATACAAGGTTAGCAAGTGGGTAACACAAAACCATAAGTTTTGAGCTAAAATTTTCAAATCTGAAACCCACAAAACCCACAAAAAAAAAATTATTTTGCAAACACCGGTGAAGGGTTATTCCGGAAAACTTATCTAGGGTAAAAGCTAGATTGAATTTTCAAAAGATCAAATGTTTTCATAAAGGTCCAATTTCCTTAAGGATCTACATTTTCATAGTCATGTGGGACTGTAAACCGCCTTTCAAATGTGCACTTTGCTTTGGAAACCGAAAGTAAATCGGCTATTTGATTGCAAGTGTCGTTGACCTAAACCCGAGGCAACTGTGGATGACACACCCACCTTTAACCATGGTTCTATCGTTACTATCATTATTTATACCGCCATATCAAAATCACTGATGTACAAAGTGTGAAGAATAAAGAAGTGATTCGTGCGATGTATTATATTATTTCAAGTTATGTATTGCTTGAGGACAAGCAACGTTCAAGTGTGGGGATATTTGATAGTGCTCCAAATGAACATATATTTTGTAGCAATATCCTCCCAATATGTAAATTATTTAGATGTAATTGTTCTATTTTAAGTTGTAATCGTTTATATTAAATAAGTGCGAAGACAAAAGGCGAAAACGACGAATTGAAGACGCAAACGACCAAAAACCTCAAAAGTACAAAATACAATCAAAGAGGTTCCAATTATTGATAAGAAACGTCTCAGAATTACAAGAGTACAAGATTCAAAACGCAAAGTACAAGATATTAAATTGTACGCAAGGACGTTTGAAAAACCGGAACCGGGACCAGAGTCAACTCTCAACGCTCGACACAACGGACTAAAAATTACAAGTTAACTATGTATATAAATATAATATAATATATAATTAATTATATATATTATATATATATTATATTTATATATTAAAACCGTCGGCAGACAAGGATCCAAACTTGTGTGAGCTGGATTTATGAACTCCGCGACTCGCGGAGTTTGAAGGGTAAAAGTGCCACAACTTGCGGAGTTTGAAATTTCAGAAATGTCCTATAAATATCAACGTTTTCTGCCGAGTTTTAAACACACAAAATAATAATAATACTCCCTATGTAATAATAATATATAATATATATATATATATATATATATATATATATATATATATATATATAGTATAGGTTAGTTTTATATTAGATTAGTTTGGGTTTATGTAAAGGTTATTTACGGGTTTTTAAGTCGGAACTCTGTCCGTGTAACACTACGCGTTAAATAATCAATGTAAGTTATGTTCTCCCTTTTTAAATTAATGTCTCGTAACTAAGTTGTTATTATGCTTATTTAATCCGAAGTAATCATGATGTTGGGCTAAAAATATTAAAATTGGGTAATTGGGCTTTGTACCATAATTGGGGTTTGGACAAAAGAACGACACTTGTGGAAATTAGACCATGGGCTATTAATGGGCTTTATATTTGTTTAACTAAATGATAGTTTGTTAATTTTAATATAAATATTTACAATTGGACGTCCATATAAATAACCATATACACTCGATCGGACACGATGGGCAGGATATTTATATGTACGAATAATCGTTCATTTAACCGGACACGGGAATGGATTAATAGTCTATGGAATTATTAAAACAGGGGTGAAATTATGTACAAGGACACTTGGCGTAATTGTTAACAAAGTATTAAACCTTGGATTACACGCAGTCGATATCCTGGTGTAATTATTAAGCAAAGTATTAAAACCTTGTTACAGTTTAAGTCCCCAATTAGTTGAAATATTTGACTTCGGATATAAGGATAATTTGACGAGGACACTCGTACTTTATATTTATGACTGATGGACTGTTATGGACAAAAACCAGACGGGCATATTAAATAATCCAGGACAAAGAACAATTAACCCATGAGAATAAACTAAAAATCAACACGTCAAACATCATGATTACGGAAGTTTAAATAAGCATAATATATTTTATTTCATATTTCCTCGTACTTTTATTTATTGTCATTTTAATTATTGTTATTTATTTTATATTGTTAGTTAAATATCATCATTTACTTTACGCTTCGCTTAAAATATAAAATCGACAAACCGGTCATTAAACGGTAAAACCCCCTTTTATATATTATTAATATAATATATTTTGTACGAATATAATTGTTTAAAATATAGTGTGAAATAAGCCAGCTCCCTGTGGAACGAACCGGACTTACTAAAAACTACACTACTCTACGATTAGGTGCACTGCCTATAGTGTTGTAGCATGGTTTAGGTATATCCCATTTGTAAATAAATAATTAAAACTTGTCATATTTTGTGTAAAATTGTATCGTATTTAATAGTTTTTCCTAGTAAAATATATAAGCTATTTCATATACACCTCTGCGCACATCAGTAATTCAGATTCACCATGTAAATAAGCATATTCCAAATGGTTTAGAAGTGGCTTTAACTCTAATGTCGGTGGTTCTTTTATCAATGATTTATATCGATATCTGTCTTCTTCTTTTAGCATTTGAATTTCTTCTGTTGTTGGTTCATATCCATTAGCCATAAGTGTAGCTAACATTTCAGCTTCATCAATTTGTTCAGTTCCTTCTCCTAAAGAACATTCTCCCGTTCCTTGTAATTCTGGAAATTCTTCTACTAATTCTGCATGTGAATCTATAGTTTGAATATAATAGCATGTATCATCTGTAGATTACGGTTGTTGCATTGCTCTATCAACTGAAAAGGTAACACTCTCGTCCTCTATACTTAGGGTCAGTTTCTTACCAAACACGTCTATTATTGCTTTAGCCGTGTTTAAGAATGGTCTTCCTAATATGGGAGGAACTCGAGAATCTTCTTCCATGTCTAGAATAACAAAATCTACTGGAAATACTAAAGTACCAACTTTAACTAGCATGTTCTCCATTATCCCTCTAGGATATTTTACTGATCGATCAGCTAGTTGTATGCTTATTCGTGTTAGTTTCAATTCTCCAAGGTCTAGTTTAGCGTATAGTGAATACGGCATTAGATTTATACTAGCACCTAAATCTGCCAATGCTTCTATTAAACTAAGACTACCCAGAAAACATGGAATTGTGAAACTTCCTGGATCTGATAATTTTTCTGGTATCTTATTCAACAGCACTGCAGAACAATTAGCATTCATAGTAATAGCCGAGATTTCTTCCATTTTCTTTCTATTTGTGATTAGATCTTTCAAGAATTTAGCATATCTAGGCATTCCTGAAATCACATCAATGAAAGGAAGATTTGCATTTATCTGTTTAAACATATCCAAGAATTTAGATTGCTCGGCTTCAAGTCTCTCTTTTCTCATTTTACTCGGGTAAGGAAGTGGTGGTTGGTATGGTTTAACATAAAGTTTTGCCTTAACTGTGTTATCTTCATTAACCTTTTCAACTACCGGTTCTTTTTCCTTTTCTTGATCAGACTGTGGTTCTTGTGGAGTAGGAATACCTTCATCAGAAATTACAGGTATTTCAGGTGGTTTAAGTGTAATACCACTTCTTGTGGTAATGGCTTTAGCTATTTCATTCCGGGGGTTAGCATTTGTATCACTAGGTAGACTTCCCGATTTTCTTTCACCTATCAACCTTGCTAGGTTACTCACTTCTTGTTCCAAATTTTGAATAGAAGCTTGTTGATTTCTAAATGCTTGAGCATTTTGTTCATTGGTTTGTTTCTGAGATGTGAAAAACTGAGTTTGAGATTCAACTAGCTTCGACATCATATCTTCTAAATTTAGCTTTTTATCATCGGTTTGTGGTGGTTTATTTTGAAAAATAGGTCTTTGCTGATTGTAAGTATTGTTGGATACTTGTTGATTGCTTGGACCTTGTTGGTTGTTGTATGGAACATTTCGATTATAATTCAGATTTTGATTGTAGATTAGTCTTGGCGGTTGATAATTATTCTGATAATTATTTCCAGGCCTTTGGTTTATGTATGAAACATTCTCTCTTTGTTCCATTGTTAGTTCAATACTGAGACAATCTTTTGTCAAATGTGGTCCTCCACACTGCTCACAACTAATTCGTATTGAGTGGATATCTTTAGTCATCTTTTCCATTCGTCTCTCGATAGCATCTATCTTTGCAGAAATGGAATCGAAGTCATGGCTAGAATCAGCTCTAGCTGCTTTAGATGATCTAACAATATCTTTTTCTTGATGCCACTCATGTGAGTGGGAAGCAGTGTTATCAATAATTTTGTAAGCGTCAGTTGCGGTTTTCTTCATAATGGAACCACCAGCTGCTATATCGATGTCTTTTCTTGTAGTGATGTCGCATCCTTGGTAGAATATTTGTACTATTTGACAAGTGTCTAAACCATGTTGCGAACATCCTCTTAATAACTTTCCAAATCTTGTCTACGCTTCATATAGAGTTTCATTTGGTTTTTGTGTGAACGTAACAATTTCTCCTTGAAGTCTCACGGCTTTAAATGCCGGAAAGAATTGTTTATGAAAATTTTCAACTAAAACGTCTCATGTATCAATCGCCCCTTCAGGTAACGATTCTAACCAATCTTTGGCTTCTCCCTTTAAAGTCCAGGGAAATAACATGAGATATATCTGTTCATCCTCCACTTCTCGGATTTTAAATAGAGTGCAGATCCTATTAAATGTACGAAGATGTTCATTTGGATCTTCCTTCGGTGCACCACTAAATTGGCATTGATTAGTTACCATGTGTAGAATTTGTCCTTTGATTTCATAATCTGGCGCATTAATGTCTGGTTGAGTAATTGCGTGACCTTGGCCAGTGCGTTTAGCTCACATTCGGTCTTCCATACTTAGAGGTTCCAGATTCTCCATTATTGAATTTGTTGAATCTGAATCACTATAGGATTCTGATTTAATGGTAGGTTCCTCAACAATCTCTGTTTGAATTATTGGTGGTTCCGGAGGAAAGATTAATGGTTCAGGATCTCGAAATCGTCCCTGAATATTCTCCGGATTCTCAATTGTGAGGTCGGGTTCAAAAAATGGATTATCGGAAATTTGAATTGGAGTACTTGGTTGACTGGATGACGATTCTAAAGAAAAATCAACGGCGACAATATTTGCTAGATGTCTTGATCGAGTTACAGGTGGTGAACGTACAAAAGGTGGTGAACGTTTTGCTCGGTGCATTCACTGAATATCCTATTAGTTATAAAAGATAAAAATTATATAAGTTTTCAAATTAATAGACTTTTCTGCTTTTGCCCACGTTTCGAATAGCCAATAGATGCAGCATGGAGCCAGAACCCTTTAAATCGGAAGCTCACAACTCAGCCACTAACAAATTCAACTATTACTACGAAACAGAAAATTTGGATGTCTATCAATTTAACCGCTTAAAATAATTTTTCGTTGAAATTTAAAGAAATTTTAGAGAAGAAATAGAAAATTCTAAGTCCTAAAAACTAGAGTGTCGCGAAATAAGAAAGAAAAAGAGCGCGTTAAAAAAAAGTCGAAAAATAAAAGGTCAAAAAATAATAGGCGTCGAAAAATAAAAATAAGAAAGTAGTGCGTCGAAACTTAAAAAGGAACTAAAAACTAAGAATTAAAAGTTACGTCTAAAAATATTAAAGCTTAAAAGAAATACTATATCCCAAAATGGCAATAACTTAAAAAGTACTAAAATATAAAAACGGCGTCGCAAAATTCTAAAGCACCTAAATCTTAGTCTAAAGAAAAACCACTTAAGAGATTTTACGGCAAAGCCTAAAAATCTAGAAATAAAAAAAACTATGGCAAAAAACTATGTCTTAAAACTAAATACGAGCGAAAAATACAAATATTACGCTAAAACAAATAAAAAGATACAAAAAAAAATAAAAATAATCTTAAAGTTGTAAAAAGTACAATTTTTATAAAAATATATTATTTTTATATTATTTATTTTATAAAAGTATTAATTTTATAATTTATTAAAACTAATTAAACTAAATAAAACAAATTAATTAAAACTAATTCAGGAGGACCATGTCGTGTGATTAGTGATGCGATAGCCGTGTTTCGCTCACATGTTGTTACGGGTGTGACAATAGTCGAATTTGTACACCTTGGGATTTGCGTTGCCATAGTCATTTGGGGCGCTATCGGTTTTAGCCGTTGCTTATGATGTTACGATAGTTGCGTATTGGTAGTATTACGCACTACAAGGGATGTTATGTGGTAAGGGTATCCGTAAGGATTCGTTTTTGTTTGGTCTTCATCGTTTCGGGTTGTTGACCTTAGGTTGAGACTTGGTTGCTTTTAGCATTGTACTCGGTAAGGATACGCTAAGGGATTGATATCTCGGTAAGAGATTGGTTGAGTTTTTCCCGATGTGAGGGATTGATAATAATTAGTAACATAATAATACTAGTAATTGATAGTAATAATAATAATAATAATAATAATAATAATAATAATAATAATAATAATAATAATAATAATAATAATAATAATAATAATAATAATAATAATAATAATAATAATAATAATAATAATAATAATAATAATAATAATAATAATAATAATGATAATGATAATGATAATGATAATGATAATAATAATAAATGATAAAGTTTTACAACCTTTGGAGAAAAGCTCAAAAAGACACCATAATTATTACAGGAATCAGTCAACTGTGGCGTGTCAGGTATGTTCATGCGATCGCATGAATTTTTGCCTTCGGGCTCATGCGGTTGCATGAGCTAGGGTTTCGGGCCAGTATAAGGGTTGCTACAGTACCAGGCCGAATGTTTTTATTATATTTTTTTTTCTGTTTTCTGTTTTAAATTAAATAAAATATAAATAACTTAAATAAAAATTTAATTTTAAAAACTAATATAAAAATACTTTTATAAATTTTTAATAACTCTTAACAACAAATATATAGATTTTTTTTATATTTTTGTATTAAAACGTATTTTTACAAAAACGTATTTTTACAAAAGTAAACTAAAAATCTTTTTTTTATATATATAGCGTTTTGCTTCCGGCGTTTGACTTTCCCCGGCAGCGGTGCCAAAAATACTTGATGTTAAAGCGAAGGGGTATATATAAAATACTATTAATTTTTACAAGGAAATACTATTAAATACGATACAATTTTACACAAGATATTTTTTTATTTATAGAATGAATATACCTAAACCTTGCTACAACACTTATAGGCAGTGTACCTAATCCTACAGTAGTGTAGTTTTTAGTAAGTCCAGTTCGTTCCACAGGGACCTTATAAACTAGTTCAATGCTATATTAGTTTTAACTTATAGTTGTAAAAATACAAAAATATATATAAGTAGTATTATTATTATAAAAGGGGATTTTACCGTTTAATGACCGGTTTGTCGATTTTAAAACTTTTAGTTGCAATTAAAACCTAATGTAAAATATTAAAAATAAATATAACTTAATTTAAAGCGTAAAGTAAATAATGATAATGAAATTGGGATAAATAAAATTGCGATAAAATAAAATTGCTATAATTAAAGAGTACGATAATTAAAAATGCAATTAAATAAAATGACAATAAATAAAAGTGCGATAATTAAAAGTGCAATTAAATATGAAATATATAAATTATGCTTATTTAAACTTTCGTAATCATGATGTTTGACGTGTTGATTTTAGTTTTATTACCATAGGTTAATTGTCCTTTGTCCTGGATTATTCGATATGTCCATACGGATTTGTCCATAATAGTCCATCAGTCATAAATATAAAGTGCGAGTGTCCTCGTTAAATTATCCTTATTCCCGAAGTCAAATATTCCAACTAATTAGGGATTCGAATTGTAACAAGGTCTTAATACTTTGTTTAATGAATACACCAGGTTATCGACTGCGTGTAGTCCAAGGTTTTACTACTTTGTTAATAATTACACCAATTACCCTTGAATGTAATCCACCCCTGTTTCAACAAGGGTATTAACTATTAATCCAGTTCCGTGTCCGGTAAAATGAACAATTATTGGTATTTATAGATATCCCACCCATCGTACCTAGTCAAGCGTATGTGATTATATATAAATACGTCAAATTATAAGTCTATATATTAAATCAACGAGGTATCATTTAGTTAATATAAAACCCATTAATAGCCCATAGTCTAATTTCCACAAGTGTCATTCTTTTATCCAAACCCCAATTATGGTACAAAGCCCAATTACCCAATTTTAATATTTAGCCCAACATCATGATTACTTAGTCTTAAATAAGCATAATAATAACTTAGCTACGAGACATTAATTTAAAAAGGTTAAACATAACTTACAATGATTAAAAATAGCGTAGCGTTACACGGACAGAATTTCGACTTACACCCTTACAACATTCGCTAACATACCCTTATTATTAAAATTAAAATTAAAATTAAAATTATAATATATATATTTATTTATTTATACGTTGAGAGAAGAGAAGAAAAAGATGGTGATGATATTCGATCAAAACTGCGCTTTTTATAGGAATGTGGCCCTCCACTGTACACCATGCGATCGCATGGAAAATGTACTTCCAGGCCATGCGATCACATTGCCACTTTTTCCAGCTCACAAAACTTTGTTTCTTTCTTTGCCGACGGATTAATAAATAAATATAATATATAAATAATTTTAAGAATTATTTAAATATTATATTATATTTATGTGCATAGTTGACTTGTAATTTTTAGTCCGTTGCGTCGAGCTTTGAGAGTTGACTTTGGTCCCGGTTCCGGATTTTCGAACGTCCTTGCGTACAATTTAATATCTTGTATTTTGCATTTCGCGTCTTGTACTCTTGTAATTTTGAGACGTTTCTCATCAATAATTGGAACCACTTTGATTGTATTTTGTACTTTTGAGCTTTTTGATCGTTTGCGTCTTCAAATCGTCGAATCTGTCTTTTGTATTCATCTTTTATTATTTAAACGAATATCACTTGTAAATAGAACAATTGCAACTAAAAGCTTGTCTTTCTTGAGGGATAATGCTATGAAATATATGTTCGTTTTTAGCATTATCAGGTTCCAAGTGGGTTTTTCGTACCAAGTATCTCTCGGATGGATCAGTTGATCGGTTTAAAGCTCGTCTTGTGGCTTAAGGCTTCACCCAAATTCCCGAGCTAGATTATTCAGTTACGTTTAGCTCTGTAGTTAAAGCTACTACCGTTAGGATTGTTCTTTCCTTGGCCACTTTCAACAAATGGCCACTACATCAATTAGATGTGAAAAACGCGTTCTTAAATGGACATCTTACTGAAACTGTGTTTATGGAACAACCTCCTGGATTTGTTGATACACATTATCCTAATCATGTGTGTAAGCTCAGAAAGGTGCTCTATGGGCTCAAACAATGATGCAGCTATTCGCAGGTTCATTGATCATCTTCATACTGAGTTTGCCATTAAAGATCTCGGGAACCTCAACTATTTTCTTGGTGTTGGTTGAATGTGGGTTAATACACTAAACAATAAACTTAAGTATAATTAACCAAAGTGTAATTAACCAAAGAATATGTTTTAATGATGACACACACATACGCATAAGTGATGACTGACATCTTAACATAAAACACGCAAGGTCACTAATCCATACTTTATCTTGCAAACGACCAAGTCAAACATAGGTTAAAGAATGAAATTAAAAAGTTCTGGTAAACACACGGTTGAGGTACGGTCGACCGCATAGTCAACCGTGAAACTCCAAACTGAATTGCAACGCGGTTTTGTGAAAACAAGTTGCACGGTCGCCACCACGGTCAACCGCAGTGCGACCGCAGTTTCTTCTGTCACCGTTTTTGACCAAATAAAGTTTGACTAGTTCTCGACATCTATAATTCATGAAACCTTTCTCAACATGCTTAGAATAGATGCCTTCTCCATACTCAATTAAGTTTTGGTCATAAAAACACTAATTGTGATTAATTAAGCCTAATGTCAAATTAACCAAGATTAGGCATAACACATAAGTGTTAATCAACAACTTGTGATCTTAATTCTTATCTAGACATCCTTAGTATGATCATCAAGTACCAACACACTTAAGCCAATATCACTAGAACAATAATTGCTATTAGAAATGACTTAGTGATTAATTAAGGCTAAATAAAGAACAATGCTCTCAAGGTTAAACTAGAAATGACTTGTAATCCTAAAACACACTTAGATACATTTAGGATGGTCACCAAGTCCCAGCTAGAGATTGCTCTTCCCTTGTGCATGTGTTGGATATTAATGTGTGCTTACACATTAATCATGTAATGTGTTATATTGCACATTAAACTTATTAAGTGCTTGAATTATAAGTTGTGCAAGTATCTATATGATTGATCCTAGAATAACTATCTCTTGCTATGTGAGTATTACTTGCTACTTGCTAATAATGCTTAATACTCATAAACTTGTCAACTTGATTAATATATTTGCCATGTGCTCATTAGTTAGGATTCAAGTAACTAACCTACTCCAATAGATTAAGTGTAAAATGGTTCACAATGAAACTATAGTCAATTGTCTATTTGGTCTAGTCTAAGAAACTAAGTGTGATTGCTTGTTCAAAGAATAACTTAACCTTAATGTCCCTACATACTTCATGATTATCTTATATAGACATTATTCAATTAATCCCTAACTAAACTCAAATGAAACATAACTTGTGATTTATTGGAACTAGGAAGTTAATGATATAGTGACTAGCCTTTAGAATTGAACCAAGAGCATTAATGTGACTAACTAAGTCTTGACCAAACTAAAATTTCCCTAAATAACAATCAATACACTTCTCTAAGAATGTTGGGTTTGCCACTTTTGGAATGATTAGTCACTTTCATGCAATAAGACCAAATCTCACACACTTAATGCATATAGTACTTGTATAGGATGTTTGGTTTCTTTTGCAGGTGCTAGAAGGAGTAAAGGTGCCAAAATGTGGTGTTCCAATCTGAGTTAAACGGCTATACAACGGATACCAATTTTGGACTGGAGCATGCACGGTCGCACCACGGTCGACCGTGCAGGCAACCGTGTGTCAACGGCTATTTTTTGAATCCCACTATAAAAGGCAAACATTTAAGAGCATTTGAAGCTAACCCTCTTACACATTTCAAAGGCTTATCTCCAGTGATCACAAGTGCATCAACTACTACTCAAACGTGATCAAGCAAGAGAAGATTCTATGATCTTATAGATATAGAATTGGGTTGTTGTAAACTTACTAATCAAAATCATTTATCTTGTGAGTTTACTTAATGTAATGTGTGTCCTAATATTGTGTTAGGATCATCATTGCAGAGTGTATAAGTCTTGTAATTTCAATTAGTGAAAGCATAGGCGAGCTTAGTGATCTACTTCCTTCAAGGGACTTAGGAAGTTGATTAATCTTATTTAGAGATTAATGCTTGTCCAAGGTGAAGACAAGTTGATCTAGGTTGGAGTTGACCTTTCAAAGGGATAGAAAGATTCGGTTTGTTGTCTAATAAAGAAGGTTGAAGACTTGTAAATCGGATCTCCACCGAGTTTGGAGAAAAGTGCTTAGTGAAGCAACAAATCCCGATTAGTGTAATCGGGGAGTGGATTAGTTAACATCCACCCGAACCACTATAAATTCTCGGATCAATCTTTGATAAGATGAATATTGATGTGTGGAAATCAAGATTTGAGTCTTATCTCAAATCCAAGGATTACTACTTGTGGAGAATAATCAAAGTAGGAGACTTTGTACCACAAGCAAGTTCAAGACTAGTAAAGTCAACTTTTTAAAACAATGATGTTTTGAAACAATTTGATGCAATTTCACTACTTCATGGAATTCTTCCTAGTGAAGAAAGATTAAAGATAATATCATGTGAAAGTGTAAAAGAATGTTGGGACTCACTATGTTCTCAAGAAGATTTAAACTCTAGGAGTTTAAAGGGTAAAGGAATAGAGAAGGGTTTGGAAAGGGTTGGTGATTTTCAAGCAAAAGGGTTGAATGAAGATGAAGACTTTTGCCTCATGAGTTCTTGGAATGATTTGGATCAAGAAGGTCAAAGTGAAGAAGAGGTTGAATTTCCATTCAAAGAAGACGATGTCTCAAGCATGGATTGCAATGAGGTACATGTACTATATCCTTCTAATTATGAAGAATTGTTAGATGATTACAAGACTATTAAATTTGTGTATGATAGTAGTCGTGACAAAGTAAAACTTTTGGAGAAAGAATTACACAAAGTTAGACAACTTAACAAAGTTTTAATTAATGAAAATAACTCTTTGAAAAGAAAACTTGAAAGGATAACTATTTGTGATTCATCAAGAGGTAAACGTGAAATGAATGTATGTAACGACTCTAGTAAACACAAATCTTGTAACCAAAGTCCATTGTCTATTATTAGGAAAATTGAAAACATGAGAAAAATGGACCAAGCTAGCAATTCCATGGTAGGGATAAGTCAAGGATTGGGTAATCTTAAAATCAATCAAAATCAATGATCAAAATGCTAATGAGAATAACCTTCTCACAAGACTTTGTATAAACGAAAGGTTTTTCTTACAAATGCAAATTGTTTTTGAAAAAAGATTTTAAAAGATCAAGTGTAGGAAGCTTACTTGCCTTATGATTGTGTGTTTATGTGAAAACATGTATTGCATGCTAAATACTAGATTGATGCGTTTTGTGTATACTATGTGTGATTGAATATAAATATATATACATATAGATATAGTATATTACGTGTCATTGATGATTAAACATCGGGAGGATGTAATCATTCAATGTTAGGAAAAGAAAACTTGTCCTCAAGTATTCTATAGAACCTAAGAATCGTTAAAACGCGTTCAAAGAAAGAAGAAGTGAAGAAACGAGTGATCATAAGGATCCACGACAGCACCACGGCTGACCGTATACTCGACCGTATACTCCTGTCCTGTGCGTGAAAAAATATCTACACGGCTAACACCACGGTCGACCGTGCTTCGACCGTGCGTGGTCTGATTCTGTTTTAAATTAAAGTAAACCCTCACTTTTATTTCTTTTCAACCCACTTCAAAACACACACACCTACACACGGCTGAGGAGATCGACCGCACGGAGAAAAACGCTCATTCTCTCAATTTCAATTCCTACTTTCGGTATGATTAATCCTTGCTTTCCTAACATTCAATTGTGCTTGTATGATGAATTAGGGTTATGAAGAAACCCTAACTAGAATGAATCAAAACCTAAATTGATGCAAACAATTGAAATTGTTCTTGAAGAACAATTTAGAAACGATTGTAGTAATGATTATTGTATGCATTGATTTAACTTTGGATAATTCTAGGGTTCATTATACATCTAGGTTAAATTTTCATAGAAGCATTGTTCATATGATATAAATGACATTGTTGCTAATTGAGTGTAATAATATTGAATGTCAAAACATGTGTTGATGATAATTTCAAAAATTCTAGAACACATATGAACTTTGTGAAAATTCTAATCTAGTTGCAAACTCATTGACATTAATGAAGAGTGAAAATGTGAAGAACATTAACATCAAAATGTCTAAGTATTGATGATGATTAAAGTTTGCAAAACGTGTTGCCTACAATTGAATTATACACCTTGAACTAATTTGAAGTATCATTGTGTAGAAAATGGCAAGAGGAGACGAACCAAAAAGAAAGGACTCATACAACCCACCTTTGGATCCTACGGAGAGAATTAGGTACAATGATTGGTTTCTCTCTAGACGTCCTATCACTGAAGGAAGAAAAGTTGCCCACGATCAAATGCCATAACTTGTGAGACAATTCAAAAATCTTAAATGGGAAGTATTTCTCACTCTTGATGGTCCCATTTATCCATCTCTCATTCGCGAATTTTATGCAAATTTCAATTTCGTGAACAATGAAGTCTCCTTCAGTCTTCAAAGCACCAATTACCACTACTCACTTGAGGATTTCGAACGCATTCTCCAAGTTCCAACAGATGGTGAAGAATTCTTCAGTTCACATCATGGACTGGCATATCTTCCAAGTTTTATCTCCAACAAAATGGCAGTAATAGATGCACTGTGCAAAGACAGTGTTCCTCGCTCTGAAATTGAGAGATCTGGAATACTTAGTAGACATCTCTCTTCTGAGTATGAAGTTTGGAACAAAGTCATTGACTACAATATCTACTGCAGATCAGGAAATCACTCAAACATTCATGCTACTCAAGTTGCTCTCTTGTGGTGTTTGGAAAGTGGAATCAAAGTAAATATTGCCTATATGATGGCAACCAGGATGAGTGGACTCATCACCGAAACAACTCAAGGATTGCCTTATGGAATGCATCTAAACAAACTGTTTAGGCACCTCAAAATCACAAGTGATGACTCTCTTTCACTCACTCATAAACCAATCCTACCACCAAAAACAACAGGAGGATCAACCTCCAAACGAAGAAGAACTACCAATGAGGCAGGAACGAGCAGAGGAGCTATTGAGATATCAGACAGTGAAAATAAAGAAGAAAATGAGCCGGTGAGGGATCTTGGGGTTAATGCCAAGATGGATAAGATCTATCAGACTCAAATCAAAAGTCTGAAAAAGGAATCAAAAATGAAGAAGTTACTTAAAGGAGTGATCAGAAGCTTGACCTGTAGGTCAAGAAATGAGGAGGATGATGAATCAAGTGAAGAATTCTAACAAACTCTCGTGAAAACTTTTTATGGTTGAATGGTTGAATGTTTAAAACAAAATATTTGGAGAACTTTAATATGTGTGTTTAATGAAGTATTTGTGTGTGCTTATTACATGCCTTTAATCAAAAATACCAAGCATGTCAAATTTATATACGGCTGAACTACGGTCGACCGTGAGCCCAACCGTGTGTGTTCTGTACCAACAGCGAGTCTAAATTTTTCCAAAACAATTAATCCACGGCTTACATCACGGACGACCGAAGCTCAACTGTAAAATAAATCTTGCATAAACTAACAAATCATTTTGTCCTATTAGGCTCCATAACTTCTCTCAAGTAAAAATTGACTTGTCAACCAAAAGACTTTACTCATTTAACCTACCTCTCTTGTGAAAAAGTAAAAGTAGTTCCTAGTAGGGCTCTATAAATACTAGTACACTCAACTAAAACTCATACCCACCTTCACAATCCCTAAAAACCCATAACCAAATCATGAGACAAATTGCAGAAGGAAGAGAAGTGTCAACCCATCAACTCTCAACCTATTCGCTGGCCAACTTCTCTAGTGTGAATTGGAATGTCTTTCTCAATCTTCGAGGACCTCTATATCCCCTTCATGTGAATGAGTTCTATGCAAACTTCCAATTCCATGATGATATGAAGACATCATTCACTCTCTATGGCAAAAGCTATTCCTTGACACTTGAAGAATTTGGAAACATCATGGATGTTCTAAATAACGGGATCAAATTTTTCCTTAACCCAAACTCATTTGATGAGTTTCCGGAATGGTTGGAAAAAGAATGTGTTCTTGAAACACTGAGTGAAGGACCACTCAAATTTGAATTCGTCAATAAAGAGGGTTTCTTAGTGCATCACCTTGCTTCAACATATGATCTATAGCAATAGATCATCTCCATAAACGTATATGGAAAGGGTGAATTACTTTAGAGAATGAATGCAAATGAGGTTACTCTTTTGTGGTGTCTCATACACTCACTTAAGGTAAACATTGCATTTCTGATGGCATCTAGAATACAACAGGTAGCTCAAGAACCCTTATTGAAACTACCTTACGGCCTTCACTTAACTAAACTCTTTGTTCATCTCAAATTGACGACTTCCTATCACTACGCTGCTCAAGTCTCGTCATACCCGATTTTCAGAGCTTCAACCAGACCATTTGTTGAACCTTCTCTTGATAACCCTCCAAACTTTAACCTCCTTGTGACCACAGGACAAATCAGTGTCATTCACGAAAATGTTCTAAAAATCGGACGACATCTAAACAAGCTAGAAGGAATTATAAGAGACACTCATCACTACATTCACCTCAAGAAATAGGCCAAGGCAATTTGAAGAATGCCTATCTATACATCATTTATGTGTCTTCCATGCATATTTTCATATATGCATCACTATGATTCATGCTCACTTTGAATAAAATGTGTGCTTGTTGTGTTTTAATATATATGTTTTTCCAACGTGCACAATTTAAGAGGGAGTTTTGTTCTAAGGGCGAGCTTAGTTCTAGGGGGAGCTAACCTTTTTGTTTCGATAAAAGGGGGAGAAAGATGGATACAAGTGATTGTTAACACTTGCGTATTTATAGCAAAATGTCCCTCATCACTTGTATGTTTGTCATCATCAAAAAGGGGGAGAATGTTGGTTGAATGTGGGTTAATACACTAAACAATAAACTTAAGTATAATTAACCAAAGTGTAATTAATCAAAGAATATGTTTTGATGATGACACACACATACGCATAAGTGATGACTCACATCTTAACATAAAACACGCAAGGTCACTAATCCATACTTTATCTTGCAAACGACCAAGTCAAACATAGGTTAAAGAATGAAATTAAAAAGTTCTGGTAAACACACGGTCGAGGTACGGTCGACCGCATAGTCAACCGTGAAACTCCAAACTAAATTGCAACGCAGTTTTGTGAAAACAAGTTGCACGGTTGCCACCACGGTCAACCGCAGTGCGACCGCAGTTTCTTCTGTCACCGTTTTTGACCAAATAAAGTTTAACTAGTTCCCGACATTTATAATTCATGAAACCTTTCTCAACATGCTTAGAATAGATGCCTTCTCCATACTCAATTGAGTTTTGGTCATAAAAACACTAATTGTGATTAATTACGCCTAATGACAAATTAACCAAGATTAGGCATAACACATAAGTGTTAATCAACAACTTGTGATCTTAATTCTTATCTAGACATCCTTAGTATGACCATCAAGTACCAACACACTTAAGCCAATATCACTAGAACAATAATTGCTATTAGAAATGACTTAGTGATTAATTAAGGTTAAATGAAGAACAATGTTCTCAAGGTTAAACTAGAAATGACTTGTAATCCTAAAACACACTTAGATACATTTAGGATGGTCACTAAGTCCAACTAGAGATTACTCTTCCCTTGTGCATGTGTTGGACATTAATGTACGCTTACACATTAATCATGTAATGTGTTATATTGCACATTAAACTTATTAAGTGCTTGAATTATAAGTTGTGCAAGTATCTATATGATTGATCCTAGAATAACTATCTCTTGCTATGTGAGTATTACTTGCTACTTGCTAATAATGCTTAATACTCATAAACTTGTCAACTTAATTAATATGTTTGTCATGTGCTCATTAGTTAGGATTCAAGTAACTAATATACTCCAATAGATTAAGTGTAAAATGGTTTACAATGAAACTATAGTCAATTGTCTATTTGGTCTAGTCTAAGTAACTGAGTGTGATTGCTTGTTCAAAGAATAACTTAACCTTAATGTCCCTACATACTTCATGATTATCTTATAGAGACATTATTCAATTAATCCCTCACTAAACTCAAATGAAACATAACTTGTGATAAATTGGAACTAGGAAGTTAATGATATAGTGACTAGCCTTTAGAATTGAACCAAGAGCATTAATGTGACTAACTAAGTCTTGATCAAACTGAAATTTTCCTCAATATCAATCAAGACACTTCTCCAAGAATGTTGGGTTTGCCACTTTTGGAATGATTAGTCACTTTCATGTAATAATACCAAATCTCACACACTTAATGCATATAGTACTTGCATAGGATGTTTGGTTTCTTTTGCAGGTGCTAGAAGGAGTAAAGGTGCCAAAATGTGGTGTTCAAATCTGAGTCAAACGGCTATACAATGGATACCAATTTTGGACTGGAGTACGCACGGTCGGACCACGGTCGACCGTGCAAGCAACCGTGCGTCAACGGCTATTTTTTGAATCCCACTATAAAAGGCAAACATTTAAGAGCATTTGAAGCTAACCCTCTTGCACATTTCAAAGGCTTATCTCCAGTGATCACAAGTGCATCAACTACTACTCAAATATGATCAAGCAAGAGAAGATTCTATGATCTTATAGATATAGAATTGGGTTGTTGTAAACTAACTAATCAAAATCATTTTATCTTGTGAGTTTACTTAATGTAATGTGTGTCCTAGTATTGTGTTAGGATCATCATTGTAGAGTGTATAAGTCTTGTAACTTCAATTAGTGGAAGCATAGGCTAGCTTAGTGATCTACTTCCTTAAATGGACTTAGGAAGTTGATTAATCTTATTTGGAGATTAATACTTGTCCAAGGTGAAGACAAGTTGATCTAGATTGGAGTTGATCTTTCAAAGGGATAGAAAGATTAGGTTTGTTGTCTACTAAAGAAGATTGAAGACTTGTAAATCGGATCTGTAACGACCCTAGAATTTCCAACGTTTATTTATTAATAATTATTATTAATACTTTTGATTTAATTAATGTATGTTATTACATTTACTTGTTACTTTGATTGATCATACTTGACTTTAAATGCCCGAAACGACTTTGTGACATATGTACATTACACGAATAATATTAATGAATATTATTTACATTCATGATTGATTTTATTAATCATTTTGATTAACTATGGTTATTAGTTAATTACTTGGGCTTTAGTTGGATTAACTTGTTAACTACTTGAAACTTGGGCTTTTATTAATATAAGTGGACTTGGAAGCCCACCCTACATCTTATATGGACTTAACTAGCCCATTTTACACATGTAAGTATCATTATGACTTAACTAGTTAGTTTAAAGACTTGGAATCTAGTTACTTGTTCTCCCCATGCAAATGCCA
Source organism: Rutidosis leptorrhynchoides (assembly GCF_046630445.1). Taxonomy (NCBI): domain Eukaryota; kingdom Viridiplantae; phylum Streptophyta; class Magnoliopsida; order Asterales; family Asteraceae; genus Rutidosis; species Rutidosis leptorrhynchoides. Next base: position 85,767,678 of record NC_092342.1, on the reverse strand, counting down.
TCTATTAACCAACTTTTTTTAGACTTTAACATGCATAAACTAGTAGACAAATCCCTCCCCCCTCTAACTCTTGAAACCGTCAACTTTAGGGATGGATGGGGAGTGTTTTGTTTCAAATTTTATTCACTTATCTACTTGTATTCTCAACTTACTCTTTCACTTTTACACACACACAAAAAAATACTTGCATTCTTTTCTCTCTTTTCTCTCAAAGATTGTAAGTAGCATGAGCTTTTGTTCTTCCTTTTCTTTTGTCTTAAAACCGAAAACATATACATACTTATACTCATCATCATCATTCTTGATTGTTGTTTTGTTACTTGTCTTTGATTATTATTTACATTACTTGTAGTTGTTTGTTGTTACTTACTAATTATTAAGAATCAAACTTGTTAGTTTGATTCTTCATTTATCTTGTTCATAACAAGAACACACAAGAACTAAACTTGCTAGTTTATGTTCTACATTTAAAGTTTTAAAAGATTAAAGTTCATGAGTTAAAACCATACTTGAAGTTCATGAAGTAAACTTAAAGTTTACTTTCTAAAGATCAAGACTTAGGCTTGAATCTTTAAAAGTATGAAACCCATGAAATTGTTACTTATTTATTTAGATTATTTCTTCATTTTATGTACTTTAAAGTTGTGATTTGGTCAAGTATTACAAGTTAGTCTTGATCTCATACTTCTTGGAAATAAAAGTTAACTTGAAAGTTCAAGAACATGGAAGTGTAACTCTTTAGTTATAACTTCATACACTTGTGTTAGATTTAACTTAATAACTTTAGATCTAGACTTTTGGGTCTTGGATCTTCAAGATCTAACTAAGAACTATGTTCTACATCTTAAGATCTTGATTAGTTAGTTTACTTTCAAGTTTGTAGTTCAAAATTTCTTTTATATTTCACGTATGTGTTAAATCTAAGACTTTGATGTAACTTTGGTTCATCAAAACACTTGCAACACTTAATTGAGTTGTGCTACTTATCTTAGACTTACACTTAGGTTATGATGGTCAAAACTTGGTAAAGATGATGCAAACACATCAAGGAGTTGTACACTTGAAGCTATATGCATCAAGGATGAGAACCGTGGTAAGCATCGAGCACCAAGAACCCCCGGAACCTACTGTTTTTCTGTTTCTGGAGCTGACCCGTACAACCTGGTCTACTTTAAACATAATTTTCAGATATCTCTGTTCGAGTAGATAACTTTTCATTTATGACTCGTCTTAATCCGAGTTACGGTTTAGGATTTATGGCCCTCCGATCGTCACTATGTCTTTTAACGTTGTGCTGAAAATTCTGACCTACTCGCACTTAGACCGTCTCCACGGTCAAACGAAGATGAGTTTGCTTCTGGGATTTTTACCACAACCAAAGGACTCATATACGGAGCCATGACCACTATTCTCATCTTATTTCAGTAGGTATTAAGGCCGTGGTGACTGACCGAATCAGCCTTTGTTTTAAACTCTTTTCATGAACGAAACTTACTTTACACCTTTTGTTTGATGATGGATGATGATGGCCTTGAAGACCTAATTTACATACATTTAAACCTTTTGGGACGATTTAATGACTTAGTACTATTTGACTTAGGTTGAGGACTTTCCGGACCTATGTACTTGCTTATTTCCCGACTCGACTTTATCACTACTTTATCATTGTGAGTTATAGCATTCCCTTTTTACTTTAACTTATTTTGGGAACTGAGAATACATGCGCATTTTAAATTTTACATACTAGGCATGAGTACTTAAACTTATATATGTGTGGGTTATACAACGGCATAAACATTCACTTTAGCTCGGTAACGTTTAGTCATTGGTTTTTGAACCGGTGAACGCGAATCTTAGATATGGATCCATAGGGTTTGACATCCCCACTCGGGCTAGTCACGCTAGCATTTAATGAGTGTTTAATACTTCGTATACATACGCACTTGCCAAGTGTATTTCCAGGGGGTATAAACGTTAAGTTAGTTACCAAGTGCCCACGGTTAAACATACACTTTATCATACTGTTTTGAAACGCTCTTTGTAGCACTGAAATCTCGTGGCCTACCTTACATACTGTTATACTTAAACTATAGCTCACCAAACTTTGTGTTGACGTTTTTAAGCATATTTTTCTCAGGGTGCTTAAGGTTAGCTGTTTCCGCTGTGTACTAGTCTTGCTGTAGACACCCGCTGCTCTAGAGTTATCACCGCATGAACTGTTTATCTTGCATTCATAACTTTAATACTTTTGAACTATGATTTGTAACGACCTAAGGGTCACGCACTATTATATTTGCTTCCGGTCATTGAAACATACTTTTGGATGTAAAACATTTGACGTTGTTTATGACGTCACCTTTTATCGTGAATGCAACTTGTTTTGAAAATGCATATAGTGTTTGACCTTGTAATGATCCTGTTGTTAATGATTCGTACATGATGGTTTTGTACGGGGCATCACATTTGGTATCAGAGCATTGGTTGTAGGGAATTAGGTTGCATTAGTGAGTCTAAGACCGACCCGAGTAGGATTCACTAATAGGACTAATCTACAACTTGCTAGTTTACTTGTTTCCGCTGAACTTACTGCATGCTACTGCTTACTGTTACTGCTATATGTCGTATGCTATTACATGATTTCACTACTGCATGCTATTATCTGCTTTCGATTGCATGATACTTGTCGTTATTGCCATGCTACTTACTGTTACACATGATTTCGACTGTTGGCCTAATACGTGCTTGCTTTATGACTTACTAACATGGAAAATTTATTTTTCCTTGTTCAGATGTCGGATATTCCACTTGCTATCATTTTGGGCAGTTCAGACACTTCAGCCACTACACCTGCCACTGTTGCCGATACACCGATCCCGTTACCCCACCAGTGATCCCGGCGCTTCGTCTTCCGGAGCTAGCAGTCATGCGCCTGCTCTAGTGGTTACTGTAGACGGAACCCAGGACCCTCCGAAGATTCCAGCTCCATCTGCCCCCGGACCCTCGGTGTCACAGCCCCGCTCCGGTGAGATTGTGATTCCCGCGGAATTCGGGGAAGGTCCATTCTGTAACCGGTATCGCCATTGGTGCCGACGCGCCCCTGATGGACGTCTCATTCCGATCAGACCCGCCAGATACCGAGAGATGATGGCCACCCGAGGAGAGCCAGTTCAGCCACCCGTGCAGCCACCACCGCATGATTCTGATGATCCTTCATCCGACGACTCATCTACAGATGACTCTAGTGACGATGACTCCAACGAGGAGGACCCGGATGAAGCACCTGTTCAGCCACCCTCCACCCCACTGAAGAAGCGGTATCGCTTCGACGGTACCATTATTCCGGGGATCAACGGAGGTCGAGCATTCACTGACGCATTTGGTCGACGTCGTAGGGTTACCGCCCGTAAGCGTCTTGTGCCGTATCCTGCAGATCCCTTCATCCGTAAGCCTTACCGCTTCGCAGCCTCTACTTCTAGAGCTGGACCGTCAGCACCACCAGCTCCACCAGCACCACCCGTACCTACTGCACCGCCTGCCCCACCCACTCCCTCTGTCGAGGAACTGATGAGGGAGGTGGAGATCCTCCATGCTCGGGTAACTTAGCTCGAGGACCAGATGTCCCATGTATTGGACATCCCACACCCACCATCACCGTAGGACTTTTGTATTTAGATTTCATTATGTAATCTAGTTGTAGTTTTATGTTTCACTTATGTATTGTACGAACTTATACCGATGTATGTAACTTATTATTATTAATGAATGGAACTTTGCGTTATTTAATTCTTGCACGATGTTCTATTTACGTTACTGTATGATTCTGTGGTATTTGTACCCAGATGCGTTACTTAATAAACATGTGATGTGTTGATTCCATGTTGGTTACATATACTGTATTATTACTATTTGAATGATGGATTTTGACTTGAGTCAAAAATTTTGTTTAGAACACCATGGCCAACGGACGATCAACATCAACACCTACCGCAGCCCAAATCGAGGAAATAATTGCCGAAAGGGTAGCCGCAGCCATTGCGGAAATGCAACCCCAAGCTCTACCGCCACCGCCACCGGTTATCCCGCCCATTCGTAATGGGTGTACGTACAAAGAGTTTCAGAGCTGTAAACCCCATAACTTCAGTGGAACAGAGGGGCCGGTTGGTCTCACTAGATGGTTCGAGAAGTTAGAATCTGTGTTTCGTGTCAGTAACTGTTCAGAGGAGAATAAAACCAAGTTTGCTTCATGCACGCTATCTGATGGCGCGCTAACGTGGTGGAACACGTTGGCTCAAGCAAAAGGTATTGATGAGGCATTTGCTACCCATGGGAGGAATTCAAAGGGGCCCTGATTGAGGAATATTGCCCTAGGACCGAGATCCAGAAGATGGAGATGGAATTCATGCAGTTAAAGGCTGTTGGGAACGACCTTGATGGTTACAATAGGAGATTTTTAGAACTAGCCCTGATGTGTCCGACAATGGTCACCCCAGAATTCAAGCGTATGGAAAGGTACTTCTGGGGACTTCCTAAGAGCATTAAAGGAAACGTCACCTCGTCCAAGCCACCAAATGTCCCGGAGGCAATGCGCATGGCGCATACTTTAATGAATCAAATTATCATCGATGAACCGGAGAAGGCCAAGTCTAAAGCGGGAGGTAGTGATAAGCACAAGTGGGATAACAACAACAACAGGGGAAGGACCTATGATTAAAACCCGGCGAAACGACATGAGGGTTTCAGAGGAAACAACAACGGTGGAAACCCCAATCCGAACACCAACTCAAACCCGAACTACAAAGGAACCTTACCACAATGCAAGCGGTGCTACAAGCACCATACTGGGTATTGCAATGTTGTTTGTGAAAAGTGCCAACGGACTGGGCATATCGGGAAAGACTGCAAGGTCACCACTTTGAATGGGAAGCCGAACACCAATGGATCGAAAAAGTGCTACGAATGCAGACAAACGGGCCATTTTAGAAATGTGTGCCCCAACAAAAGAAAAGACGGCAGACCACCCCGTGGTAGAGCTTTCAACGTTAATGCAAGGGACGCCCAAGAAAACCCCGACTTGGTGACAGGTATATTCACTATCAACAATCTATTAGCTTCTGTCTTATTTGATACTGGTGCCGATAGAAGTTATGTATGTAGACATTTTTGCGATAAGATTAATTGGTCATTAGTCCCGTTAAAAGAGAGTATGCTTGTGATGACCCGGAAATTTCTGACCAAATTTAAACTTAATCTTTGTATGATTAACATTTCCGACACGATAAGCAAAGTCTGTAAAACTGAATCTCAAAATTTTTGAACTACTTTTATATATTCAAATACCTTTCGGTTGTTCTTGACAATTCGCGAACAATTATATGTATATAGATACATATATATATATATATATATATATATATATATATATATATATATATATATATATATATATATATATATATACACTATAACTTGAAAACGTAACAATGTATTAAAACGTTTTTATGAATGTTGAAAATATATATTAACTTGGTCATAATACGATTTGTTATTATATATATATATATATATTAACAAATAGCGAGACAATGATTTATAAAAGTAAATGACCAAAACACTCGAAAGTTTAAGATACACTTTGAATGATATAGTTTATTGATAATTTAAGACTATATTTTGACAAAGGTACGAGTCACAAAACGTAAATTGCGAGTTTTCTAAGCGTACGAAAATGCGTTCGAGAAACCGGAACCGGGACATAAGTCGAGTGACAACGTACAGGTCATCGAAACGAAAATTACAAGTCAACTATGCACATGAATTTAATATAATATATAATTAATTATTTAAATTAAATATATTATATATATTATATTTAAATATGTCGACAAACAAAACAACAAAAAATTGTGAGCTGGATTTTGGGGCCATGCGATCGCATGGAAAATAGGCACAAAACCCATGCGATCGTATGGGGTTATATTTCAGGAAAAGTCTATAAATTGAATTCGTTTTTGCTCGATTACACACACATATATCCTCAGCTCTCTTTATATATTATTATTATTAATAATAATAATAATAATAATATTATTATTATTATTATTATTATTATTATTATTATTATTATTATTATTATTATTATTATTATTATTATTATTATTATTATTATTAATAATTAATATTATACATAAAATACTACGACGAGGTCATGAGTGTGTCACTTCAAAACAAGCTTTTCGAACGAGATAGAGCTAAGGAAATTATGGGTTATAGCTATGGAGGTTATGGGTAATATTCGTAGGTATTGTTTGCAAGTCAAACCTAGTGTTTATCATCTCTGTTACGTCTATGTACTTTCTGGCAATATTGAATCACAATATTGATACGTGAGCATTCATATCTTATCTTTTATATATTAATAGTGTATACATGTCTAGTGCTCGAGTATATATATTTATGCATGCTTGTATGCTAAATTTTATCGTTAAACAGTTTATGATGAATCACGAATTAAATACATATATTACTAATAAAAGGTATATGATATGCATGTTTTTAGAAAGCTGGCGGAAAATCAATAACTTTTCATTTAGAAATCGCGTAATTTCGATGAACGAATCAAAAGATATGGTCAACTGAATTATGATTGACGTTAATTGGAATTGCTTTTGAATCTGTAATTAATATTTAAACAACTTATTTGTAAGATTGATAAATTGGATTTTTGAATATTACCAACCGAGTAAATGAATCCTTATATAAGGTACGTCTCGTTTTGTTGAACTATTGTCAAAATTGACCTTTTGAAACGAATTTAGATAACTTTTGTATGTCGATCTCGAGCATTAGGATTGTGATACACTATGACCTAACCTAGCTTGATAGACATTTATTGACCAACATATGTTCTCTAGGTTGAGATCTACAGTTATTTGGTAATCCGAGTTTCGGTTACATTTTGGTGAACGACTTTATATGATGCTAATGTGAGTTTCATTTGCTCCCTTTTTAATTGCTTTTGCAATATATATTTTTGGGCTGAGAATACATGCACTTTATATTAAACACAATGGATACAAGTACATACTAAATTCTACACTGAGTTTGAACCGAAAATCCCTTAGCTTTGGTAACTAGTAACTGCCAGTTATAAGAACTGGTGGGCCCGAGTAGTAGTATATGGATCCATAGGGCTTGATATCCCCGTCCGAGCTAGAGCGCTAGCCTTTTAACGGACGTATGCTATTTGAGAAGCGTACACATTGGTTTGCGTGTATTATTAAGATGATTATACAAAGGGTACAAATTATATATACGTTAAGTTTAGTTACCAGGGTGCTCAATCTTGTAGAATATTTTGATAAACATTTCTGGATTGAACAACTGAAATCTTGTGATCCACCTTTATGTACAGATTATGCAAAACATTGAAACTATGAACTCACCAACCTTTGTGTTGACACTTGTTAGCATGTTTATTCTCAGGTTCCCTAGAAGTCTTTCGCTGTTTGCTTATATGTTAGACAAGCTATGTGCATGGAGTCTTACATGGCATATTTTTCAAGGAAACGTTGAATTCACCGAATTATCACCATCTATATTATTTTGACTGCATTGTCAACGGAAGTACTATTGTAAGTTTACAGTGATTGTCTATATGTAGAAATCACCAGATGTCGAAAACCTTTGATTTAAATATTCATTTATGGTGTGCCTTTTCAAAAGAATGTAATGTTTACAAAACGTATCATATAGAGGTCAAATACCTCGCAATGAAATCGATGAATGACGTGTTCGTCCATATGGATTTGGAGCGATCGTCACAGTTGGTATCAGAGCGTTGGTCCTAGCGAACCAGGTCTTGCATGAGTGTGTCTAACTGATAGTTGTTAGGATGCATTAGTAAGTCTGGACTTCGACCGTGTTTGCATGTTAAAAGTTTTGCTTATTATTTCTTGTCGGAAATTATATGCTTATCATTCTTAAAGTCTAGACACGTTTTCCTGCATTTATTGCATAAATAGTGTATAGACAAAAATTCATATCTTAGCATATCTGTTACTGTAAACTTTTCCTGACATCTTCCGAAAATTTCTTCGTAATTTACGGGATTTTGGTATTATATATACATATGTAAATTATGTATTGAAGAGTACCAATCTAAATTCTATAATCTATCTTATATCAAAAATCAATTCCCTGATAATATAAGATGGATCACGTATCTAGTTCAAATTCCTTAAACTCCGACAGCTATTCCGATATGGATATTCACCTGAACTCCGAAGACAGTGTAACTGGAATGGATCAACCAATTAGCCATCATCTATTCTGGATGAATTGGGGATGGGTTCGTAGCCTACTTAGTCATTGGAGACAAGAAGAAGGTGATCCCTTCCATCTACCACGTTGCCCTCTTGGCGAAGAACTTGAAGCACTTACCGGCGAACCTGTTCGAGACACCATTTTCTCTCTCATTTCCAGAGTATCTCGTCATGATAATATACTATCTCAAATTCTGAATCTTATTCATCCACTCGTCCGAACCGACAATCATTCCGGTGTAGTAGAAGAAGTCAACGAGCTTCGTGCTCGAGTGGTGACTTTAGAGAATATGGTACAAAGGTTACAAGCACCAGCAGCATCACCAGCATCAACAGTACCACCATCATCAATGCCAACAGTATCATTACCACCACCAACAACAACATACGCATCCCACACCTCAACATCACAATCTGTACCTCGAACATCAACGTCATACACACCATAGATATCAAGGAATACCAACAACAACAAAGGATGAAGTATTGATTCATAACTTCATCGAAGAAATATTCTGCAGAGAATATGTAGTTTCTAAAAGTGTTAGAGATTATATATTCTAGTCCTAGTCGAAAATCAGATGAGATTAATATTATGTTAACTCATTAAATCCATGATTAAATCTAAGGAAACTATATATATAGGTATATTTTCATAAAGATTGTAATTAAGAAAATTATTTTGTACAAACTGTTAATGGTGAGAATATTTTAAAAGGGTAGGTAATACCCGAAAAATATATAAGTTCACAATTAATATGTTACACTGTACATTCTTCAACTTTGATTCAAAAATTATTAACTATGCTCACAGCAATATACAATCGTTTCCATACAAATTCAATTACATATTCTGATATTGACGAATCAAAATCCAAGCCATAACTCTGAACCGGTGACATCATTCTTAGATCTCTACATCTTTCAAAGCTATACTTTGACTTCAAAACTGTGCAAGATCCTTTAACGTTGTTATTACCGAAAATAATCTTGCAATTCTTTTCAAGATATCAAATTTTCATCACACTTCCAACCAGTCAACTTCGACTTTTCAGATTAACCTTATTATAACCTTGACATATACGTTCTTGTTACTGGGGAACCTTTCATGTTCCACCACATTAGCAGTAAACTTACCAACAACTTCACTGATCTTTGACTTTCCGAAAAATCATTATATTTATCGAAACCCCATCATTTACTCATCTGCATCTTATAACAAGAATTGTCTTGCCAATTACTGGGAATCAGCAATCAGTATTTTGAAATCTCGCAGCATGTCTACTCCAACAGTTATGTGTGTACATATAACATCTATCTCCTATACTTACGTACTTTGAATGTGAAGTTTCCGAAAAACACCTTAAACCGCGAACTAGTTCTCGAAATTTTGAAAGGTACTGATGAAGCAGCAAAAACTGTAAACGACCTTAACAGTAAAAAGTTTGATGATAAAGAATAGTGTGTTGGCAAAGCTCAGAAAAAGAAAAGGTTTGGAACTGAAAAACGGATTGAGCAAAGTATGAAGGAGGCTGTGGATAAATCACAAGGACGAAACCTGCCTTCCAAGAATCCAAATGATTCAGTATTTGCTGAAGCCATTAACGAATACCTTGCTTCCAAATCTAAACCCTTGCGGACAATATTCTTCATCATCCTCTGATATTAGAAATTCTAAGATATCATCATATCTTTCATTATAAATATCCTCCATATTTCTGGAGATAATTCCATAATCATTCTTATCGGAAATCAATTTTCTCCTTATGATATCTGTGTTACATCATAAAAGAAACTATTTTAGTTTCTAAATTCTAAAACCTTCGAGTTTAAAATATGAATATTTTTGAAGTGGTGTTGGGAGCTGAAGCATGAGTTAGTATAATATAATGACACTTGATCAACATGATTATATTACAGTAAGTCATGCTGAGTTTCTAAATGGAACGTGATGATTCACAGATCATAACGTCATCAGGTGCTATGTCATACGACTCTTGTATTCTAGTTAATCTCTAAGAATATCAAGAAAATATTTTCTTGATGATTCGGTCTTTTTCGGATATTCTGGTAATTTGACAAATCAAAATCGTGCAATTACAATTTCCTTCTTAGAACATTAACTATGTTCATTTCAAAATCCATACCTACGAATTCTGGACCATTACAAGCAATGCTTAGTCACAAGAAGAAGAAACGAAGGGACAAAACTCCGAAATAGAAATTGGGGTATAAATCGCAGCAAATAAAAGAAAGCATTAACTAGGGATGATAATAATTATAGAAGACAGAACCAGGAACTTTGAAATATAAGGGAAAATATAAAGCCTGACAACAACACATATATTACAAACCGTGTATATCAATGCGTATAGCAATATAAAGACACGGGAGAATGAAAAATACTATAACCCCAAGGTAATAGTAGAAGAAAATAATTTCCTCTGGTGGCAGATGAAAAAGAAGAATGAAGGATACGATAGCCAAGAAAATATCAAGAATCAGAACTGGATTAAGCATTTCACAATCTTTTGGAAGTATGAAATAAGGAAGAAGATGTAGGAGTGGTGAAAATAATGAAACGGAAGTGGTTAACTTATAGCAAAATATCAGACATAGCAATCGAGGCAGATTACGTATTTAAAGGAAATCTTAATTTCCTTAAATTTCGAAGAATCAAATCTTATTTAGATTATGAAGATTTTATATTCCTTAAATTACGGAAATCAATCGTTAATACGTCAAGAGTTAAGACGAATCTCTATTCTTCATTTCACTCTTTTACGATAACTTCTCTCATACGCTTCGAATAATCGGATTATTTTATCCATATTATTCAATGGTGATAAAACTCTATTTATCAACACATATACGTCATGAAAACATTTTTATTGTTAGTCATGACGACCTCACTCAAATTTCGGGACGAAATTTCTTTAACGGGTAGGTACTGTGATGACCCGGAAATTTCTGACCAAATTTAAACTTAATCTTTGTAAGATTAACATTTCCGACACGATAAGCAAAGTCTGTAAAACTGAATCTCAAAATTTTTGAACTACTTTCATATATTCAAATACCTTTCGGTTGTTCTTGACAATTCGCGAACAATTATATGTATATAGATACATACATACATACATATATATATATATATATATATATATATATATATATATATATATATATATATATATATATATATATTATTAATTGTATGAATAATTTGCGACGTATATTTAAAACGTTTTTATGAATGTTGAAAATATATATTAACTTGGTCATAAAACGATTTGTTATTATATATATATATATATTACTACCTCCGTCTCATTCCAATAGTCCACAGACAAAAAACACGCAGTTTTAGGAAATCCCACTAACTTCATTTCTCCACCAATGAAATATCTTCTCTCTCCAAATCCACCAATGAAATATCATCTTTCCTTTCTATTTATGGAAGTGGACTATCAGAATGGGACAACCCAAAATGGAATACTAGCCTATTGGAATGAGACAGAGGTCGTACCAAATAGCGAAACAATGATTTATAAAAGTAAATGACCAAAACACTCGAAAGTTTAAGATACACTTTGAATGATATAGTTTATTGATAATTTAAGACTATATTTTGACAAAGGTACGAGTCACAAAACGTAAATTGCGAGTTTTCTAAGCGTACGAAAATGCGTTCGAGAAACCGGAACCGGGACATAAGTCGAGTGACAACGTACAGGTCATCGAAACGAAAATTACAAGTCAACTATGTACATGAATTTAATATAATATATAATTAATTATTTAAATTAAATATATTATATATATTATATTTAAATATGTCGACAAACAAAACAACAAAAAATTGTGAGCTGGATTTTGGGGCCATGCGATCGCATAGAAAATAGGCATAAAACCCATGCGATCGTATGAGGTCAGATTTCAGGAAAAGTCTATAAATTGAATTCGTTTTTGCTCGATTATACACACATATATCCTCAGCTCTCTTTATATATTATTATTATTATTATTATTATTATTATTATTATTATTATTATTATTATTATTATTATTATTATTATTATTATTATTAATTAATTAATTAATTAATTAATTAATTAATATTATACATAAAATACTACGACGAGGTTATGAGTGTGTCACTTCAAAACAAGCTTTTCGAACGGGATAGAGCTAAGGAAATTATGGGTTATAGCTATGGAGGTTATGGGTAATATTTGTAGGTATTGTTTGCAAGTCAAACCTAGTGTTTATCATCTCTGTTACGTCTACGTACTTTCCTGCAATATTGAATCACAATATTGATACGTGAGCATTCATATCTTATCTTTTATATATTAATAGTGTATACATGTCTAGTGCTCGAGTATATATATTTATGCATGCTTGTATGCTAAATTTTATCGTTAAACAGTTTATGATGAATCACGAATTAAATACATATATTACTGATAAAAGGTATATGATATGCATGTTTTTAGAAAGCTGGCGGAAAATCAATAACTTTTCATTTAGAAATCGCGTAATTTCAATGAACGAATCAAAAGAAATGGTCAACTGAATTATGATAGACGTTAATTGGAATTGCTTTTAAATCTGCAATTAATATTTAAACAACTTGTTTGTAAGATTGATAAATTGGATTTTTGAATATTACCAACCGAGTAAATGAATCCTTATATAAGGTACATCTCGTTTTGTTGAACTATTGTCAAAATTGACCTTTTGAAACGAATTTGGATAACTTTTGTATGTCGATCTCGAGCATTAGGATTGTGATACACTATGACCTGACCTAGCTTGATAGACATTTATTGACCAACATATGTTCTCTAGGTTGAGATCTACGATTATTTGGTAATCCAAGTTTCGGTCACATTTTGGTGAACGACTTTATATGCTGCTAATGTGAGTTTCATTTGCTCCCTTTTTAATTGCTTTTGCAATACATATTTTTGGGCTGAGAATACATGCACTTTATATTAAACACAATGGATACAAGTACATACTAAATTCTACACTGAGTTTGAACCGAAAATCCCTTAGCTTTGGTAACTAGTAACTGCGAGTTATAAGAACTAGTGGGCGCGAGTAGTAGTATATGGATCCATAGGGCTTGATATCCCCGTCCGAGCTAGAGCGCTAGCCTTTTAACGGACGTATGCTATTTGAGAAGCGTACACATTGGTTTGTGTGTATTATTAAGATGATTATACAAAGGGTACAAATTATATATACGTTAAGTTTAGTTACCAGAGTGCTCAATCTTGTAGAATATTTTGATAAACATTTCTGGATTGAACAACTGAAATCTTGTGATCCACCTTTATGTACAGATTATGCAAAACATTGAAACTATGAACTCACCAACCTTTGTGTTGACACTTGTTAGCATCTTTATTATCAGGTTCCCTAGAAGTCTTCCGCTTTTTGCTTATATGTTAGACAAGCTATGTGCATGGAGTCTTACATGGCATATTTTTCAAGGAAACATTGCATTCACCGAATTATCACCATGTATATTATTTTGACTGCATTATCAACGGAAGTACTATTGTAAGTTTACAGTGATTGTCTATATGTAGAAAGCACCAGATGTCGAAAACCTTTGATTTAAATATTCATTTATGGTGTGCCTTTTTAAAATAATGCAATGTTTACAAAACGTATCATATAGAGGTCAAATAACTCGCAATGAAATCGATGAATGATGTGTTTGTCCATATGGATTTGGAGCGATCGTCACAATGCTTGTCGAGGTTGCCAATGGAAAACTTGAGAAAGTTGACCATATTAGTCGAGGAGCTATTATCAACATAGCTGGTGCAGATTTCGAAATTGATTTGATACCCATCAAATTGGGAAGTTTTGACGTGATCGTCGGCATGGATTGGTTGACCAGAGTAAGAGCTGATATTATCTGCGGAGATAAAGCTCTTTGTATACCACACGGAGATGGTGAGCCACTGGTTATTTACGGAGAGAGATGTACCTCAAAGCTGAACCTATTTAGTTGTGTGAAAGCGCAAAAGATTATGAAGAAGGGACGTCTTGCTGTCGTAGCGCATGTGAAAACGGTAGAAACCGAAGTGAAGAATGTGAACGATGTTCGAATTGTGAATGAATTTTACGATGTCTTCCCTGAAGAATTGCCTGGATTACCGCCGCCGAGAGCAGTAGAGTTTTAGATTGATTTAGTGCCAGGAGCTGCACCTGTAGCTCACACACCTTATAGACTCGCACCTTCCGAGATGCAAGAGTTAAAGAGCCAATTACAAGAACTGCTAGACCGTGGATTTATCTAGCCAAGCTTCTCGCCTTGGGGTTCACCTGTGTTGTTTGTGAAGAAGAAGGATGGATCCTTCCGTATGTGTATCGACTACCGTGAACTCAACAAATTGACAATCAAGAATCGGTATCCTCTTCCCCGCATTGACGATCTTTTTGATCAACTACAAGGATTGAGCATTTACTCAAAGATCGATTTGCGATCCGGTTATCACCAGTTGAGGGTGAAGGAAAGTGACGTGATGAAAACTGCATTCAGAACCCCTTATGGTCATTATGAGTTTCTCGTGATACCATTCGGATTAACCAACGCACCTGCCGTGTTCATGGACCTTATGAATCGTGTTTGCAAGCCATACCTGGATAAGTTTGTTATCGTCTTCATAGATGATATCCTCATCTACTCTAAGAGCGAAGAAGAGCATGAGCAACACCTCCGACTAGTACTTGAACTCTTGAGACAAGAGCAACTTTACGCCAAATTTTCCAAGTGTGAATTTTAGTTGAAGGAAGTCCAATTTCTGGGTCATGTTGTGAGCGACCAGGGTATCAAAGTTGACTCCGCCAAGATTGAAGCTATCAGCAAGTGCGAGACCCCCACTACTCTGACTCATATTCGCCAATTCCTAGGTCTCGCCGGTTACTACCGAAGATTTATCGAAGGTTTCTCTCTGATTGCGCGTCCTTTGACCGCGCTGACTAACAAAGGGAAGACGTTCATTTGGGAACCCGCACACGAATCAGCATTCCAAACTTTGAAGAAGAAGTTAACCATCGCACCTATCCTATCTCTTCCTGAAGGCAATGACGATTTCGTCGTTTATTGCGATGCGTCGAAAAGTGGTTTTGGTTGTGTACTAATGCAAATATCAAAGGTTATTGCCTATGCTTCTTGTTAACTGAAGATTCACAAACGGAACTACACTACTCACGATCTCGAACTTGGAGCCGTTGTCTTTGCGTTCAAATTACGGAGACACTATCTTTATGGAACTAAGAGTACTATCTTCACCGATCACAAGAGTCTCCAGCACATCTTCGATCAGAAGCAACTGAATATGAGACAGCGTCGATGGATCGAGACGCTCAACGACTATGATTTTGAACTTCGTTATCATCCTGGCAAGGCCAATGTTGTAGCTGACGCTTTAAGCCGTAAGGAGAGTTCGACACCTCTTCGTGTTAGGGCTCTGAACATCACCATTCATTCGAATCTCAACAGTCAGATCCGAGTAGCCCAAGATGACGCTCTCAAGGAGGAGAATATATCTCACAAACATTTGAACATACTTGTCTCTCGATTCGAGGTTAGGGAGTCTGGACTCCGATGTTATGCCGGAAGAATTTGGGTACCTCTTTATGGAGATCTACGGAACCTTATACTTGATGAAGCACACAAATCAAGATATTCGATTCATCCTGGAGCGGGCAAGATGTACCACGACCTTAAAGAACAGTATTGGTGGCCGAATCTTAAGAAAGACGTTGCAACCTATGTTGGTAAGTGTTTAACTTGCTCGAAGGTTAAAGCCGAGCATCAGAGACCCTCTGGATTACTGCAACAACCGGAAATCCTACAATGGAAGTGGGAAAGGATAACAATGGATTTCATTACTAAGCTGCCGAAGACAGTGGGCGGATACGATACCATTTGGGTTATTGTTGATCGCCTTACTAAATCTGCACACTTCTTGGCTATGAAGGAAACGGATACAATGGAGAGACTTGCTCAACTATACATCAAAGAGGTTGTATCACGTCATGGTGTACCTTTATCGATCATCTCAGATCGCGATCCCCGTTTTGCTTCCAGATTTTGGCGTTCTTTGCAAGAAGTCATGGGAACCCGTCTCGACATGAGTACTGCTTATCACCCATAGACCGACGGGCAAAGTGAACGAACGATTCAGACCTTGGAAGACATGTTGTGTGCATGTGTCATTGATTTCGGAAAGGCCTGGGAAAGGCATTTGCCACTCGCCGAATTTTCTTACAACAACAGTTATCACTCGAGCATTAATGCCGCACCTTTCGAAGCATTGTATGGCCGCAAGTTCCGATCTCCTATTTGTTGGGCCGAAGTAGGCGAAAAGCAAATCACCGGACCCGAAGTAGTCCACGAAACAACGGAGAAGATTGCTCAGATTCAAGCGAGACTTAAGACTGCCCGCGATCGTCAAAAGAGTTATGCAGACCTCAAACGTAAAGACTTTGAATTCAATGTTGGTGATCATGTAATGTTGAAGGTTGCACCTTGGAAGGGTGTGATTCGTTTTGGAAAACGTGGAAAGTTGAACCCACGATACATTGGTCCTTTTGAAATCTTGGAACGTGTTGGACCCGTTGCTTACCGTTTGGATCTACCAGCACAATTGAGCTCAGTTCATCCTACCTTCCACGTGTCAAACTTGAAGAAGTATCTTGCTGCACCCGAAATCATCATACCACTGGAAGAACTTACAATTGATGACAAACTCCACTTTGTGGAAGAATCTGTTGAAATTATAGATCGTGAGATCAAAACTTTGAAACGCAACAAGATTTCGATCATCCGAGTGCGATGGAATGCCAAACGAGGACCTAGGTTTACTTGGGAACGAGAGGATCAAATGATGCGGAAGTATCCTCACCTTTTTCCGACTCCTCCATCTACCTCGGCTTAAAATTTCGGGACGAAATTTTCTTTAACAGGTGGGTAATGTAACGACCCTGGAATTTCCAACGTTTATTTATTAATAATTATTATTAATACTTGTGATTTAACGAATGTATGTTATTACATTTACTTGTTACTTTGATTGATCATACTTGACTTTAAATGCCCGAAACATCTTTGTGACATACGTACATTACACGAATAATATTTATGAATATTATTTACATTCATGATTAATTTTATTAATCATTTTGATTAACTATGGTTATTAGTTAATTACTTGGGCTTTAGTTGGATTAACTTGTTAACTACTTGAAACTTGGGCTTTTATTAATATAAGTGGACTTGGAAGCCCACCCTACATCTTATATGGACTTAACTAGCCCATTTTACACATGTAAGTATCATTATGACTTAACTAGTTAGTTTAAAGACTTGGAATCTAGTTACTTGTTCTCCCCATGCAAATGCCATCTATTAACCAACTTTTTTTTAGACTTTAACATGCATAGACTAGTAGACAAATCCCTCCCCCCTCTAACTCTTGAAACCGTCAACTTTAGGGATGGATGAGGAGTGTTTTGTTTCAAATTTTATTCACTTATCTACTTGTATTCTCAACTTACTCTTTCACTTTTACACACACACACACACAAAAAAATACTTGCATTCTTTTCTCTCTTTTTTCTCAAAGATTGTAAGTAGCATGAGCTTTTGTTCTTCCTTTTCTTTTGTCTTAAAACCGAAAATATATACATACTTATACTCTTCATCATCATTCTTGATTATTGTTTTGTTACTTGTCTTTGATTATTATTTACATTACTTGTAGTTGTTTGTTGTTACTTACTAATTATTAAGAATCAAACTTGTTAGTTTGATTCTTCATTTATCTTGTTCATAACAAGAACACACAAGAACTAACCTTGCTAGTTTATGTTCTACATTTAAAGTTTTAAAAGATTAAAGTTCATGAGTTAAAACCATACTTGAAGTTCATGAAGTAAACTTAAAGTTTACTTTCTAAAGATCAAGACTTAGGCTTGAATCTTTAAAAGTATGAAACCCATGACCTTGTTACTTATTTATTTAGATTATTTCTTCATTTTATGTACTTTAAAGTTGTGATTTGGTCAAGTATTATAAGTTAGTCTTGATCTCATACTTCTTGGAACTAAAAGTTAACTTGAAAGTTCAAGAACATGGAAGTGTAACTCTTTAGTTATAACTTCATACACTTGTGTTAGATTTAACTTAATAACTTTAGATCTAGACTTTTGGGTCTTGGATCTTCAAGATCTAACTAAGAACTATGTTCTACATCTTAAGATCTTGATTAGTTAGTTTACTTTCAAGTTTGTAGTTCAAAATTTCTTTTATATTTCATGTATGTGTTAAATCTAAGACTTTGATGTAATTTTGGTTCATCAAAACACTTGTAACACTTAATTGAGTTGTGCTACTTATCTTAGACTTACACTTGGGTTATGATGGTCAAAACTTGGTAAAGATGATGCAAACACATCAACGAGTTGTACACTTGAAGCTATATGCATCAAGGATGAGAACCGTGGTAAGCATCGAGCACCAAGAACCCCCGAAACCTACTGTTTTTCTATTTATGGGTCTGACCCGTACAACCTTGGCTACTGTAAACATGATTTTCATATAGCTCTGTTCGATTAGATAACTTTTCATTTAGGACTTGTCTTAATCCGAGTTACGGTTTAGGATTTATGGCCCTCCGATCGTCACTATGTCTTTTAACGTTGTGCTGAAAATTCTGACCTACTCGCACTTAGACCGTTGCCAAGGTCAAACAAAGACGAGTTTGCTTCTGGGATTTTTACCACAACTAAAGGACTCATATACGGAGCCATGGCCACTGGTCTCACCTAATTTCAGTAGGTATTGAGGCCGTGGTGACTGACCGAAGTCAGCCTTTGTTTTAAACTCTTTTCATGAACGAAACTTAATTTACACCTTTTGTTTGATGATGAATGATGATGGCCTTTAAGACCTAATTTACATACATTTAAACCTTTTGGAACGATTTACTGACTTAGTACTATTTGACTTAGGTTGAGGACTTTCCGGACCTACGTACTTGCTTATTTCCCGACTCGACTTTACCACTACTTTATCATTGTGAGTTATAGCATTCCCTTTTTACTTTAACCTATTTTGGGAACTGAGAATACATGCGCATTTTACATTTTACATACTAAGCACGAGTACTTAAACTTATATATGTGTGGGTTATACAACGGCATAAACATTCCCTTTAGCTTGGTAACATTTAGTCATTGGTTTTTGAACCGGTGAACGCGCTAGCATTTAACGAGTGTTTAATACTTTGTATACATACGCACTTGCCAAGTGTACTTTCAGGAGGTATAAACGTTAAGTTAGTTACCAAGTGCCCACGGTTAAACATATACTTTATCATACTATTTTGAAACGCTCTTTGTAGCACTGAAATTGTGATGACCCGGGAATTTCCGACCAAATTTAAACTTTAATCTTTATATGTTTCCGACACGATAAACAAATTCTGTAGTGTTGAGTCTCGAAAGTTTCGAAATCTATATTCATTTAATCAAATACCATTTGACCATTCCCGACGATTCACGAACAATTGTTTGTATATGTATATTGTAAAAATAAATATAACTTACCCAACAATTAAAAAAAAAGAAAAAAATACAATATAATTATTTGAACTGAAATGTAAAAGTAATATATAGAATAATTAAACTGCTATTAAAATGAATATATATATATACATACATACATACATATATATATATATATATATATATATATATATATATATATATATATATATATATATATGTATATATATTCTATTTCAATAAAGGATATATATTATATGACTAATAAATATTACATAGATAATAATAAATAATAAAATTAAAACATAATTGTTATAGTAAAATTATTATGATTACTTTCAGTGTTATTATCAAAAATGATATTAATATCAGTAGTATTAATATTATTATTTTCAATATAAAATATATAGATGGGAATTTTAATACATGTGTATTATTATTATTATTATTATTATTATTATTATTATTATTATTATTATTATTATTATTATTATTAAAATAATAAAAATAATATAATTTATTAATATTATATCATTATTATTATTATAAATATTATTATTAGGATAATAATTATTATTAATAGTATTATTATTATGTTTACTAATATAATAATATTTTGTATTATTATTATTTATTATTAATAGAATTATTTTTATTAATATTAATTTTATAAAAGAAAAATCAAGAAAAAGGTTGGAATCAGTTGCATGTAACTATCTAACTGTTTTATATTCGATTTCTTGTCTCTAAAAATCGTACTAATCAGATTCAATCACTAGACACATTCTAAATTCTGTTAGAGATTAATTGACTTCTTTCTCTTCATCTATTTCACGTCTCTTTCTCCTTTCTGAGTAAATCAATCTGTCGACACCAGGATCGCTACAAAACAATATTTATTACTACCCAAATCATTCAATAGATTGTTACACGTTCCTTTCAATCTCGTTCAAACTACTAGTATACATTTTATAATAAACACACACTTATAAAGATGAAGAAAACAAAATAGAAACACACCCTACAAACCTTTTCATCAATCACCATGTTAACCCATATTCCTCAAACGATTCTGTACGTTGAACAATATCCTCGTAAACCCAATACCACTTCAAACCAGTTAGCCACCTTCAACCACCATCACTTTGTGATTCTTTATCTCTATTTCTTCCTTCCTACTTTCATTCTTAATTGATGTTAATTATTTATGTTCATGATTTCTGTTCAGACCGAAGTAACACATCACAAATCACCACCTTGTAAACCATCGTGAATTCCATTAACAACCGACACTTTCATCCTCCATGAATCACCACTTCAACATTTATACTATAGTTTTTCTCCGTTTTCTGTTTTCATTTAAATCGAAAACCATCACCTTGATCAACACACAAACCACCAAACCCTACTGCAACCTCTATCATCTAAAGGCTGCGGTTACACTAATATTTTTTTTTTCTGTTAGTCGAATGAAGTTCAACCACTATAACCATCAATTGATATCGTGTTGAACTACTCATCTTAACCGGAAAAAAAAAATTATCCATATATATATATATATATATATATATTGATTTCTATCGATAACCTTTATAGGAGATACGCCACTTCCCAATAATGTTAGATAGTGGGTTAGATGAGGAGTGTAATTTATTAAAGCTAAAGGCAAGAAATGCGGGATATTTTTTACTTGTTTTTCTTTATGATCGACAAAAAGCAATTGACAAATAACCACTTGTTAAACTTTATTAGATCACTCGAGAACTGCTTCCTTTTTCTGTTTTAAATGAACAAAACATTTTTTTTAATGCCATCGAATTAAATTGAGAGTTAGCACATGGACCGAAGGGTTTTTACATTTGAGCCGATATATATTTTTTTGTTGTTTCATGGGCTATTAGTATGATAAGTGGTTCCATGGATTAATAGTTGGGTCGTGTAATTATTTAAGTTGCTGGACCGAGTACTAGTTTTCTTGCTTGGCCAGAAGATTGGTTATGATGATGTCGATTTGGAATTTAGATGGGGAAGAAGAAAACTGAAAATAAATCATACAGGTTATAAATAATTAAGTGCTGTTTAAATTAGAAAAACAGTCAACAGAAGGGTGGATAGGAGAGGCGTTTGATTACCGAGAGGTCGCAGGATCGATACTAGGCCGGGCACATTTTTTTTAGGATACAACAGAATCCTTCTTGGGCTGCTAGTTGGGCAAGTAATTGCTGTTGGGCCGAGGGAGTTTGGGCCAGAGATGGAAAAACGTTAGAAATTGAAAAGGATACGTAATATATGATTAGCCTGTGTTCTAAATTACAGAAGGAAGCATACAGTGTACTAGTTAGTGGTGTTTGTGTGTAACTGAGAGGTCTTGAGTTCGAGTCACGTCTCAAGCAATTCTTTTTACTCAAAGCTCATAAGGGTATACACTTTTAATTATTATTTCTATTATTATTATTATTATTATTACTAGTAATTATTATGATAATTATTATTATTATTATTATTATTATTATTATTATTATTATTATTATTATTATTATTATTATTATTATTATTATTATTATTATTATTATTATTATTGTTGTTGTTGTTATTATTATTTAAATATTAATGACTATCATGATTATAAGTATAATTTTGAGAGTATTATAAATATTAGTATTATTATTATCCTAAATGCTAGTATTACAATTAGTATGGTAATTATTATTGTAAGTATCATAATTGTTAACTTTATTATAACTACAAGTGTTATATCTATTATTTTTTTATTATAAATATTAATTATGATATTATTATAAATTTCGAAACTTTAATATTAGTATTATTATGATGAATATGAAAATAATATAAATTATTATTATATATATTAGTATTAATATCTCTTTATGAACAAAATTAACATAAGTAATATCAGTTATATTATCACAAGTATCATTATTATGTAATTTCTAAAATCAGTATCATGATTTTCATTAACAAGTGAATTTAATATTTTACAAGTAATCAAAACTATCATTTTATTTCAAATAGCTACTTTGTACCAAAAATATACTTAATACATATATTATAATTATATTAATAGTTTATATACCTAAATAACAAACATAAAAACAATAGTTATATAAATACTTATATATAACAAACTAATGATATTTTTTTTCTTTTTTGTAATACTAACCATAAATATATAGACATATTAATATGACTAAATATATAGATATTAAACATTTTGAACATTTACACAAACTAAATAACATAACAAAATTAATACTTTTACATTATAAAATGAACCTAAATTATTAATATAAAAATAACATAATTAATAAAGTTATATCAATATAATTTTGATCAATTACAGTTATGTGTATTAATAAATATACAAATGATATAGGTTCGTGAATTCGAGGTCAACCCTATACTTATTCAATGTCGTCATATGTATTTTTACTACAAAATACAGTATGGTGAGTCCATTTGCTCCCTTTTACTCTTTGCATTTTTGGGACTGAGAATACATGCGCTGCTTTTATAACTGCTTTATTTAAATGCTTTTGTAATATAATTTGAACTGCGAATACATGAAATGCTTTTATAAATGTTTGACAAGATAGACACAAGCAAAACATTCCTCGAATGAATTATTATGCAGACAGAAGTTCTGCGGATTACTATTGAATTATGTGGACATGATAAATGCCACCGTTGAATTATGTGGACATGATAAATGCCACCGTTGAATTATGTGGACATGATAATTGCCACCAGTTGATGTGAATGTTATATATCGAGAGAATAATTTTATACACATATTATGTGTATGTTATTTTTGTGCACAAGATATGTGTACGGTTACTAAGATTTATGAAAGATGATTTCGTACATGAGAAAGGTGTACTGTATTTAAAAGATATCGCATGTACATTACAGGTGGGTATAGGATTCGGGCCCATTTGTACCATGCAGGATTTAAATCTTGTGGTCTATCAAAATGATAAATTTTATTGTTTTATGATAAACCTATGAACTCACCAATCTTTTGGTTGACACTTTTCAAACATGTTTATTCTCAGGTCTGAAAGAAATCTTTCACTGTGCATTTGCTCATTTTAAAGATATTACATGGAGTCGTTCATGGCATATAGAAGTCAGTTCATCGCGATGGTGCCATATGTTATTGTATTCGTTCGGAAGATTTTGGACGGGGTATGACATGTGGTATCAGAGCGGTGGTCTTAGCGAACCAGGTCTGCACTAGTGTGTCTAACAAGTAGTTGTTAGGATGCATTGGTGAGTCTGCATTAGTGTGTCTAACAGTTAGTTGTCAGGATGCATTAGTGAAGTCTGGACTTCGACCTAGTAGTTGTTAGGTTATATTAATAAGTCTGGACTTGAACCTGCTCTGCATTTCAAAAGTTTTGCTTATCATTTCTAGTCAAAAATTACCTGTTTATCATTCTTAGTCTAGACACATCTTACTGCATTGACTGCATGAATAGTGTATAGACAAAATTCATATTTTAGCGTATCTGCTAATCCATATCTTAGCTTATCTGTTACCATAAACTATGCCTGATATATTTTGTAAATTCCTCCGTAATCTACGAAATCTTTTGTTCTATATACATAGATATTCTATGTAACTAGAATATCATCCGATATCCGAAAATCATTTCATATCAAAAACTCCTTTATTCAATTGTACGCAATGGAACGCACCACTAGTTCAAGTCACTCGGATTCCGATATGGAATTCCAATCAAGCTCCGAAAGCAGTGTCACCAGAATGAATCAATCAATCAGTCATCCCCAATTCATCTGATGAGTTGGTAGTCGACTTAATCAATGGAGACGCGAAGAAGGCGATCCTTTCCGTCAACCGAATTCACCTTTAGACGAAGAACCTAAAGCACTTACCGGCGAACTAATTTGAAACACCATTTTCACTCTCATTTCCCGAGTATCTCGCCACGATTATATTCTATCAAAATAAAATTCTAAACCTTATTCACCGCTTGTTCCAACCGATAATCATCCCGGAGTAATCGAAGAAGTCAACGAGCTTCGCACCTGAGAAATGATTTTGAAAAATATGGTGCAAAATGTACCAGCTTCAGCAACATTACCGGCATCAACAATACCATCACCAACAGCAACATCCGCATCCCACACCTCAACATCACAATCTATCCACGAACATCAACATCATATGCACCATAGATACCAAAGAGTACCAACAACAATGAACGATGAAGTATTGATCCATAACTTCATTAATATTCTGCGAAGAATATGTGGATCCTAATAGTTTTAGAGATTACTTATTCTAGCTCAAACTGAAAAGCAAATGAGTTTAATATCATATTAACTCACTTAAATACATGATTACATCCGAAGAAAATATATATGTATATATGTTTTCATAAAGATTGTAATTAAAAATTCTTTTGTACAAACTATTAATGGTGAAAATATTTTAACGGGTTGGTAATACCCGAGGAATATTTAGATTGCACATTAATCAGTTACATGGTACATTCTGCGAATCTGATTCAACAGTCATTTCCTATCCTACTTACATCCACAGATATATGAATTCGTTCACCATAGAATAACCAGTTTCATTCAATTTCACATACGAGTTTCTACCGATCAAAATCCAAGTCAAGATTTGACAAGTGGCATAATGAAGAAAATAATGAACAACATAAAATTTATTAGTAACCAATTAAATAACTACGTAAAAACTTTAAAACTATATTAACCAAATGCTAGCTAACTGTTCCTATATGACTATTTCCTTAAAATATACTAGTTTTGGTGGAACTATTGCACTATTGGACTACTATTATGGACAATTAAAAAGTATTAAAAGAGTAGGAAATATTAAATATAACACATTTCGACTTAAAAGATTGTAAATAACTTACATCTACTATAGTTAAATATTTCCTCAAGTTTGCCACTTGATTTCATCTTAAACCTCATTTGTATCTTAACGATTACTATCTACATTCAAACCTTTCATGATTCTTGAAAATACCTCAATCGAGAGGATGAACCAACTGCACTTCATCTACGAAGAAAAGATTCATACATATAGTTATGCACCTAAAAACGCTCGGAACCTGAGTAAACGTTTAACACGTATACATGCTAACTCATTTGGCGTTGTTATTACCAAAAATAACTTGGCAATCCCTTTTCAAATTAGCCAATTTTGTCACAGCTCCAGAAAATCACCTTCAATTGTTCATTCGAATAAGCCTTATGATAACAATTACACCTTCATCATCGTTATCGAAGAACCGTTTATATTCCACCACATTAGCATTAAACTTACCAACAACTACACTACTCATTGACTTAAGTCTCTCCGAAGAATCATTATATTTGTTCATTAAAACCCTATCATATACACATCCGCATCTTATAAAGAGAATTGCCATACCAATTACCGAGAATCCGCAATCAGTATTTCGAATCACGCAATGTTTCTACATCAACAGTTATATGTACACATATAACATTTATCTCTTAGAATTATGATCTTCCACTCTGAAATTTTGAAAAGCACACAGTCTACAAATTCATACTCCAAATTCTGAAAAAGCTGAATACAGCAGCAAAAACTGTACAAGCTGAATACAACAGCAAAAACTGTACAAGCTGAATACAGCAGCAAAAACTGTACACGACCTTAACTGTCGAGGGTATAAAGTTAAAGAATAGTATATTGGCAAAGCTCAGAAAAGTTGGAACTGAAAACCGGATTGAGCAAACCATGAAGGAGACTCTGAACAAATTACAAGGATTAAACTTGTTCATAAAGAATCCAGATGATTCTGTTTCTGATGAAATCTTTAGCGAATACCTTACTCCTTAACCACTCTAAATCATCGTGAATGAATTTCTTCATCACAATTTAATTCTAAAAATTCTAAGATATCATCGTATATTTCATTATAAATATCCTCAATATTTCTGAAGATATCTTCATAAATATTCTCGTTCGATATTAATTATCTCTCTGCACTATCCGTATTATATCATAAAAAGGAAACTGTTTTAGTTTCTATATTCTGTGAACCTTCGAATTTAAAATATGAATGTTTTTGAAGTAGTGTTGGGAACTGATGCATGAGTTAGTATAATATAATGACACTTGATCAACGTGATTATATTACAGTAATTCATGTTGAGTTTCTAATGGAACGTGATGATTCTCAGTACCATCATCATGTGCCATTTACACGACTCTTACATTCTACCCAATCTCCAAACATATTAAGAACATATCTTCTTGATAGTTCTATCTTTCCGGATATTCTGGTAATTTGACAAATCAAGATCGTGCCATTACAATTTTCTTCTTAGAACATTAAGTATGTTCATTCCGAATTTCATATTTACAAATTCTGGACCATTATTCGATTGACTTGTAGTCGGGAGGAGAAAACAAAAGTATGAATTAATAAAGAAAGAATAGAAGGTATGAGCCGTGAAAATAAGGAAACAAAGAGGGTGGATTTATAGTAAAATATCCGACAAAGCAATCAAAAACGAATGATCGCATTTAAAGCGGATCATAATTTCCTTAATTATCAAAGAATCAAATCTTATTACTAAGATCTTCTCTAAATCCATTGAACTCCGAAAATCAATCCTATCTACATCAAAAGATATGACGAAACTTAATTTCCTCATTTCACTCTTTTGTGATAGCTTCACTCGTACGCTTCACATGATCGAATCGTTTTATCTACATTACTCAATGATGATAAAACTCTATTTATCAACTCATATTCGTCATAAAAACATTCTTATTAGTTAGCCATGACGACCTCGATCAAATTTCGGGACGAAATTTCTTTAACGGGTAGGTACTGTGATGACCCGGGAATTTCCGACCAAATTTAAACTTTAATCTTTATATGTTTCCGACACGATAAAAAAATTCTGTAATGTTGAGTCTCGAAAGTTTCGAAATCTATATTCATTTAATCAAATACCATTTGACCATTCCCGACGATTCACGAACAATTGTTTGTATATGTATATTGTAAAAATAAATATAACTTACCCAATAATTAAAAAAGAAAAAGAAAAAGAAAAAAAACAATATAATTATTTGAACTGAAATGTAAAAGTAATATATAGAATAATTAAACTGCTATTAAAATGAATATATATATATATATATATATATATATATATATATATATATATATATATATATATATATATATATATATATATATATATATATTTTCTAATTCAATAAAGGATATATATTATATGATTAATAAATATTACATGGATAATAATAAATAATAAAATTAAAACATAATTGTTATAGTAAAATTATTATGATTACTTTGAGTGTTATTATCAAAAATGATATTAATATCAGTAGTATTAATATTATTATTTTCAATATAAAAATATATAGATGGGAATTTTAATACATGTGTATTATTATTATTAAAATAATAAAAATAATATAATTTATTAATATTATATCATTATTATTATTATAAATATTATTATTAGGATAATAATTATTATTAATAGTATTATTATTATGTTTACTAATATAATAATATTCTGTATTATTATTATTTATTATTAATTGAATTATTTTTATTAATATTAATTTTATAAAAGAAAAATCAAGAAAAAGGTTGGAATCAGTTGCATGTAACTATCTAACTGTTTTATATTCGATTTCTTGTCTCTAAAAATCGTACTAATCAGATTCAATCACTAGACACATTCCAAATTCTGTTAGAGATTAATTGACTTCTTTCTCTTCATCTATTTCACGTCTCTTTCTCCTTTCTGAGTAAATCAATCTGTCGACACCAGGATCGCTACAAAACAATATTTATTACTACCCAAATCATTCAATAGATTGTTACACGTTCCTTTCAATCTCGTTCAAACTACTAGTATACATTTTATAATAAACACACACTTATAAAGATGAAGAAAACAAAATAAAAACACACCCTATAAACCTTTTCATCAATCACCATGTTAACCCATATTCCTCAAACGATTCTGTACGTCGAACAATATCCTCGTAAACCCAATACCACTTCAAACCAGTTAGCCACCTTCAACCACCATCACTTTGTGATTCTTTATCTCTATTTCTTCCTTCCTACTTTCATTCTTAATTGATGTTAATTATTTATGTTCACAATTTCTGTTCAGACCGAAGTAACACATCACAAATCGCCACCTTGTAAACCATCGTGAATTCCATTAACAACCGACACTTTCATCCTCCATGAATCACCACTTCAACATTTATATTATAGTTTTTCTCCGTTTTCTGTTTTCATTTAAATCGAAAACCATCACCTTGATCAACACACAAACCACCAAACCCTGCTGCAACTTCTATTATTTTTTTCTGCTTGCTGTTGCTACGAATTGCAACTTACAAAGTTGCAGAATCGTTTCTGTTTATTATATCAAACATCATCTAAAGGCTGCGGTTACACTAATATTTTTTTTTTCTGTTAGTCGAATGAAGTTCAACCACTATAACCATCAATTGATATCGTGTTGAACTACTCATCTTAACCGGAAAAAAAAAGTTGTCCATATATATATATATATATTGATTTCTATCGATAACCTTTATAGGAGATACCCCACTTCCCAATAAAGTTAGATAGTGGGTTAGATGAGGAGTGTAATTTATTAAAGCTAAAGGCAAGAAATGCGGGATATTTTTTCCTTGTTTTTCTTTATGATCGACAAAAAGCAATTGACAAATAACCACTTGTTATACTTTATTAGATCACTCGAGAACTGCTTCCTTTTTCTGTTTTAAATGAACAAAACATTTTTTTTTAATGCCATCGAATTAAATTGAGAGTTAGCACATGGATCGAAGGGTTTTTACATTTGCGCCGATATATATATATATATATATATATATATATATATATATATATATATATATATATATATATATATATATATATATATATATATTTTTGTTGCATGGGCTATTCGTATGATAAGTGGTTCCATGGATTAATAGTTGGGTCGTGTAATTATTTAAGTTGCTGGACCGAGTACTAGTTTTCTTGCTTGGCCAGAAGATTGGTTATGATGATGTCGATTTGGAATTTAGATGGGGAAGAAGAAAACTGAAAACAAATCATACGGGTTATAAATAATTAAGTGCTGGTTAAATCATAAAAACAGTCGACAGAAGGGTGGATAGGAGAGGTGTTTGGTTACCGAGAGGTCGCAGGATCGATACTAGGTCGGGCACATTTTTTTTAGGATATAACAGAATCCTTCTTGGGCTGCTAGTTGGGCAAGTAATTGCTGTTGGGCCGAGGGAGTTTGGGCCAGAGATGGAAAAACGTTAGAAATTGAAAATGATACGTAATATATGATTAGCCTGTGTTCTAAATTACAGAAGGAAGCATACAGTGTACTAGTTAGTGGTGTTTGTGTGTAACTGAGAGGTCTTGAGTTCGAGTCCCGTCTCAAGCAATTCTTTTTACTCAAAGCTCATAAGGGTATACACTTTTAATTGTTATTTCTATTATTATTATTATTATTATTACTAGTAATTATTATGATAATTATTATTATTATTATTATTATTATTATTATTATTATTATTATTATTATTATTGTTATTATTATTTAAATATTAATGACTATCATGATTATAAGTATAATTTTGAGAGTATTATAAATATTAGTATTATTATTATCCTTAATACTAGTATTACAATTAGTATGGTAATTATTATTGTAAGTATCATAATTGTTAACTTTATTATAACTACAAGTGTTATATCTATTTTTTTTTTATTATAAATATTAATTCTGATATTATTATAAATTTCGAAACTTTAATATTAGTATTATTATGATGAATATGAAAATAATATAAATTATTATTATAGATATTAGTATTAATATCTCTTTATGGACAAAATTAACATAAGTAATATCAGTTATATTATCACAAGTATCATTATTATGTAATTTCTAGAATCAGTATCATGATTTTCATTAACAAGTGAATTTAATATTTTACAAGTAATCAAAACTATCATTTTATTTCAAATAGCTACTTTGTACCAAAAATATACTTAATACATATATTATAATTATATTAATAGTTTATATGCCTAAATAACAAACATAAAAACAATAGTTATATAAATACTTATATATAACAAACTAATGATATTTTTTTTTCTTTTTTGTAATACTAACCATAAATATATAGACATATTAATATGACTAAATATATAGATATTAAACATTCTGAACATTTACACAAACTAAATAACATAACAAAATTAATACTTTTACATTATAAAATGAACCTAAATTATTAATATAAAAATAACATAATTAATAAAGTTATATCAATATAATTTTGATCAATTACAGTTATGTGTATTAATAAATATACAAATGATATAGGTTCGTGAATCCGATGTCAACCCTATACTTATTCAATGTCGTCATATATATTTTTACTACAAAATACAGTACGGTGAGTCCATTTGCTCCCTTTTACTCTTTACATATTTGGGACTGAGAATACATGCGCTGCTTTTATAACTGCTTTATTTAAATGCTTTTGTAATATAATTTGAACTGCGAATACATGAAATGCTTTTATAAATGTTTGACGAGATAGACACAAGCAAAACATTCCTCGAATGAATTATTATGCAGACAGAAGTTCTGCGGATTACTATTGAATTATGTGGACATGATAAATGCCACCGTTGAATTATGTGGACATGATAAATGCCACCGTTGAATTATGTAGACATGATAATTGCCACCAGTTGATGTGAATGTTATATATCGAGAGAATAATTTTATACACATATTATGTGTATGTTATTTTTGTGCACAAGATATGCGTACGGTTACTAAGATTTATGAAAGATGATTTCGTACATGAGAAAGGTGTACTGTATTTAAAATATATCGCATGTACATTACAGGTGGGTATAAGATTCGGGCCCATTTGTACCATGCAGGATTTAAATCTTGTGGTCTATCAAAATGATAAATTTTATTGTTTTATGATAAACCTATGAACTCACCAACCTTTTGGTTGACACTTTTCAAACATGTTTATTCTCAGGTCTGAAAGAAATTTTCCGCTGTGCATTTGCTCATTTTAAAGATATTACATGGAGTCGTTCATGGCATATAGAAGTCAGTTCATCGCGATGGTACCATATGTTATTGTATTCGTTCGGAAGATTTTGGACGGGGTATGACAGAAATCTCGTGGCCTACCTTACATACTGTTATACTTAAACTATAGCTCACCAACCTTTGTGTTGACGTTTTTAAGCATGTTTTTCTCAGGTGCTTAAGGTTGGCTGTTTCCGCTGTGTACTAGTCTTGCTGTAGACACCCGCTGCTCTAGAGTTATCACCGCATAAACTGTTTATCTTGCGTTCATAACTTTAATACTTTTGAACTATGATTTGTAACGACCTAAGAGTCACGCACTATTATATTTGCTTCCGGTCATTGAAGCATACTTTTGGATGTAAAACATTTGACGTTGTTTATAACGTCACCTTTTATCGTGAATGCAACTTGTTTTGAAAACGCATATAGTGTTTGACCTTGTAATGATCCTGTTGTTGATGATTCGTACACGATGGTTTTGTACGGGGCATCACAGGATCCCCACCGGGTTTGGAGAAAAGTGCTTAGTGAAGCAACAAATCCCGA